>NC_088372.1:40816614-40879114 GCF_034508935.2 Berghia stephanieae
GTTAAATTCTTTTAATATTCGTAAATTTTCCAAAAAGCTGAAATAGATCCATTCCAGTTTTTCAAAAAACACTTTAAAAAAAAAGTTTTCCCAAGATAAACACCCCCCTGCAAAATTTCTTTCAATACTAAAATAAGAAATTTCTGTCATATTTTTTTTTTCTCTTTTGTTTACTTTTATCACATTTTATTCCCAATTATCTCCTAAATCCAATTCTTTAAATGGGGGACAAAGAAAAATTTAAAAAACCCTTTTTCCCCGGGATTTGGAAATCTAAATTTTGGGGCTTGTTTTTTTTCTTTAATTATTTGTTTTTGGATTTTTCCACTCGTAAAAACCCAAATCGACCCCCCCCCTACCTTTCCAAAAAAGAGATTTTAACAGGGCTTTTTCCCTCTTAATCTGTTCACTGTTTTAAATTTTTTTCTTTTTTTCTTCTAACCCAATGGCACCACCATATGCCGTCAATACGCCACGCCGCTGGATATGTCTCAAATGTCACCCAACTTCTCACAACGGTAATGCATCCAAGTGGACCTGGAATGAAAATTCTTTGAATTTGAGTTTTCCTTTTATCATTTGAGATGGACTAGATGGCTTCATGGATGAGAGTGACGTCCCTTTTTTAAACTTCAAGAAATGTCATTTTGCTCTTCAACAGTTCCATCCCAGCACCTAATCCCAAAGTGACGAGGTGGGACACACAATCAATCGATCGAGATGGATCCCAACTTGACACGTATTCAAACCTCCCAATCAGCCAAACCTCTAACTCCTAATCCTTTCAACCTCTCAATCTCCCAAACCTCCAACCCCTCAATCACATAAAACTCCAGCCTCTAATCCTTTCAACCTCTCAATCTCCGATATCTCTCAACCTCTCAATCCCTTAAATATCCCTACCGTCCAATCTTTGAAACATTTCAAAAAAAACCAATCTCCCCCCCCCCCCCCCCCCCCCCCCCCCCATTCCTTTAAATCTCCCATAGCTCCTAACCTCCTACACCTCTTAATCTACCATGGCTCCCATATTCCCCAACCTCCCAAGCTCTCATACCTCCCGAACTTCCTAACATTCCATACCTCTTAATCTACCACGACTCCCATACCTCCGAATCTCCCACAGCTTCCAGCCTCCCGACACCCCTCATCACCCAAAGGCTTTCCCCAAACCCTTTTATACCTCCAAAACTTTTCAACAAAAAACCCCCCCCCCCCCCCCCCCCCCCCCCCCCCCCCCAACCTCGCAACGTTCAAACGTCCCATATGTCTGCGGGAAGGAAAGAAAAAATAAAAGATCTTCACCATGGGTTTGGAAAATTTCCCTCGAATACGTCACATCTGACCGGTTTTCCCCCAAAAATAGTGACAATAAATAAATAAATAAATAGATAAATAAATAAATAAATAAAATAAAATTCTTTATTCATCCCATAGGGAAAATTTGTCTCGAGGATTTATTCCAAGGAAAGACTGGAATAATCCAGGCTCCAGTGGAACGTGATCGAACTCGGTACCCTTCGGGTACGAAGCAAAGACCATACCACTGAGCCACGCTGCCCCTACTGCTCTCTTGGTAAAAACTGGTATGTCGTATTAATCTTGTCATATTTAAAGGTTATAGATAGGACCAGCCTTTAAATGTCTTGTACAATAGCAAACCATATAGACACCAGTGGCGGTTCCAGCCCTTTGTTAGTGGTCGGGCAAAAAGAAATAAAAGGTGGAGGAGATACTCACTGGTACGTTTTGCATAGCTGGGTAGACAGATATAACATCAACAAATAATAGAAATAATACTACAATAAGCTAAATTATTAATAGTAACTAACTAGGCCTAGAAATGTGTAGATTAAATTTCTTCGCTGAGCCTTTGACAATATGAAATCATCTCCAGCTGCTGTTGACATAATATTTATTTGTTTATTTATTTATGCACAATCAACACAGCGGGCATATCGAGCGTTCGATCACATCGCATTCCAAAAACTAATTTTGATTCACTAGACAGTCGCTAGATGTCTTCGATACCCCTGTATTATTTAACACGGTAGACACTGTCGGCAGGTCATCATCTTGATTTTAATTCAAAGAAAATATAAGAAGAGTTTCAAATAAACATGTTGTCAATTTCATTCCTCATTTTCCTCATGTCTTCCTAACCACAACGAGACGACACAACGTGTATTTAAGAATCGATGCCATGCGTGGATAATCAAAAATTCAACGCGAAAGAAGAATAAAAATAAAATCAAAGAATGTTTTGACAAAGCGTTAAAATGCAGCACACGGCATATCATATCGTATCGTATCGTTTAAGATATCGTTCTAAAAACCTTTAAATTCTCTGTGTAACTTTTATCCATAGTCATAGATACACTTTATCAATTATATAATAAGTATTCAATGTCAATTAATTGATATTGATAATATTGAGAAATAAATAAAATATAATCTAATACATAAAAGTGTCAAATTCAATATTCGTAGTCAACTGAACTCTTTTTACATTCATTTGACACACGTCCCACTTGTACACATCAAAACAACACATTACAGTCCAAGTGTCTTCATGGACGTCAAGAATGTTATTTAAATTATATCGAATCCTTCAACTCTGTGACTCAATTTCTTTCCAATCATAATTTCCTACACTTTTCTTCTGGTTGTCACAATAGAGCATTAGGTTGGCTCTATCTTTTTTTTTTTTTATTACCAAGAAATCGCAATGGGACTCCTAGTTTCATTTGAAGCCCAAATCACGTGAATGTTGCTGATGTATTGGCAAAAAGGATGAGATATGACGTCAAATAGACATGAAATCTCATCCCATCGTTAATCTGGCCCTGCGGTTTTTTTGCACAGCTTGCGGCCGCAAAATTAGGGAAAATTTTTCTGATTTGCGTTGCAACCACACAACCTGCACGTTTTGCAATTTTTTGACAAATTCTTAGATTTTTTTTATTTTTGCGAAATTTGCGTTACCCTCGGTGTTGCAGATTTTTATTGTAATTTTGTGCCTATTTCCAAATCAGCATAATTTCTGGCAAAATTTGCCATTTTTTGTCCCATAATTTTGCATAATTTTGAGTTTGAAATTGCGTAATTCCGCGGGGATATTTTATTACATGTGGTTGCATGTAGTTAGTTGTTAGGTGTGATACAACATATTTAGAAACCTGCAAAATTTACTTATTTTCATCTGAAAAATTCATCATTTTCTTTGCAAAATGTTAAAATATTAATGGGGGGGGGGGGGGGGGTAAAGTAGAAAAAATAGAATCTCTTGATGTCGAGAGATGGTGTCGGACAAGGAAAAATAAAAATATCCAGGCATGCAATTCTCCCTCGATAATCAAAATGCCAAACAGTTCTAAGTCACATCCACCCCTAAAAATGAACGCATTTGGGTCACTTTACAATTGATTTCCTCTCGTCGAATGTTTGTATGACAAAAACCAATTGGTAGTGGGAGTAGTTATGGTGGTCTGTGGTGATGTGATTGTGATGGTGCTGACGACCATGATGATGATGATGATAATGGTGGTGGTGGTGTTTGTGGTGGTGGTGGTGGTTGTGGTGGTGGTGGCGGTGGTAATCGTTTTGATAATGGTTCGGATGATGGTAATGATGGTTGTGACGACGACGATAGTTATGATGATAATGATGATGATGGTGAAGTTGTTGTTGTTGTTGTTGATGATGATGATGATGTCGACGACGACGACGATGATGATGATGATGATGCCTGCACACAGTATTCATAGACATATGTCAGTTTGAATGCTTAATATTTATGCAAAATGACCCATAGAAAATGATGAAGAGATACACACGAGTTTCAAGAATCACTAAATACAATACATTGTATCATCAATTAAAAGAAACCATCAACACAACAATAATGAATACGTTAATAAATTACAATAATACCAGACAGTCTAAAGACATATTTTTATTAATGGTACCAATACAAGCTAAGCGATATGTTAAGTTACTTTATTTCGAATATCAACAAGTCTATGTGTGTGAAGGGTTAAAATGTAAAGTATAATAGTACAGATTGGGCAAAATAGAATTGTTTGCATTTTTCCCGACTTAGACAGTGGCTACACATAACGCTGTAACACCGAGACGACGACGATGGTGTGGGCGTTTGAGGGGTGGAGGGAGGTGGGAGGGTGTAAAATAAGCAGGAGCGTGTCCTGCTCTGTGCACATTGTGGAGTGCCCGATTATTCACAATACATCTGAAACTTCGAAATTAAACGTAGCACAAAGAATCAAGTTCGAATTTTATCAGTTAAATTTCACTCGAGACACATTTAAGTGCTCTTCAAATATGGTCGATCATCTTATAACTTGGAGAAAAAAAAAGACTGGTATTTAATTTGTCCGATTTGCCCACAATGACCAGCCTCAACTGGTGGACAGTCTTAATCGTGAAAGGGTTAAATGTTGTTGAATTAACGATATTATTATACCACATAGAGCCAATATGAAAGGGTTAAACTTTGTGAGTTTGGTTATAATTATAATATTCCATATAGACCCAGTCCTTCAGGTAGAGAAGTCCATGGGAGTAATCGAATACGCTAACCATAACACACTCACAAACTCCTGATTTCGTGTTCAGCTGGGCGATCGTCGATTTCCCAGCGTAGAAATCGGATTTCACCGACAAGCACGTCATAGCACATTTAGAAGGATAGGGCTGGTTTAAAACCGTCGAGTGGTAGGGAGTTAATGTGCTCTTCTGGTCCAACTCAATGCCAAAGGCGATGCTGGTATTTAAAAAGTTTGGCAGTAAAATCAAAGGATCTCCGGCAGGAATAGCCTCGAACTCGCATAGATAAACGTAACCTGTGAAATTTGGAATCCACAACGTGACGAAACGACCGGTGACATTCGTCTCGCAAGGAAGATCGTTCCAGACACCTGAGTCTATCGGTGCGTGTTGAAATAAACACCGTTTCCCTGGAAACGATTGCCCTTGGAAGAACACCAAATCTGGGAACGGGTTTTCTTGACACAAATACGTAAAAGTTTTGAAACGGGAAGCTTAGAAATTGATTCGATTTCTTGTAGATTCTAACGGAAGTGACGTTGTACTGGTTTTCCAAGTCTACAATCCACCAGACATGCGCAGTGAAGGAGTTCATCATGAAAGCACACGACTTGCTCTCGTCTGTGTCACCATCGGTCACTAGGTATGGATCTGAGACAAGGAAAGAAATTTAAATACTGTATTCTATGACATGTTCATTCATGCACAACGTTTGAAAGGGGAGAAAGAGGGGGGGGGGGGGGGGTATCTTCTATATCATCCAGTTCAATCGTATTGTGTCGACGGAAGTCAGAAATTGGCGTAAGTTTGGAAGGAGGGGGGGGGGGGGTTCGTGAAAAAAAAATAAAAATAAAACAAAACAAGACAAACAACAAAAACAGACAAATCAACAACAATAACAACAAACGTGATGCTGATGGCAAGGACCAGTTTCAACTCAGTGGATGAATGTTTGATGTTAAATGCTTAAGTTTACAAGATGCCATCTCCAATCAAAGAGCGGTATGACACTTGACCTTTGACCTGGGCATTCATAGATATCCCTTTCTATTGTGGAACAAGCTCACTTTCAAGGGAAACGGCTTGGTGCTTTAACTCGTTAATTTTACTCTCTTCCAGCGGCGTCACTTCGGACAATTTGGACATAGGGGTGACAATTTTAAAAAGTAAGCGATAAAGCAACGCTGCTACAGCCTTTCAGCCCCACACGGTTTGACGCCACTGCTTTCCAAATAATAAAGATGATAAGAGAAATAACTTCGGCTTCGATAAAAAAAAATAAAAATAAATAAAATAAAAAATTAAAACTGTTTTCCTCCATCCCACAGTCCAAACTTATTTGGCAATGAGTGATCGTCCTATCCAAAAGGTAATGAAAAATTGATATTGTATAATTGTTATTTTAATAAAAATGGAAATGTGGGTTAAAACAGCCTGCTGGGGGAGGAGTTGTGGGTGTCTATAAATGGCTATGTATTTATATATTCTATCTAGAAATTTACACTTCAATGTTGCTGCTCTCTCTCCTTTTCTTCCTTTCTCTTCATCACGTTGTCGCTTACAACCACTATGTACTTTGAGATCATCGTATAAGCTACAATGTTCAGCATTAGAATTCATCAAAGCGTGTCTAGTGTTACTTACCAGAGGTGGATCCTGTGCTCGGCTTGTGTAGCGCCACGTTTCTTTGTGACAGCGTGCAGGGAATCAATATCACAATTACAACAATAATAGTATCGATACTAAACCTAAAACTGTAACGATGACGTATTTTTTGATTCATCATTTTGTTCTATCTGTATATATCGATTTTCTGATATCGGCATCAATCGAGTTAAAATTGTAAAACAAACCAAGTCGATTTTTGAGAAGAAAGCACGTTTCTCCTTTGGAATAAATAAAGATGACGTCACTCGGCTCTTTATCGTAGATTTTAGACAGTCAGTTGGGTGATTAGTTCTCACAAGTTATTCTAACAATCTACAAACGCGATTACACATAGTTTTGTGTGCTGGAACGATTCATTTGGCGGGCATAACTGGTGAGTATTGTACACAAATGCCCATCATCAATATTAAAGTTTTGAAACTCTTCTTCGAGTCAATTGCTTTTTAAAAATCACAAGGGAGGTAAATCAAATCCCTCCTTGGCTTGTCCAGAAAATGATATCTTTTTATTGAGACAACCTGATTGGTTTGTCAAAAGTTTCTCCGGTCCAGATGAAACGAAAGGAAACAAACTGTTTTGTTTTCGAAAATAGTTGCTGATAAATAATATTATAGTAAATGGACTACAGAAATATTCGTTGAAAAATTGCCAAAAAACAGTTATACTATACATTTCAATTTAGAAAAAGAAATACGAGATAGAATTTCAACAGAATCATCCGAGAGATGTGAAATTGTTCCCATCTGGCAACCCTCGAATCGCCCCTTGGTATTTATGGCTGGTGAAAACTGGCCATGAAAACGGCCATAAGTCACGGCCATAGAAACATTCTCATTTAACCCCAGAGCTGCCATTAACGACCGATGCTTGTCATGAATTATTCCAATTGTTCAGCACAACAAGGGTTAATAAACAAGTTAATAAATGATATTTAATCGTCTGTCTTCCGTGTCAGTGGCCGTTACAGGGTTAATTCGGACGCCAATTTCCTGCGTTATAAATTGATTCATAAAACTTCAAAGACTTGAGAGAATGTCCAAGATTTATTCACACCACTGGCAACCATTTCACAGCCCCTATCAAAAGGCCGATTTTGTCACTGTCTACTAAAAACAAAATAACAAAAAAAGCATTAGCAAGAGATGAAGTGAGTATGAAAGTGTCAGAAGAAAATAGAGAATAAAAAATTCGAGGCGGCGATGGGGGCTCGAACCCGCGACCCTAATGGTACAACTCCGCCTGGCCGGGGAGAGCGTGACTCTTCGTATGAGCTATCCACCACTCTAAAAAAAAAAAGTGGTTTCAAACTCTATGTCTATCTAGAACGGCTCTCCCCGACTGCTTGAGGTCACGGGTTCAACACTCGCACAAACGTTAAAGCACAACCTTTTTACCGTTACATTTTCATTGTGATACGATATTACATAGGACTGCTGCTATTGATATCATTGTGCTATACGTTATATATATATATATATATATATATATATATATATATATATATATATATATATATATATATATATATATATATATATATATATCACACACACACAAACACACACATATATATATATAACACACGCACACACACACACACACATATATATATATATATGTGTGTGTGTGTGTGTTTATGTAAATTTTGTTTATTTGTAACGTGCATTGTGCATTACACAGTGATGCAAATTCCCGATATAAATGACATGTATTATTATTATTATTATTATTATTATTATTAGAAAGAAAGAAAGACATCAATATGTATTATTTTCAAAAACGATGGCAACATTTCGATTTCATCAGCTTCTCTGGGTTGAATTTCTTTCTCTGTAGTTCTTCCGAGCTATTATTAGACCCATGCTAGCGTCGTCTTCGTCACCACAGACCAAAACATGACGTCATAAATACAAGGCCGGATCACCAAGAGAAAACACATTGTGAGTTGTATTCAATAGTTCAACCAATGGGATAGTTTGTGTCCGTCAGGCGGTCTCAAGTTTGATCCTAAGTCGAAGCAGGCTGATTCCCCCTTCACCCCCCCCCCCCCCAAAAAAAAAAAATAAAAAAAAAAATAAAAATAAAAACAAACAACAATATGAAAAAGAAACAACAACCATCTAGATCCGTTTATTTTGTTTTGTAGCGTTTGCGACACTATTTGTATTAGATTAGGTCACTTCAGTTCCAGTAAAATGGAAGATGATAGAGGAAATGTTGTAGATCTGAAGTTCAAAGCACCACACACACACACACATACACACAAACAAGTCAAAGGTCAAAGGTAACTGGTTCACAAATAGGGAACGGCGGAACAAGCAGTTTACCGATGCACCATTTCTGACATCGCCTCTAAGTCCCACCAAGCCATGTGCAAAGGGTCCCGTTATGAAAAAAGAATAAATAAAAATTCCGTCCTTTCGCCAAGGCATCATAAGATACCGTCGCCTAGACATTCCATGAAGGAATAGGCCTATAGATAATCCATCAAACAAAATGTCTCGTGTCAACAGAAATAACCATGTTGGCACAGTGAGATACCGTCGCCTAGGCGTTCCATGAAGGAATATAGATAATCCACCAAACAGTATGTCTGATGTCAACAGGAATCACCCATGTTGTCACAGTGAGCAAATTGGGGGTTAAAAATCTTGCCCATGGAAAAAAAACGAAAGTGCCTGAAGCGGGGCTCGAACCCGGTTCCTTCTGGATCACAGTGCAATGCCTTAACCTCTCGGCCACTTCCAAGACAAAGACAGAAAGCAATTAGAAAACAGATACAGTGGGATAGAAGACACAACGAGTACCTCCTTGCCCTCTATGTAAAGTAATGGGCTACTACTACTACTTACATATGACTTTACTACTCATTTTCAGTGTAACATGGGGAGGGAGGGAGGAGAGAGAGAGAGAGAGAGAGAGAGAGAGAGAGAGAGAGAGAGAGAGAGAGAGAGAGAGAGAGAGAGAGAGAGAGAGAGAGAGAGAGAGAGTACCTCCCTGCCCTCTATGTAAAGTAATGGGTTACTACGACTACTTACATATGACTTTACTACTCATTTTCAGTGTAACATGGGGAGGGAAGAGAGAGAGAGAGAGAGAGAGAGAGAGAGAGAGAGAGAGAGAGAGAGAGAGAGAGAGAGAGAGTACCTCCCTGCCCTCTATGTAAAGTAATGGGTTACTACGACTTCTTACATATGACTTTACTACTCATTTTCAGTGTAACATGGGGAGGGAAGAGAGAGAGAGAGAGAGAGAGAGAGAGAGAGAGAGAGAGAGAGAGAGAGAGAGAGAGAGAGAGAGAGAGAGAGAGAGAGAGAGAGAGATTATTATTATTAATAATTAAGTCTGTGAAGCGATGACAAAGCAAACAGTCCTAAGAACAGAGCACTAACATTCAAAACACTACAACCCCAAATCTAGGACTCGGTGAGAACATTCAAGGATTTTATTTATTAAAACAACGATGCAATCCGTGTATTTGGAAAATGGAACATTATATAAAAAAAAAAAACCCAATCAAACCAACCAAAAAAAATAATGATAGACGACAAGACTGTTGTACTTTTGGTAACACCTTGGCCTGAATAAAACTTATAATGATAGACGACAAGACTGTTGTACTTTTGGTAACACCTTGGCCTGAATAAAACTTATAATGATAGACGACAAGACTGTTGTACTTTTGGTAACACCTTGGCCTGAATAAAACTTATAATGATAGACGACAAGACTGTTGTACTTTTGGTAACACCTTGGCCTGAATAAAACTTATAATGATAGACGACAAGACTGTTGTACTTTTGGTAACACCTTGGCCTGAATAAAACTTATAATGATAGACGACAAGACTGTTGTACTTTTGGTAACACCTTGGCCTGAATAAAACTTATAATGATAGACGACAAGACTGTTGTACTTTTGGTAACACCTTGGCCTGAATAAAACTTATAATGATAGACGACAAGACTGTTGTACTTTTGGTAACACCTTGGCCTGAATAAAACTTATAATGATAGACGACAAGACTGTTGTACTTTTGGTAACACCTTGGCCTGAATAAAACTTATAATGATAGACGACAAGACTGTTGTACTTTTGGTAACACCTTGGCCTGAATAAAACTTATAATGATAGACGACAAGACTGTTGTACTTTTGGTAACACCTTGGCCTGAATAAAACTTATAATGATAGACGACAAGACTGTTGTACTTTTGGTAACACCTTGGCCTGAATAAAACTTATAATGATAGACGACAAGACTGTTGTACTTTTGGTAACACCTTGGCCTGAATAAAACTTATAATGATAGACGACAAGACTGTTGTACTTTTGGTAACACCTTGGCCTGAATAAAACTTATAATGATAGACGACAAGACTGTTGTACTTTTGGTAACACCTTGGCCTGAATAAAACTTATAATGATAGACGACAAGACTGTTGTACTTTTGGTAACACCTTGGCCTGAATAAAACTTATAATGATAGACGACAAGACTGTTGTACTTTTGGTAACACCTTGGCCTGAATAAAACTTATAATGATAGACGACAAGACTGTTGTACTTTTGGTAACACCTTGGCCTGAATAAAACTTATAATGATAGACGACAAGACTGTTGTACTTTTGGTAACACCTTGGCCTGAATAAAACTTATAATGATAGACGACAAGACTGTTGTACTTTTGGTAACACCTTGGCCTGAATAAAACTTATAATGATAGACGACAAGACTGTTGTACTTTTGGTAACACCTTGGCCTGAAAAAAACTTTTACTTTTTATATTCATTGATTTACTGTGACCTTCAACTCATCCAAAAATAACATTTTAAATCTGACGTTTGCAGAAAAGTCATTTTACAGACAAGGACCAAGTTTGAGATTTCTAACGTTTTTACTGTGGAGCGTCTTGTCAATCAAGTCATAGGACAAGTAAAAGATTTCCTCTCAAAAAGAATGAGGAAAAAAAGTGTTTTGTCATCAATATGACAGAAATAACTAATAATAAAACGGGATGGAAGATTCCATTTCATCTATGAAGACAGATGAGAAGGACATTTCGGGTTTTCCCTTTGTCAACAAAACAGGATGAATTGAATGGAGAGACTAAAGACTAATGAGAGGTGAATTTGCTGGCTTTAACAATGCCATCTTCTCATCTCTCGTTTCTCCCTAGAAGTTCATTCATCATGTTTTGTTGACAAAGGGGAAACCCGAAATGTTACCATAATCTGTCTTCATAAATCATTATTGATTTATTTATTTGAACTTCAAGTAACATAATTGTCACAAATATGACAGAATAGAAAACACAGCCAAAAATAAAATATCAACATTGGAAACCAGTCCATATTCAATCTTAGAATGAATGTACAAGAAGATGGAATACATGGCCTAACCAATCAACAAAGGAGGTTTTACAGCATTTGTGACACTTGTTGGTCATTTCAACATCAGTAAAAACCCAATCAACAAAGGAGGTTTTACAGCATTTGTGACACTTGTTGGTCATTTCAACATCAGTAAAAACCCAATCAACAAAGGAGGTTTTACAGCATTTGTGACACTTGTTGGCCATTTCAACGCTAGTAAAAACCCAATCAACAAAGGAGGTTTTACAGCATTTGTCACACTTGTTGGTCATTTCAACATCAGTAAAAACCCAATCAACAAAGGAGGTTTTACAGCATTTGTGACACTTGTTGGTCATTTCAACATCAGTAAAAACCCAATCAACAAAGGAGGTTTTACAGCATTTGTCACACTTGTTGGTCATTTCAACATCAGTAAAAACCCAATCAACAAAGGAGGTTTTACAGCATTTGTGACACTTGTTGGTCATTTCAACGCTAGTAAAAACCCAATCAACAAAGGAGGTTTTACAGCGTTTGTCACACTTGTTGGTCATTTCAACATCAGTAAAAAAAAGATGATGAAATAATATAGAAACTGTTGTAGATCTGAAGTTATAAACATCAAATAAAAAACAATACAAGGGGGGAACTGGTTCAAAGAGGGAACAGAAGATTCCATGAGCAATTCACAGATGCGCCTGTTTTGACATGACCTAAAAGTCCCATCCACTCTACTAGCACGTCTGACCACCAATCAGAAGGTCTGAGGTTCGATCCCCAGTCAAGGCCGACTGATATTTTTTGGGATGGTTATTTTTTCTTGTATTTTTCTTTCTTGCTTTGTCTGGCATCTTTCATACACACTTGGTCAGTTCTTTATCGTTCAAGTCAAAGAATCTCGCTACGAAAGGTACAGTCACAAAATACAAACAATATATTATAAAAACTAAAACGATGACAGAACATGAGGGTCCTGTTAGCTCAGTTGGTAGAGCACTTGCTTCCCAGGAAAAGGGACCGAGATTGATTCCGGGTGCAACCGAGATTTTTTTCTTAACCCCCTGTCCACCCAGCAGTGATTGGGCAGCTAGGCCTGATAGATCTGGCGGAAAGTACTTTGCAATATGGAGTCCTATCCAATGGGTAGCCAGCAATTGCTCTTGTCCATTTCACGCTTTAGAAACGGTGATAAACTCCAACTCGATGGGCCTAGGGCTATGAAAGATTACTTTGACAACGACAGAACGGAAAGATGATTTATAAGGGGGAAAAAATATCTCTCAAATCAAGAAATTTTACATTTGAACATAGGCATAGAGGGAAATGGAAATGGAAGACATGTGATCTCTTGGCCCACTGTGTACATTGGAAACACCTGTCTGTCTCGTCCTTCATGTTAAATGTTGCCATTGCCTTAGGACTCCTTGCAAAGCCATTTAAGCACTTTTAGTGGATATTGCTCTATATAAATGCCCAGAATTGTTAAAAACCCAGTCATATGAAATGTTAGCATGTACAAGAAAATCGTCATCAAGAGAGAATATTTGGTATAATTTGACCCAATCAACAATCCCTGCTCTCTACTCCAGGAAAGGTAAAAAAGAAAGATTTTCGATTTACACCTTTTGTTCATGACCATTTATACAATCCCAGGCTGCAGCCACCCCCCCCCCCCCCCCCCCCCCCCCCCCCCCCCACCACTCTCTATTCCAGTACTTTACAAACAAGGTTGAAAGTTGGGAATGGTGATTTTTCCAAACAAAAATAAAGTTACTTTAAAAATCAAAAAATAAATAATTGAGCTTTTATATAGCACCATATCCATTTAACGTGCTCTAAGCGCTTTACAAGGGGTCCCTGGCCAACAAACAGCAACACTTTACATGTAAGACGGGACATGACGCCTGTCAGGCGATATTACAATTTTTACAAACAGAGACAACGCTGTTAACAGCAAGGTACTCATTTTACTTTTGAGTATGGTGAGAGAATATGAGTAAAGAACTTTTCCAAGGACTCAACTATGCGCTGAGGGAGGCTCGAACCCAGGACCTTCCAATCCAAAAGCGAGTGTCATACCACTAGACCACATAACCGCACAAAAATGTTCATTCAAGCATCGATTCGCATTTTAAATTCCAAACCAAGATTCGTCCGATTTTTATTTCGATTCGCCATGAGCGATATGATTTTTGATTTCCCACCATTTCCTGAACGTAATGGCTTCAAACCAGCATTGCTGGAAATGTCTGACCAACGGTCAACCCTGGGACTGTCAACCTGTCCGTGTTAAATCTTGGTGTGTACTAGACGGTAGTCATCCAGGGGGACTATTTGATACGAACTGACACAATCCAGTACCCAGTCTCTTTTCACAGACACCACACCAGTACTGTCAAACACACCTGGGAGGAAAAAGAAAAGAGGGGGGGGGGGGGGGGGGGGGGGGGGAAGAGGGAGATAAAATGAAGTACAGACAAGACTATTTCAAGTTTTCCAGGCAGGCCAAACCAAATCGTGAATATTTTATGACTAAATGCTCAAGTCAATTTAAACATTTTCATATAAAAATATAAAATTCAAACAGAATTTATGTTGCCAGATATTCACTCATTTTCAAATAGAAATCATCAATTTTATCTAATAATTCTACCATGCTGGCAAAATGGTGCCAAAATCCCATCAGACCCCAGACAAACCACAAACAACAACCTTCGGAATCTCTCGTTACAAATCTGAAACAAAAATCAGGATTTCCTCCCTTATTGCTATGGATGAGTTGCCAGTTTGAAATGGTTTACAATTGATGGCAAGTCATTCCGTTTGGTCACATTTCCATTTCTTGCCAAAACTACAGTTTCAATAAAATCCTCTCTAAAACGTTAAAGAAAACATCGGACTCTGGGAGAAAAAAATCCTAATTTGAACCAATTTCGTCTCTAACAAAATCTGTGCAGCAACCGTATATGCAGATCGTAATCTAAAAAATAATTTTTAAAAACAAAATCGTCCCTTTATTCATCCCATAGGGGAGATTTGTCTTCAGGGTCTATTCCAAGGGAAGACAGGAATAACCCAGGAGTCAGCCCACAAACTGAGCCGGGCAAGGTGACTTGCTCAAGGCCACACAATAAGACAGGTAGTCAAACTCGGTACCTTTTGGGTATGAAGCAAAAACAGTACTGCTGAGCCATGCTGCCTCCCTGTATTAGAGGCAAGTCTGAGACCATACTTTGAAAGTTTGAAAATATCTGGCAACCATGAACAGGTGATTACGTCCTTTCTTCAGAATAGTGAGTGGGGCAGGCATTAGGTTTAACAACTACTCCCAAATGGCACATCATGTCGATTGGAAAAACTTATACATAAATAAAAATGAATGGAACATCTACAAAGAAGAACAAAGTATCAAACACGGAACGTTTCGGGCTCAAAACCCTTTTCCAGCCAACAACAAAAAACAATAAAGTCATAAATACATTACTAAATTCCAGATTGTGCAATATAAAAGCTCAATTAAAAAATTTTTTTTTCAATTGAAGTAGATATATGCCCTTTCATTGTAGTCTTTATAAATAAATCTATTTATAGCTCACCATTAAGCATAGCCTTTTCCATTGGGGTCATTTCTGCATCAGTACATCGTATAATAATCTTATTCTCACAGGCAGACGCTGGCAGAGCAATCAAGTCTTGGAGGACAGACCCGCCACAAAGGGCCACAAGCTCCTCCATGATGTCTTTAGGCAATTCCGGAGAGTTCCCCACACAAGAAAAGCCATAGTTGTCAAATAGTTTTTCTTTGGCAAGACGTGCTCGCTTTGGGCCTTGAGTTGTGTCCCCTACTGATGTGTCCCCAAGTATTTCAAACTCTCTCTGAAAGGAGATTTGGGTGATACAAATAAATCTATTGAAAAACAATAGCTGGAACATAAAAAAGACAAAATTAAAACAAACAAACAAAAAAAAAAAAAAGAAAAATATCTGAAAGTGTGTGTGACAAAACGCCTGACAAAAAAAAGAAATTTTCTCATATTTGTTCCCAAAAAATCTTTTTTTCAACCAGTACAGCCATTCAAAAATTCTAATTAAACACTCACTGAATTTGTGAAGACTTTTTCAAGCCAGTAGAGGGTGGATTAATCCTGAAATTCCTATGACGTCATCTGTCTGGTTACTCTGATTTTCATCTAGGTGGAGACAATCTCAAACGACTTTCAACTTTTCCACTTTCATCATTTTTTTTCTCCGTTTTATTACAAACTCTGACTTTTTCAATTTATCATATTTCCGTAAACATTCCCATACTATTATCATCTTTTGAACCTTAAAACGTATGAGAATATGAGAAATCATATGACCATCAGGGGGTTCCTGATAGCTCAGTTGGTAGAGTACTTGCTTCACACACAAAGGAACCAAAATCGATCCCGGGTGAGTCGAGATTTTTTCTGCCCCCCCCCCCCCCCCCCCCCTGCTCACCCAGCAGTGAATGGGTAGCTGAGTCTGTTAGATTTGACGGAAAGTACTTTGTAATAGACTAGCATCCTATTCAAAGGATAGCAAGGAATTGCTATTGTCTGTTTCACACTATAGAAACCGGGACAAACTCCAGCTCTACGAGCCCAATGGCTCTGAAGGACTACTTACTTAAACATGACCACCAGCGCCCACCAGTGTAAAACCTACCTCAGGTACCAAATCTCCAGCCTGTAGAGATCTAACCACCAGTGTAAAACCTACCTCAGGTACCAAATCCCCAGCCTGTAGAGATCTGACCACCAGCCCCCACCAGTGTAAAACCTACCTCAGGTACCAAATCTCCAGCCTGTAGAGATCTGACCACCAGTGTAAAACCTACCTCAGGTACCAAATCCCCA
The DNA here is from genome assembly GCF_034508935.2 of Berghia stephanieae. Classification (NCBI taxonomy): domain Eukaryota; kingdom Metazoa; phylum Mollusca; class Gastropoda; order Nudibranchia; family Aeolidiidae; genus Berghia; species Berghia stephanieae. The sequence goes on from NC_088372.1 coordinate 40,833,084, forward strand.
GCCTGTAGAGATCTGACCACCAGCCCCCACCAGTGTCAACCTACCTCAGGTACCAAATCCCCAGCCTGTAGAGATCTGGCCACCCACTGAATGGACACAATCCACAGTCTCCGAGCAATGCCCTGGAAATATTTCAGAGTTCTGTCGCACACCATGTCACGGCCAGGAAGTGTTTTCATGATGACGTGTGTCACATCTGGCAACACTTTGGCACTCAGTCGTACATTGGGTACGGTGGAGGTCAGTTTCTGTACCAGTTGCTGTAAAACATATAAAGGACTAATGAACGTCATACACAATCAAGGTCAGGGACAGAAGAGTACATATTTGTCTGTTTTTTTTTAAGGGTTTTACGGCACTTTCAACACATTTAGGTTATATCAGTGCCAGTAAAAAGGATGAAAATTGGATAGTAAAAACATTGTAGAATTACATTTAAAAGGACGAGTAAGAATAAGACAAATGGAATGGAACAAATAGGAAACAGGTTTAGATTCCAAGAACACACTATCAGTGTACATAGTTTGAGATCACCTAAAAGTCTCACCCAGACACCAGCAGAGGTCCCCACTAAGAGGAATACACTCACATGTGTACAAAGCATATGTTAACAATTTTAATAAATAACAAATAGTATAGAAGACACAGCAAGAACCTCCCTGCCAACTATGGGAGGTCGGGAACCCCACCCAGGAATCCACATTTAAATATAGAATTGGGCAATCTATGTAAGCAATGATGACATGACCCATTGTCTTTGTCTAGTATTAGCAATATGGATCCGTTTACCACACAGAGTGATGTGTGGCTATGTGGTCTAGTAGTATGACACTCGCTGCCGGATCGGAAGGTCCTGGGTTCAAGACTTGCTCAATGCATCGTTGAGTCCTTGGAAATGGCTCTTTACTCACATTTTCTCACGTATTCAGGTGTAAAATGAGTACTTGGTCGTTAATAGTAATAGCATTGTCTATTGTCATTGTATTTTATTGTCGGCTGAAGAAGGGTTTTGAGCCCAAAATGTTCCATGTTTGGTATTTTTTCTTTTTAGCAGTTGCAATATCTGGCAAACTGGAATCAAACCAACCATCTCTTGTCCACTCAATCCAGACACAACAATGACGGCCATGTTTCTTTTCTGGGTGACCAGGGATGTCCTCTCATCTTCCTGTAGTCCCTTGTCATTGTCATGGCCGTCACACACATCCTGAACATTGGCATTGGTCACGTGATCACCATGTTTTTCATTGCTCTGGAAGAAATTGGGTGCAGTGAGGGAAAGTGAAATTTGGAAAAGATTAATATTTACCAGTTCAAACAAACCATTAAAAAAAAAATTTATTTCAAAAATGAATTTATAAATAAACAAATAAATAAAATAAATGGTGGTACATGATGGCTACGTGGTGAAATGTTTCTTCTTGCAACTAAAAAGCATGAGCTTTTATATAGCGCAATATCTACTAAACGTGCTCAAAGCGCTTTACAAAGGGTCCTTGACCAACAGCATCAAGTAACATGTAGAGCGAGACATGACGCCTGTTAGGCGATATTACAATTTTATCGACAGAGACAACACTGTTGACAGCCAGGTACTCATTTATATCTGATTCCGAAGAGAGAATGTGAGTAAAGAGCCTTTTCCAAGGACTCAACTATGCACCAAGCAAGGCTTGAACCCAGGACCTTCCGATCCAAAATCGAGTGTCATACCACAAGACTTCATAGCCGCAAGTCAAGGGATATTGAGCCTAATCAGTAGTGAGCGTGCTGTTAAGCAGGTTCTTGACCGAAGCCGACTGGCTGCCACCCATTGTCTCCTCTTGCTGGTGGAAAAGCGTGACAAGATGAGACAGTGGGTGGCCGCCAATTGGCTTTGGTCAAGAACCTGCTTAACAGCACGCTCACGACACCAGTGGGAACAAATAGAATAAGTAAGCATTCCCCTCTGAACAAAAATATGAAAATAAGAAAAATTAAAAACGAAACAATAAAAAAAAAGGTAAACTTAGAAAAAGTGTTTCAGTCTGCTAACTCACATTATAATTGGCATCCATTTCAATTGTCTGGGAATGGGAAGATTCTAGAGTTCCAGAATTACTGGAAAATTCCAGAAGAGGTCGTCGTTTGTGGAGAGATCCTCCTGGAGACTGGAACTGCTTGAACTCCTTGGAAACGTTCCTGGTCACACCTTAAATAGGAAAGGTGTGAAAATAAGATTGAACTCCATTAAAAAGACATTACTTAACAGTTTTTTTCCGTTTGCCACGTGATTAAATATCTATGGCCCGTTGATCAAACCTCTGAAGTATAGTATCGCAAAGAGGCTACTTCAGAGGTTTGATCAACGGGCCATCGATATGCGGAAAAGCCGCAATCTTGACAAAGTTTGGCTGACATAGAAAAAATAAAAAGTAGTCCTTCAGAGCCATTAGGCCCATACAGCCTGAGTTTACTCTATGCTATCATTTGGATAGGACGCTAGTCTATCGCAAACTACTTTCAGCCAGATCTAAGAGACCCAGCTACCCATTCAATGCTGGGTAGATAGGGGCGTCAGAAAATAAACTTGACTGCACCTAGGGTCGATCTCAATCCCTTTGCGTGTGAAGTGAGTGCTCTACCAACTGAGCTATCAGGACCCCTGACTGACAATGAAATGAATTATAAAAAATGGGAGTTGATTTGGGGATTCAAAACCCATCTCTTATCTTTTTTCAAAAATCAGATTCAGAAAAGTGAGTGGAGCATTTATTTATGGCGATAACAGACCCGCCTTCTTGAAATTTATAAAGTTTCTAGTGCCTGCTCCTTAGTTTCTGACTTTGATATTCCCAAAATATCAGCTTGGGTTGCCCAAACAGGCTAACTCCTTTGGATGTCTTTTGTTCTTGCAGAGCTGCCAACTTGAAATTTCAAAAATTCGTAGTTTCCAAGGAACAAAAAAAAAAGTCACTTTTGAAATGGCATTAGAAAAAAACAATTTGCCCTTAGCATGATCCAAAAATGCTCCAAAAGCCTGACTATAGGTTCTGAGGAACTAAACCTTCCTTGTCAAGAAGATTTATTGAGTCAAAGAAGCGAATGTTGTTCTGTGGCTGGAGCCAAATATTTGTATTTCTACTAATTGTCCATAGTACTTGACAGGTCTGCGATAACAACAAGAAATGAAATGAATTGAGAAATGCCAGAAGACAATAGAGAATAAAAACTTTGCAACGATGGGAGTTGAACCCACGACTCAACTGTTACGGCATCTCCGCCTGGCCAAGAGACGGACGCTCTAGAATTGACGCCATCTACGAGAGGTGGGGTCGTGGATTCAACTCCACAAAGTATTTATTCTCTCATTTCCATTTCCTGTTACAAGCAGACGACAGTGTACCTGATGACCTTGACAATACAGGCCGACTGGAAACGGCCGTGGGTTTGGACGGTGGTTTCTCAGGGGGAGACGGAGAGGGTGGAAGGATGAAAAGGTCTTCATCATCGCTGATAACCTCTGGGTCATTATCCTTGTCATTGACTTGACCACAAATGTTGTCTTCATCATTACTAGTTTTGTCAATGCTCTCAACGGCAATCACTTTGTCATCGTCATGGTTCCTGTCATTGTTATGATAGTCATGGTTCCTGTCCTCATTCATCGTTTTGGGTTGAGTGTTTGGATTGGATGAAGATGAGGATTTGGCTGAAATGAGAATGGAATCACATTGGAAAGTCACAAGCTTATACAACAGTAGAAAGCAGTGGGGGGGGGGGGGGGGGGGGGGGGTCATAAAAACACTAATGAAAAGGTGAAAATGGAGAGGATTTAAGTGGAAACAGTACCCTTTAAAAAAAAATGGACGTTTTGGAAGTCTTCTGTTGGAATAGACCTTAGAGCAAAATTTCCCCATAGGGACGAATAAATGGAATTGATTACTATCTATTATTTATATAATGACGACACAAGTTTTTTCCCCTCACGTATATAATATATATTTCAAATGTTACCTTCCCGTGATCCCCCACCATGGAGTGCTGACTCACACAAGGCAATTTTCTTTTGGAGTTCGGCCACCTCTCTCTCCAATGCATCCCTTTGCTGGAGGGGAATAAATGAGATATCAATAAAAACATTACCATAAAGGATAAACAATGTATCAATAAACAATTAACAATAAATAATATATGATAATTGAGCAATAATTAAATGTAGAGTTGTGACGTTTCCAGATGCACCACAGACTACGACTGCCGGTTCGGCACTGAACTATTTCTTGTTTGAATGAGCAATGTCAACAGTAATGCACAATCAGCCTGAGTCAGTCGGTGGTTTTCTATAATACTTGATAAAAACCAAATGGTACGGACGATTCAATTTAATTATCCAATACAGATGACGTGGACATTTCGGATTTCCCCTTTGTGAACAAAACATGATAAAAGAAATATTAAAGACGAATGAGGGATGAGAGGAGAATTCGCCCTAACATGATGATCATAATGATAATGATAATAATAATAATAATAATAATAATAATAATAATGATGATGATGATAATAAAAAAAATAATAATGATGATGATGACGATAATAATAATGTGCAATTACCTGTGTGGACATGAGGTCACTCTGAGAGGAGAAGGCACTGGACGATGTATTGTTGATCTCACTGTTGTTGCCAACGTCTGAAATAATCAACAACACTGACCTTAGGATATTGATTACTTGTACATAACACACACACACACAACTGCCAGCCCTCCATCCAAACCAATCATAAAGTACATCCTTACACATCTGCCACCATCAGATGCTGTCACCCACGATTTACAAGGGGTTCTCCCAAGTCAACAGCACAGCAACACTTAACATTCAGGACGAGACAGGATGCCTGTTAGGCGATATTCCAATTTCCCCCCAATAAAGGCAATGTTGTTAACGGCCAGGTACTCATTGTAAACCTGATATATATAACGGTAATAGAATGTGAGGAAAGCGGCACAGTGTTCCAAAAGCCATCTTTTAGTTCAGCCCCCTTTACCCCTGCTCTCACAATGCATACTGCCACGCTTCACCGATTTCTGCTATTCAGTCAGAGCCCTTTGTGGCTATTGAAATTATCAACCTTTGTTATGGTTTTTAAACCTGTTTTTAACTATTTTAAAAATGTTATTTATAAATACAAAGTGATTACTTAGAAAAAGGAGAAGATGATTTTTATTCTGATATAATTTCATTAATAATAAGATGTATATAACTTTCACACTAAGCATTAACTTTCAGAGTATTTTTGAAAAAAAATTCACTCAAACATGCATAATAAACTCTTAATTATCTAAAAATTTAAACGACCAAAGTGAAAAAAAAATTCACTAATTAAAAGTCAAAGACTATTTCTAATTACTCACAAAATTTCACATGTGCCGGAAATTTGGTTATTTCACTATTCCGTCTGATATTTGAACCCTCCCATTCAACATTCGACGTCCTTGAGGATTCAATATGCAATTTATCTTGTATTACAACTCCAGATTACAGAATATATTTAGAATGCCATCAAAATACTTTAATATTATATATTCACTTTCTTTAAAAAGCAGATACCAGCACTTTATCTGTGTTTACAAAAAATTGAATTCATTTTATTTTAAAAGTCATTGTGAAAACTAGTAGAGTCCATTAATACGTCCAAACCCATTTATAAATTAGATATTAAGTAATTTGCGTATTGAGTAATTTGCGTGTCAATGCATGTGTGTGTTTATATTTGTGTATGTGTGTGTGTGTATTTGTGTTAGAGATGGGGAGTTGCTAGTGTGTGTTGGTATGTGTATGGATCTGTTTAGGTATGAGAAAGAACAAAAAGATTTGTGGTGGAGGATGTAGCTATTGAACGGAGGATAGTTGGAGGGAGAAAGGGATAGAGAGAAAAGAGAAAAAAAGGGGAGGGGATTGAGAAAGCAACATATAACTCAAAATATACAAATAACAGCTCTATTTTTAGAGGAAGTTTAACCACGTAATCTGTCAAATATTTTAAGATGTTTAAGTATTATTTTGTTTGATTCATCAAATTTCCATTTCTCTCTAACTTTCTTTTTTGGGGGGGCACATACGACATGATATCAGGAGAAACCTGCAGGAGGTTACTTTTTATTATTGTTTTCAATTGAGATGATTATGTTCTCATTGATTGTGTTCTCTTTTCAATTTTTGAAATTGTTGAATGTAACAATTCACCTCCTTGTTCTCCTAAAAGACCTAGACCAAAAGTATATTTCTTCATAAAAGATATGCAATGGGTTTCCAATATGTGGTGTTTTGGAAGTACATTTTGAGGAAAGTAATTACGGTATATTGTCATATATTTCTCTATCTTGCTATTAACACTTTCTATTACTGTCTCTGTGACTGGTTTTGTGTGAGAAATTAGTGAATGTATTTCAGAATAAGCTCCATTTATTTCATCAAAACATTTTTTTATAGTTTCAGCTTTATCTCTGATTAATTTATTGTTTGTATACATGTATGTTTTAGAAACAACATTTTCAGTGAGTTTTTTGTAAACGTCTTGTGTGTAATATCTATGGCAATGATTTCCTATGAAGCTACGACTATGATATAGTACTTGAGGTATGATTGTGTTTGTTTTTAATATATCATCAAGAGAACTGCAGACTGGCCCATATCGTTCTGATAGTTTCTCTTTATGAACAACTAAGGTTATTTTTTCTTCTGTGATTGGGATCTTAGTTTCCCATTCTTTTTTTCTCTTGAGGCACATCAGAGAGCAATTCACAGGTCTTGTAAGATTCTACAACTGCTAGTACTCTTATATGTTTTCATGTCTCTCATTTTCTTTTCACATTTATAGCATATAACTTCTGAATGTTTATTTTTAAGGTCCGTTCCAATATCAATGTCAAAGAACAGTTTGATTTCATTTTTGAAGTCTTTACAAAAAATGTTTTTCCTGTTTTCAGCCTTTTCTTTAACTGTTAGTGCACCTTTAGCACATAAACAACATAGTGAATTGAGATCTTTAAGTGTATCTCAAGTGTATGTTCCCTTTTTACCTGATAGGTGAAACCAAAAAAATAATTAAAAATAAACTACGCTTCGCGCACTAACCGAACTTTCACACCAAAAAGACAATAAAATTTAAAAACTTATAAATTATCAACGAAGGAAATCTATCGTTTGGTTAATGAGATATAACTAATTATATTTGAGAAATCACTTTTCAAAATTCTATTATGTACATACTTTTATAACCCAAGTTACAACATAACCAATAAACTTATTTTGATGAAAATTTCACAATGATGTGCAGCAAAGGAGGGTAAATGATATTCAACTAAAAAATATGTTATATTCAATTATCGGGGTGAAAAAATGTTTGAATTAACACAAAAAAAACGGAAGATAGGGATTAGTAAGGAATGCACCCAGGATTAAGATTACCTGCCGTGAAATCACTGACTTCACGGTTCAGTGACTCAGACTAAAAGATCGCTGAGAAGCAATTTGGAACACTGTAAAAGAGCCTTTTCCAAGGACTCAACCATGTGCTGCTCAGAGCAGGACTCAAACCCTAGCCCTTCCGGTCCAAAGGCAAGTGTCATACCATTTGACCACAAAATTTAGATAATTCCCTCACCATAGGGCGAATTTCACCCATCATCACATTATTTCATTTATATCCTCAAGCAGGTTGTAATAAACCAAATGTATATTCCACAATGGCACAAGTCACCATATTGTAACTAGCACTCTTACAATATTACCTCCTATGGCCAGGTATTCATTCATTTACACCTGAGTTGAGTGGGGTAAAATATGTAAAGTGTCTTACTCATTGACACAACACAGGAGACAGAGTTGGGTTTTTTTTTCTTTGTCACCCTGGAGTTTTACCTGCAGTAGACTTCAGACCTCAGTTGTTTTTAAGGGTTTTAATCGCTTGCGACACATTTAGGTCATATCAGCGCCAGCAAAAAGGAAGAAAATGGGATAGTAAAAAGTTCTAGAATTACAATTAAAGCACCCAAAAAACCAAGAAAAAGTAAGACAAAGGGAATGGCACAAATAGGGAATAGGTGTAGATTCCAAGAGCACAATATCATTGTGATACCTAAAAGTCTCATCCAGACACGAGCACAGGATCCCACTAAGAGGAAAACACTCAAATGCTTACATTACCAATTCAAAACAACACATATAATAATACACAAGAGAGATAGATGATTTACAAGGAAAAAAATATCATCTCCCAATACAATAAATATGCATTTGACTGTTTCCCTCCCAGCCAAGGACTCCAGCCTGGTCCTGGTCCAAACCAAGTAATCACATCCCAAAAAAGACGGAGAGCAATTGGAAAACAGATATAGGGGTATGGAAGACACAGACACAGCAAGTACACCCCTGCCCACTATGGGAGGTCGGGAACCCCATCCAGAATTTTGCTCATTCACATTATATGTGAACCTTGACAAACAATGAAGCCTTACACACCATTTTCAGTCTCATCGCCAACTTCATCCTCTTCACTATCACTGGTTATAATCCGTCGTTTCCTATTCTTGGATGGAATGATGAATTCTTCACTCTCATTGGTCACGGAGCCACTGTTGTTGATGTCACTGTCATCATTGAGGCTGTCATTCAAATGATGAAACACATCGTCTGTCGTCACATCCAAGGTCTGGAAAGAATTACAGTATAAACTATATTATTATCTGGCATCAATACATTGAGTTATAATAGATAATTCTAAAAATAATAGCATTGTTTCTCTTGGCAATTGACCAATCGTTTGTCATTATTTCATGCCTTACAATGCCATGCAAACTGATATTTTTAAAGAGAAAAAAAAAGGAAAACCAAAAAATGAGACCAGGCTAAACAGGCCTGTAAATGGCTGGTGAAAAAATTGGCAGGACTTTTTGAGCACGCAAAAATAGACCAACAGGACAAAAATATGGACACAACACAGATATGACACATCAATTGAGTGCAGTTGCACCCCCACCCTACCCCGTCCACCCAGCAGTGATTGGGTAGCTGGGTGGAAAGTACTTTGCAATAGACTAGAGTCTTATCTAAAGGGTAACAAGCATTTGCTATTGTCAGCTTCATGCTATAGAAACCAGGATAAACTCTGGCTCCATGAATGGAATCGATCATCTCGAAGTAGAACCATTTTGACAAGATTGGTTTCATATTATCAATGATCAATAATCATTTATTTATCTATAGTGAACCCCATCCAATACCCACCTGTACTATCTGATTCAGCTGGCTACAGCCACCTCCTCCATCACTTCCTTGAGAACTGGCTGCTGATTGACTGGCACTGCTCAGAGTCAGTTTGATGTTCAATTGAATGTCTTCCAGGTCAGAGTCAGAGTCTGAGGTCTGCAATTCCTGTTGCTGGAGCTCCTGTCCAAACAATTCCTCCTCCAGTTTCTTCTTATCCTCGTCACTCTGGACTCCAGAACTGTGAAGAATTTCACTCTGACTGGGAATGGAAATAGCTTCAACACTTTCAATTTCAGCCTCATCTAAATCATCCACATCTTTAACACTTTCAAGGCCGGCCTCATCTAAACCATTGACATCTTTAACAGTTCCACACTCAGCTCCCTCTAAATCATCCACATCTTTAACACTTTCAAGTTCAGCCTCATCTAAACCATCAACATCTTTAACAGTTTCAAGTTCAGACTCATCTAAACCATCGACATCTTTAACACTTCCATTCTCAGCTACCTCTAAAACACCGACATCTGTAACTGGCTCCAATGTTTCTGACAGAGGTGGAACTTGATCGCTACTGTTGTTATCAATATCAGTATCATGATTTGTTCCGTTACCCGATGAGTGGGACGTTGTGGACTTTGATTCTTTCAAACTTCCCAGACCTTCAGACATTTCCTGTCTCTTTGATTCTTCTTCTTCTTTCCTGTCTTGGTTATTTTTATAAGGTTTATCTTCAGCATTCTCTATAGTATTGTCCTCTATTTTCTCCTGAATTTCAAGACTCATGGATTCCTCTAAAAGGGACAATTCTTTTCTCGATGGTCCAGCTTCCCCATTATCTGGACTCATATCACTATATTTCTTTTTCTGAATTTCCAGTTCAATATTTTTATTCCTCCCATCCAAATCTGTCTGAGGTGTGAACTCTTTCAAAATGGCCTCCCTAACCTTTTGAGACATGACACTGTTGGGAAGTGTCACCAGGGGCTTTTTGTGAAAGGCATTGTCTTTCTTGGCAAAACCTCTCCTTGTCTTACGTATTGGTGTTTTGGAGTCACCTTTACTGCTGGTATCCACGGTTGGTTCTATGACAATGGCTGATTTTTCACTCCTATCAGAACGGATCTCCACTTGGTCTGGCACATCGTCACTGTCTGGGGGTGGGACGGTTGATTCTGCTGTTTCCTCAACATGTTTTAATTGGCTAAGCGTTGTTGAACTTTGGACTTTACTTGTATCAGTGCAATGTGAAATTTCAGTTACAATTTGTGAATTTGGGTCATCAAGGCTACCTTGAATTACGATTGCTTCCTTAGAGGGAGAAATGGCTGAAGTTTTATCTTTTCGGTTATTCATGGAGACATTTACAATGTCACTTCCAAATACGACAGGCTCTAGAGGTACAGAATCTAAAGACAAACATTTCCTTTTGCTTCTTCTGACAATCAAAACACTATCTCTTTCCTCATCACTATCAGAAAAAAAATCTACGCACAGTAATTTTGCAGGGGCACTTCCTTGAACTCTATTGTTTCTGCTTCTCTTCTTTCTGCCAGGTTGGTCATCCTCAAGGTCACAAGCAGCACTACGTCTCTTTCTTCCAACCGATTCAATCAACCCATTAGAACTGCTACCACAGTCCTGATTTATCCCATTTGTATTTGAGCATGATGTCCCATTCAATGGAGTGTTAGGAGCTGACATGATCAACTTTTCATTTTCCGCTCCAGATTCCTTTGATTTAAGGGTTGAAGAATGAGAAGTCAAGACATCTTCACAGTCAGATTTGGACGACGTATTTGGACAGGTCTGATCAACAGCCATTTCTTCAGCTGGGATTTCTTTGTTTTCACTAGTCACAAGATCATACTGTGAAATATTTCCTGTCTTTGACTGTCCAGCACTGGAGTCTTTTATTCTTGGTAACTGTCGTTTTTCAGAGGTCATGTTGACATAATTTGATTTGAATGCCTTCGCCATATCTCTGTTGTTACTTCTGGTTGCAGGAGATTTGGTGGAGAGAATGGATTGGCTGATAATTGGACTGGAGGATTGGGAATCTAATGAAGGGACAACGACGACGTCTGGTGAGGTGCTGGTGAATTTATGGATGACCTTGTCTCCAGACTCACACCCCTGTGTATCCATACAGCCATGCTGACATTGGGCTAATACAAGAGACTTACTTTGTCCATTGCCATCACTATCTACATTGGGATGTTCAAGTTGTCTACGAATATCAGATTTATCTTTTGATATCTTGCTCCCACTGAAGTCTTTCTTCTCTCCCTGCTCATCCTGTTCTAACTGCGATTCCTCACAGTTCCTATCCAGACCATTTACTTTGATGGTGTATGTTGAATTGATGGGTAAATCTTGTGATTCAATGTGTGTTTTGTCTGGTGTGTCATCTCCACCAGTACACGCATCGTCATCCGCAAGCCCTGACATAATTGGTGATTTCTTGCCTGAACACACCTGACCTTGTGACACGCCTACAAGGCTTCCTTGAGAACGACTAGCAGATATTATTGTAGTTCCTGAATTATCATTATCCACATTCAGGTCACATGTTTCTTCATTATCATTGTCATCGTTCACACACTCAGTGATACAATTTGAATGTTGGTTTTGAGATTTTTGAGTGATTTGTTTAAGTTTGTCCACAGTGTAAAGGGCAGGGCTCTGGGTTGCTTGGGTTACAATTGTGACAAGATCTGGCTTGAATTTTCCTTCAACTCTTTCACGACTCAAATTGCTACCATCTTCAATACCACCATTATTGACATCTTCAATGTTATTGTTATCATTGTCTTCCAGGGTGCTACCAGCTTCAATACCACCATTACTGCCATCTTCAATGTTATTGTTATCATTGTCTAACACAGTATCAGCTAATTCGGTGTCTGGAATAACCAAAGGCAAATTCTTATCAACCAACTTTCCATCTTTATCATCATCATCATCATCACTGATTTCATCTATACACGTGTCTTTTGCAATGACAATACTGGTAACCCCTGACCCTTGACCCCCGTCATCATCCCATTCCTTCTCCATATCACCTAAACCATCAACTTGATTGGAGGCTTCATCGTTATTTTGTAAACCTCTCAATGTCAATCTTGCCTTGCTTTCTGTAACTTTCACCTCATTTTCCACCTCAGTCAATGAAATCCCATTTCCCCCTATTTTTTCTCCATCACCAATTTCCATATCACCTATGAGAGGACGAGGGTTACAATCACCCATAGACGACAATTTCGACTGATTAACGACACTTCCAATGAAACATTCACTCTCTTTACGAGTAGATGGCGACAAGGGTGTTTCAAAAACTACCTTTGGACTCTCGACAGGAACAGTTGATTTTGTAGCTCCTACTGCTGCTGCTTCATCATCTCCACTCAATTTTGAATTTGAATTTTCAACGGCATCTCCCGATTCCAGTTGAATTCCTGGCTTGAAAAGAGTCATAACACTCAGATCAGGTCTAGCAAAACGTTTCAGGAAACTTGCATTTCTTTTAGAATAGACTATATAATCATTGTGAACAGTTTGTTTATCATTGACAGTTGGTGACAATGCACTAGAGATCTGTGACTTGGAAGTGGAAATATTTATAGAGTCACAGACACCGTGTTTAACATTGGAATTGGCCCCTACGTCTGCCTTACTGACCTGTGACTGACATTGAAGATTCCCATTTTTCCCACTGGGAATATCCTGTATTACATCGCTATCATTGATTTCTTTACATTTGTCATGGACGACATCTTGGAAAATTCCAATATCATCATCACTTTCTATCTCAGCGGCATTATCTCCATGACAACCAACAACATCTTCATGACAACTACCAACATCCTTTGTACAAACATTACCTCCCTTACTTTTAAGACCACCTCTATCCCCAACATCTGTCACCCTAACGCTATCCTTCCCTTTCCTGCCTTCGATTTCTTCCGGACTGTCAAAGCCAAAAGCTGTTTCAATCTCCCTGCTCCGTCTCCTCTTTTCCTCTGCTTGCTGAGTCACCATTCGCTGCTGAGCCTCCTGTGTACTGAACATGAACTCGTAATCTTCTGCATCGTTTATCTTGCTTCTCATCCGTTCCAATTCAACCTCTCTCTCTTTTTCATCAACCTCCACAATTCTGCTACCTCTTCTCCTCACCCTCTGTCTCCTGCACCTCATCGGCAATGGCGTTGACAATGGAAGACTGACAAGACCTTTATCCCCCTTGTCCATTTCTAAAGCCATACTTTCAACGTTTCCATGTTTTTCAGTCTTTCCAAGGTTACCATCATTATCATGTTCTTCCACACACATAGTCACATCATTCTTTCCAATACGTGCTGCCCGATTTTCCTCATTTACGGACCTCTCTATGCCAATAGAATCATCATCAACTGTGACAACACCATTCTCCTTGACACCTCGAGTTTTCTTTTGCGTCTCTTCGACCAACTGCTTTCCAATATCTTCAACTGTTTCAATATCTGGGTCCAGTTTTACAAACCGGACATGCTTTACAACAGAAGAACTTGGGTTCTCATCCCGACTGCAAACTGTCATTTCATATTCCTTAGAGAATTCTGATTTGCCAAATAAACTAGAGGTTAAAGCCACAGGTTTCAAACCGGGAATATCCAATGGGGTCTTTGCATTGATTTTCTTTCCTTTCCCATTTCTCCTCGTACATTTCCTTCTATCACATTGTTTTTCATTTGGAGTTCCTCCCCCTTGGAAGTCATATGGATCAGACGAGGATGTCAGGGGGTGTGACATTTGTTTCAGATCTATTTGTGCTGGAGTGTTTTTACTTTTGAATATTGTTTTCCTTCGATGAGAGATTTGGGGAGCAGCAAGACGTTTACTTCTACTTCCAATTTCACAGACTTCCTGGCTTTCTGTTTGTAAGGGTTTCTCATTTTGGTTTTCATTTGCCCACTTCTTTGTGGAAATATTCCCATGACTAAACTCACAGCTATCAACTACAGTAGAACTTTCTTGATAATTTGAATCCAATAATTCATTTCTTACAAATTCCCTTATCTTGTTTTTACACATTGTCTTTTCACATCTATCATGTTTTGTTTTATTTGTGTCCTTCTTGTTCCTACCTGCTTCATTCATCTTTTCCGTCGGTAACGGAGCCATTTTGATCAACCTTTCATTGTGTAAAGACATATCTGTATCTCTCTCACCTTCACCTTTATCATCATCGGAATGATGTCCAGGTTCCAAATCATCCTGGCCAGATTTCGTCAAAGTCCATTTCACATTATCGTCATTTTCCTTGAATGCTGTTTTCATCTTCCTGGAATATGTTCTTGACACTGGTTGTATCGGCTTTTGAAGTTGCTGTGTAGAGGAAATGCTACTAACTGACAAAGGAGACAACACATCATTACCATCAACACAAGTGACTAAATGTTCAGTTTTACCAGGAGATTTAGACAAGAGATGCTTGTTGCCCTGCCTTGTTTTTCTTCTACCTCTGCCATTGACACCATTTCCATCTCCATCACCGTTATCGGCATTGAGATCATTTGATAAAATCAAGTCAGGATTGTTCCTATTCAATGCATTCCTCTGCTGTCTTTGGGAATCAGTCATATCTTTCTCATCCTCCTCTTCCTTCATCCTATCCATTTCTCCTTGTTCTATTTTTCTATTATTCCTTCTTGTTGACCTAGATCGAGTCCTTGTCCACACTCTAGCCCCATCTGATTTCTCCAATTCTTCTCTACCAGCACTTTTATCTTTGCTATCACAGGTCATATTTTTCGCACTACCACGATTATGCCTTTCGTGTACATTCAAATTCTCTGAACGCGGGATTAACTCATCAATTCCTTTTTCTGCTGCACCCTTTCTATTTCTAGTCAATCTAATTCTATCTCCATCCTGCTCAAAACGATTCATTTCTCCTCTCTCAGATACTTCTGAAACATTTTGATCTTTTAGTCTGTTTCTATTTCTATTCTCCTCTAACCCACCAGCGACAATGTTTCCTGTAGAACTATCAGAAATGGGATCTTGTCTGCTTACCAAATCCTCACCAAACATTTTCCTGCTTGTGTCAGTTTGAAGAGAAGATGCCTTGACATTGCCATGTTTATTATCAGAATTACTGCGTGCATCAGGGTGAGAAATCTCTCCTTCTTCAAGATATTTTAACAAAGCTCTACGACTGGTAGGCTTAGAGTCAGAGTCAGTGTTAGGGTCATGACACAATTCATCACGGTTCGTCTCTGCTGTAGTCATTGATGGATCACTTTCATCTTTGAGGACTGCCTCAATGTTTAAAAAGGCTTGTTCCTCTTTACATGTATTATCAGTTGATCTTGATTTTTTAGATGCCGAGGAAGTAGCAGACCTTCTTTTCTCTTGTAGGTTTGTTGGAAATGTGGAAGTCGTTGCTGCCCCAGGACTCTCAGTTTTACCTGTTACATAAAAAACAAATGTTAAAAATAAAGAAATAAACCAATACAAACAATCACAGGCTTTTATCAAGCCCAATAATCCACTAAGTAAATGTGCTCAAAGCCGTTTCCAACGAGTCTTGAGCAAACAGATACTCTAACTTGAAAGAAAGAGAATGCAGCTTGCAAGGTGCTTTAATTACTTTCTTTTCAACAGTGACAATGCTGTAATTGAACAAGAACTCATTTCTGATTATGATGAGAAAATGTGAGAGAATAGCTTTTCTCGAATGGCCCAAGTTATGCCATTACAGTAGGATTCAAATCGCCAGTGGCCAAGTGTCATACCAGTCGACCACAAAGCCACACAATTCCAGTCGACAACAAAGCCACACAATTCCAGTCGACCACAAAGCCACACAATTCCAGTCGACCACAAAGCCACACAATTCCAGTCAACCACAAAGCCACACAATTCCAATCAACCACAAAGCCACACAATTCCAGTCAACCACAAAGCCACACAATTCCAATCAACCACAAAGCCACACAATTCCAATCAACCACAAAGCCACACAAGAAAGAGAGAAGCAGCATTTTTTAAAATCTCATCATCATGAAAACTTGTGAACTTTAAGCTGCCAAGCCTGTGAAGATGTGGACTGTAAAAAGTATCAAACAAAAATGAACATAACAGCTATAAAAAAGAACAAAACACCAAAAATGGTTTTTTGGGGGTTTTTTTGTTGTTGTTGGCTGAAGAAGGATTTTGAGCCCGAAACGTTCCGTGTTTGGTATTTTGTTCCTTTTTGAAGCTGTTATAGTCATTTATATTTATTACTTTGAACATTTTACTACACTGTGTAGCATCAATTTTTAGAGAAACTTTTTTTTTCTTTTTTAAAATATAAACTTGAATACCTTGAGAAGATGATCCACTTCTTAGTCTGG
This sequence comes from Berghia stephanieae, assembly GCF_034508935.2. Classification (NCBI taxonomy): domain Eukaryota; kingdom Metazoa; phylum Mollusca; class Gastropoda; order Nudibranchia; family Aeolidiidae; genus Berghia; species Berghia stephanieae. The sequence continues at coordinate 40,849,718 of NC_088372.1, forward strand.
ATTTGGCACCAGACGATGGTTTTCCAACAGTCTGTAACATTTTTAAAATAGAAATAATAACAACGAATTTAAACATTTACAATGCTGCCTAGCCTATGTAAATGTGTATAACGGAGAGCCAAAATTAGTAATATTTAGAAAAAATACATACAATTCTGCAAAAACTATAATTAGCACCAAATGTGGTAATGGGCAATGAGACCATACTGGCAATAATATATTCATAATTTAATGAATAAGCTTACACTTTATTGATGATATGTTAAATAAAATCAACTTCCAGATCCATGTATAAGCCTGATGTGTCAACAAACAGTGTTTAAACACACCAAAAAGTGTATGAATGCTAAAAATGCTTACATTTAAATAATAGACATTCAATTATGCATACAATCCTCAGCAAACTGTGTACAATGAATGAAAATGTGTAAAAATACACATTATTTAGATAAGGTTGACACAACTGTATGTAAATAGCACGCTTCTACAGATTCACTTTACTCAACGTACCTTACAGAGATTCAGTTGTTCATTTTATACTTGGTGAGGCAGTTGTTCATTTTATACTTGGTGAGGTTTTCTCTTAAACATTGTTCTGTAACAGCACTCTTGCAATATTTGTCATGGCCTAAAGCCAGGTACCCATTTACTCCTAAGTCACAGTCCAATAAATCTATAATTCCCTAATTTTGTTGAAATAGAATACAACACTGACTCAAAAACAAAAACAAAAACAAAAAAAACAAAAAGATTTTCAATTACAATACCTTTTTGTTTGAAGAGCTCCTCAGAGAGGTAGACGTACTGGCTTCTTGAGCTTGCAAGGTTTTCACAGCATTCTTGCTTGGGCTATCTACAATAGAGAAATTAAATTTGAAAAATGCACACAACGCCCCCCCCCCCCCCCCCTCCCCCACACAAAAAACAAAACAACAAAAAACAAAAAAACAAAAAAAAAACTTTTTTTATAACGAAACCAGTTTCTAATAAAGAAAAGTGTTCATTAGCTGCTCACAATGATGGTAAGGCAGAGTTAAGGGACACGTGTTGCTGTTGGCTAAGGACCCTAAAGCCCTTTGAGCCTGTTTAGTGGATAATGCTCAAATGCTCAAGTTATATAAACAGGAGTTGACAACTTTATTGCCATGGTATTGTTGACAAGCATACGTACACAGATAGCAAAATGGCCTTTCGTTTGAATCAAAGGTTAGACAGAAAGTTGTTGAGATAATTCTATAATGTGGTTTTCTCTATGTATTTATCTATCAGTTTTGTTTTTTCCTGATGTTATTCTTAGCACAGCAGACACCAATTTGCCAACTGAAAAGGCTCCTTGGTAATAATAATAATGATAATAAATCTTACAGACTTCTCCAGTGTCCTCTTCAAAGGCAGCAATTAACCGTTTCACCCCTTGGATTACCACAGACAACTCTGTCATGGCCTGGAGGGACCTGGGGAAATCAATCAAAGGTCAATATATATAGAAGGAACTAAATTGACAACACGCAGCCATTGTTATTGTTTTTTAGCCAGCCATTTTTATGATTACTTCTGGCTAAATTCAATCGACTGTAAACGTTCAATGTTACACGTAATTTTTTGTGTTGGTACCTTATATCTGGCTGGTTGATGTTTTGTGAGTATTTCAGCTAAACGCACAGCATCAATTGTACAACCATTGTTAAAGTCCATTCATGGGGTAAACAAACACATCTACCCAACCCTCTCTGAACACTGGACTCCAATAAAAGGACATCACTTACTTACTTTTACAAAGATGACATGACAGTTAAGGATGGCAATAGGTGATTTTACTTTAGTACTTGTGCGGCTATGTGGTCTTGTGGCATGACATTCGGTTTCATATTGGAAGGTCTTGGGTTCGAGCCTCTCTTGGAGCATAGTTGAGTGGTTGGAAAAGGCTTGGTTCTTTACTCACATTCTCTCACCGTACTCAGGTGTAAAATGAGTATGGCAGTTAACAGCACTGTCTCTGTCGAAAAAAAATGTAATGTCGCCTAACAGGTATCACGTCTCATTCTATATGTTAAGTGTTGCTTGGTCAGGGACCCCTTATAAAGCACTTTGAGCACGTTTAGTCGATATTGCGCTATATAAATGCTCTAGTTTTGTTGTGTGTTTGTTTTACTATCCTGGTGCTTCCTTGGATCTAATCAGAAAGAACTTGAACCTTAAACAATTTAATTCATTTTTAAAGCTGTTATGCCCATTAGTTGTATTTAGTCCAATAGGCCCATGGAGTCAGAGTTTATCCCGGTTTCAATAACTTGAAATGAACAATAGCAATTGCTTGCTACCCTTTGGATAGAAAGCTAGTCAATTGCAAAGTACTTTCCACCAGCCAGATTTAACAAACCCGGGTACCCAATCACTGCTGGGTGGACAGGGGTCAGGGGTCAGGGGTCAGACTGCACCTGGGATCGATGTCTGTACCTTTGATTGTGAAGTGAGTGCTCTACCAAGTGAGCTATCAGGACTCATTGTTATGCTCCTTATTGCTATATAAATGTAATCACTTTGACTGATATTGCAATTCTATCCAGACTTAAGCCTGGGATTGTAAAAATACTTTGAGCAGAAAATAAATTTAAATGATAAAAATGTTTAAACTGCAGAATTGCAATATCAGTCGAAGTGAATACATTTATGTAGCAATAAGGAGCATAACAAGGAGTTCTGATATCTTCTTCTATTACCTTTTTGTTACCGACATCTTGCACAGAGGACATGGCACGGATCTTTTGGTGTTCAGGAATTTGGAGATACAGAAACTGCAATTTGAAAAGCAGGAAAAATTAATCAAATATGAACTTGGAAAATATTATGTGTGGCGATGAACTTTAGTGAAAGATCTGAAAAACTGTGTATGAAACAGTGTCAGACAAAACAAAATCAAGAAAAATATCCCCCAAAAATGAACCTGACTGTATTTCTCTTTCTTGCATTGTCTGCCATTGTCTCACACATATTTTCTCACATCTTTATCTCACACCAGTGCCTGCTCCCTAACCTGTCACTTAAATAACTGTAGAGTGAGTGAAGTCAATCAGTATTTATTTATACTGAACCTGACTCAAACTTCCTATTCATGTTCATGAGAGCAAAATTAGTAAAGGGTCATCATCATCATTGCCTTTTTCACCCTGGGTCAGGCTATTGGCCACAGACAAAGTTTCCATCCTTCTCTATCCTGAGCTAACTTTTTTATCTCGTTCCACGTCTTATCACTTCTCTGTATATCAGCTTCTTTAATTCTTCTCCATATTCCCAGTGGCCTTCCCCTTGACCTTCTGCCCTGAGGGTTCTAGTTCAATACTTTCTTTGTAATAGCGGAGTCATTCTTTCTAAGGGTGTCTCCAATCCACCTCCATCGTCTTCTTCCTATTTCCTCTCCTACTGGTATCTGCTGATTGTAAAGGGTGCCTCAACGCGCTTTGAGCACGTTTAGTGGATTTGTGATATATAAAAAAGCACAACAGATCTTTAAACAAAAGAAGTCAAAGTCTAATATATGGTAAAAAGCGGCATCCATGTTACTTTTGGAAAACGTTTTTATATTACGGGAAAGTCCACTTGATAATACTACAGACCAAATGTGCACAGTTTACCTTTTTTTTTTCTCTCTCTTTAAAACTTACTTTTGCAAAATAATTATTTTACAAAATTACCTGCAAAATTTGTGATGACATTCCGTAGCCACAGGGCTGGTCAACATTTCCAGACTGAAATTCAAAGCAATGGATGAAAGTTATTACCAAACAAATCTGAACTATGAATTTTTACATCGTGCAAAATCCACTAGATGTTGCTTGAAGTGGCCATTAACAAAAGCAACACTTGACATGGAGGACAAGACATGAAGCCTACAAAGCACTATTACAATCATAGGTCTCAAGTCAGAATTTTTTTAAAAGAGGAATATTTTGCAACGCCCCCATGGAATGCACTTTTATCATAAATAAAAAGGAGCGATATGCTCTAATTAATGGCAATACTGGTAAAATATAGAAATATTAACATACAAATCATACTATAAAAAGGAAAAAAAAAATGGTTAAAGCACTAATAAACATGGATACGTCCCTTGCAACCAGACTGTTTACAATGATTCTTGAAGCCGTATAAATCCGACTGATGGGCCTGGAGCCCAAGCATAAGAAAATAGTGGAGGGGTTGATATAGCGGAAATTGGAGACCCATGATTACTTTCCTCAGAGAGGAAGTCTTTCCACAAGATCCTAGCAATGAAGGGTGAAAGTCCCATTGGGAAAAAATACAAAAATATATTGATATAAATAATAATAGATAAAATAAAATGACAAAGTGAAGCTAGTGCTAGGAACTTGTGGGAAAACAGTCCTCAGAGACAATACAGTTCCCAGTCAGGTAATCACTTTACATCAGAGTATGGTGGGAGAATTATTGTAAAGAGCCTTTTCTGACAATTGTCTGTTGCGTTGCCTACAAGGGGACCAGACCTGCCAACTTGAAATGATAAATATTCGTGGGTTTCAAGAAGAATGAAAAGTAACTAATACTAATATCAAATGAATAGATTATAAATTACTACAGGTCGTCCAGGCTAGGTCTAGGTGAGTGTCTCCCTCTCTACTCCTATGGCTAAAGATCGCTTCCCATGTATAGATAAAATGATACATTTGTTATTCCAGACATTTCAAGGAATAATGGCAACTAAAAGGTTTCGAGTCAGGTACTGTCAAAAAGAACATTTCCTGCCAAGTAATCAGTGTCTTATAATGCCAATGCCAAAGAAAGCCATAAAAAAAAGAGGTGGGGGGAGGATGGGTGGGACATTTATCCCTTGCAATGTTCTGTAAAAAGAAGACGGAATTTTTTTTTTTTAAAAGTGGTGGAACCAGGATTCGAACCCACGTCGATTCTGGTAAAACTCCCAGGGCAGACGACTAAACCATTCGGCCATGACACCCACTTCGAAGTCGATGCATATTGTGTATATGTAGTAACAACTGATTTAATGTTTTTATATAGATATTTTATTAACTTTCCTTATTTCTATGTGCATTCGGAAACATTCCATATTCTGGAATGTGGATTATTGTTTAAAAGAGCGGAGTTTCAAATATGTGTCTGGGGATAACGAAATCCAGACAGGTGTCTGGGGATAATCACAGCGGTCTTGTAAATTTGACCGCTGTGATTATCCCCAGACACTGTCTGGGGATAATAAAAATTTGTTATCCCCAGACACCTGTCTGGGGATAACGAATTTTTATTATCCCCAGACGCATATTTGAAACTCCGCTCTTTTAAACAATTATCCACATTCCAGAATATGGAATGTTTCCAGATGCACATAGAAATAAGGAAAGTTAATAAAATATCTATAAAAACATAAAATTAACCAACATTGAAATCAGTTGTTACTACATATAAACAATATGCGTCGACTTCGAAGTGAGTGTCATGGCCGAATGGTTTAGTCGTCTGCCCTGGAAGTTTGACCATAATCGACGTTGTGGGTTCGAATCCTGGTAACGTCACTTTTTTTTTTTTTTTTTTTTTAATTCCGTCTTCTTTTTACAGAACGTTGAAAGGGATAAATGTCCCATCCATCCTCCCCCCCCCACCTCTTTTTTTTATTATTAAACTCTCTCTCTCTCTCTCTCTCTCTCTCTCTCTCTCTTGTTTTTTTCTAGTTTCTAGCAAATATATTCGTCCCCACTCCGATCTCAAATAGTGTCTAAAAAGAATAAATAATTAAAAAGCAAACAAACAGAAATATTCAGAGAGCGACCAAATGGTCAGATAGAGGAGAAAAAAAAAACAATAATTGTTTTAAAAATAAAAACAATAATTGTTTTAAAAATAAAAACAATAATTGTTTTAAAAATAAAAACAATAATTGTTTTAAAAATAAAAACAATTTAAGAAATTCATGCTCAGAAACGGAACATTTACATAAAGGTTTAGCAAACAAAAAACTCTAAGGTTTAGGTCAAAATATAAAAAAAAAAAGAAAAAGAGAGATTTCCTTCGGAGCAGGGAATAGTGTTAACAATAATAATAATAATAATAATAATAATAATAATAATAATAATAATAATAATAATAATAATAATAATAATAATAATAATAATAATAATAACAATTATAATAATAATAATAATAATAATAATAATAGTAATAGTATGATAATAAGAGTATTAATAATAAAAATAATACTATTATTGATAATAATATAATAATGATTATGATGGTAATAGTAATAATAATAACAAATATTACAATTATTATTATTATTATTATTATTATTATTATTATTATTATTATTATCATTGACCAAAACAAAAAAACAATAATAGATCGAGAGCAAATTAAATAATGAAATAATCTTATCGGAGTAATAAAAAATTCAACTGATTAAAAAAAAACTCTTGCTCGGAACTCGGAACAAAAGTGAAAACAATGAAAATCAATTGGGAAGAAAGAAAGAAAAGTAAAAAAAAATAAAAAATGAGTGGGGGGGGGGGGGGGGGGGGGGGGGCGGTCGCGACTGGGTCGAATCTGTGCAGCTAAAAGGAGTAAAATGAAAGGTGGCCTTACCCACTTAGCTGCCTATCCACACCGCTATCGGAATATTTTTAATTCATATATGAGCTCAACATATTTCCACCATTTTTGCTTCCTTGTTTTGGTAGTTATTTTCATCTCTGATTCGAATAAAAATATGTTGTTGGATCTAGTTTTGTGACGTGTGATACTAAATTGTATTGTCTTGTGCGAAGCAGACAGGAAAATAACAGGTGTGGGTTTTGGGCTTTGGGGCGAACAACACCATGGCCTAGGAATTCGTCCGCGACATAAAAATTATTCCCGGTCGTCCCCAAAATTGTGGCCAGAATGAGCAAATTATAGAAACAAGAGATGATCAATAAAGTTAACAGGTAGGTTGGTAATGAAAATTTAAATGGTTGGTGGACTATGAACATATTTGATGATTAACAACTTTCTTCCTGGTTGAAAATAAAAAGTCGAATTGCCAGTTTGACGTTTTAAGATCAAAGTAACAAAAGCAATTTCATTGATCCATTTGCTTTAAAATATTTTTTTTTTTTAAGAGCTGGATTTGACATTTGATCACTATTTACTTTCATCTTGTGTTAAATATCACTTGATATATTAACTGTTTTGGGACACAACCACTAGTATTTTTTCCAGAATATTTGGTATTTTTCACGCCTAGTTTGGCATTTTGAATAAAATCTTTCTGCCCACTTGCTACATGCGTCTGGGGATAGTATCCTCAGACAGGTGTCTGGGGATAACAAAAATTGGTTATCCCCAGACACCTGTCTGGGGATAACGAATTTTTATTATCCCCAGACAGGCGTCTGGGAATAATGACAGCCAAATTTGACTGGAAATTTGTAACGTAACCCTCTTCCTCGCCCATCACTTTCCGATGAATAAGCTCCTCCCCCCCCCCCCCCCCCCCCCTCCTGATACGGAAAGACGAGATACTCCCTAATGATACTGAAACACAAACTTCCTTTTTTTGTCAACTCAATCCCATCTCTTCTCCCGTCCAATAGATTTTTTTTTAAATTTTAACTAAAAAATATTTCAATCTGAGATCTGGCAACAATATTACTTCGCTCGTCTTCAGGAACCACTTGTTGGCTCTGAAAGTGCTGAGACATTCAGTCTCAGAAAACATCTTCCTTCGTCCTGCTCAATGTCCTATCAATAGAATGCTCTCGGCATTAGCCTTAGCTGCGCTTCAACAACGGTAACGGGGTAACGGCAACGGACATCCAAATAATACGATCCACAACCGGTCAACCGTGAATAGCGTGAACCTCACTCAACAATTTGACAAAAACTTTTTATAAACACATCAAAAACAATAATCAATGCGATTAGATGTTTACCATATTGAGCACTGCAGATTCTGTTGAATCTGACTTAACAAAATAGAGAAATTCCCTGCACAATCCATTTTCTAACTGTTTTGCCAACTTTTTCTAGCGGAGTTCGTCTGCATTTCATTACCTAACATTTTATTCCTATTTTTTGCATTGTCGCGCTCTATCGTCTTTTTAAAACTCCAACAAAAAAGACAACTTTTGGGTGGCCACGCCCACATCCAGAGAAAATTTCGAATCCAACCAAAGTTCGTTATTTATATTACATTACGAAGGTTGTGATCCAACGATGTATGTGCATGTGTGGGGGTCCCGATGGCTCAGTTTGTAGAGCACTCGCTTCACAATCAAAGTCAAACGGACCGAGATCGCAGTCGAGATTTTTTTCTGTCCACCCATTAGTGAATGGGTAGCTGGGTCTGTTATATATGTCGGGAAGTGTTTTACGACAAACTAGTGTCCTATCCAAAGGGTAGAAAGCAATTGCTATTGTCCGTATCCCGCTATAGAAACTGGGCCGAATGGACTTCATGTGCATGTGTGCGCCTCTCTCTCTCTCTCTCTCTCTCTCTCTCTCTCTCTCTCTCTCTCTCTCTCTCTCTCTCTCTCTCCATTTGGCCAGAAAACTCGTCCTTCTGGAGTTTTTGTCAAGATGAGTTCATTTAAATCTATCGATATTTGAAGGACGAGTTTCCTGGCCAAATTTTTTAATTTGTGTTTTTTCCAGAGTACGACAGAACAGTAGCAACCGACGTGAACTAAGTACTTTGGTAAGAACACAAAGGTCCCAACACATCACTTTTGTTAAGTCTACCGATACTGTATGTTAATTATTGTGTATATTTCGCCTTCACAATGCCGGCCTGGAACAGAAAAGATTTTTTTATTACAATAGACACTTAGATAACCACGCCTCTCGGACATTCATCATAATGTAAACAATGGCAGAGTGATTGGTGAATATAGCAAACTACACAGGTTTGACTATCCGTGGTATGTGTCTTAGTAAAATGCCCACTGTTCTACCGCTAGATCAATAGAACTAACACAGAAAACTATGTGTAAACTTAAACATTGATAATATGATGGATAAAATCGTGACTAGTCACCCATCTGGCGGTATGAAAACAATAACAACGATCAGAGAGAGGACGATTTCCTCACGTATTGTTTATAAAAAACCAACTATGTTTGTCTGAGCACGTGTGAAGATGTGTCACAAATTCTATGTTTTGATTAGTCAACAATTTACTGGTTAATTCACAGGACAATGTAAAACGTTTTACGTCATTATAGAGATTAAAGTTCAAAGATAGTGTGCGCTTGGCTAAGAAACTCACAACATTGCCATCCGGAAATATAACGGACCAACACGCAAAACCACATTATGTAACCTTGAACGTTTATCGTCTGGTTAATACAGTTTAGTGAGAATTATTCATAAACGTAGATGGCAAAACAAACAAACAAAAACAACAACAAACCCAATAACAAAGACCCGAGTGACGTCAACTTCATTCTATCTAAAGCAACAGGCTACAAAAAGAAATAGCCTACTCAAAATTTGTCCATTTTTGCCGGCTGTTATAAACAACCTAAGAAAGTGGAGATGTCCAAGCTCTGTCTAGTGTCCGTAGGGGAAATGTTTATGAATCCAAGTTGTGGGACTTTCCATATCTGACGTTTATTAGAGGTCAAGAAATCCCTAGGGCATGCAGGACTATCAAACTTGGACTTCGGAATTCATCGCATTCTTTAAATGTGGAAAGCGACGGCCTTTCTAAATTCATTTTGTTTTCCACATAATATATATTTATTTCAATTTGCAATCCAAGAAAACACGCGGGTTGCTACAACTGACAATTATGTGTATGTATAAGTTACAATGTGAAACCTTATTTTAACCTTACAAAACACATGAACATACTATATAGCTTATTTCTACGACTCACCATGCTCAAGGCGATTCATCAAGGTTTCATTTATTGTCTCAGCAGGCCATATATGGAAACATATTTTGGAACCATATGTATTAAAATCACGCAGTACCACTCTCTTGTTAGGCGTCTTTTTTTTTGTACTAACACTCTTACAATATCCATCGCTGCCTTTAGCCAAGTCACACCTGAGTCGAGTGGGGTAATGTGTGTAAAGTGTCTTACCCACTGACACAACGTCGGGACCATGATTTTCCACGATCAGTGTTTCCCCATCCAACAGTGGCCACGCGTAACATGGCTTGACTTCTGTGACACGACGAGACACGTGACGGTAGGGGAAAATAGAGAAATGTTGGGAGTAGGGAATCCCTCCGGGGAAAACTCTTGAAACGTAGGGGGAAAATTCGCTTACGGGTGAAGTAGGGGTAAAAGTCACCAAAATGCCAAATGACTATTCAAAATGGGTAAGCAAAGAGGGAGGAACAGATGAAGACATTAAAAGCCGGATAAATAAAGCACAATCTACCTTAACACCCTCCGACCAATTCAAAGGCTCTTATATTGAAGAATAAAATCTGGATATTCAATACAAATTAGACGTCTGTTCTTTTATGCGGCTCGGAGACATGGCGAGTGATTAAAACCACCACAAATAAGCTTCAGGCATTCATAAACAGGTGCATCAGAACAATTCTAAACATCAGGTGGCCGGACATCATCACAAATGAAGAACTGCTCCAAAACTGAACCAGTCACCTATTGAAACGTAGATAAAGAAAAGGAAATGGGGTTGGATTGACTTTACGTTATGGAAATTCAGGGGTCAAAGGTAGGAGTAAGTGTTTTACCGAGTGCTGTTTGGACGAGGTCATCGTATGGTAAGCTCCATAGTCAAAATGACAATGTTTAATCCTTCCATGCTTAAAGTTGGATCTATATTGTATAATAATACACTTAACTCAACAATATTTAACCCTTCCATGATTCACAAGACATTTAAAGACTAGTTCTATATTTAACCTTAAATATGACACGATTAAAACGACATACCAAACGGTTTTAACCAAGAGAGCAGTAGCATCATTATCACTTTTCTCTTGATGAAAACGGTCAGATGTGACGTCATCTCAGACTGGAATCCAAACCCATGGTGAAGATCTTTCCTTTTTTTTTTTTGTTTCGCGGAAATTTGGGACTTTGGAACACTAGGAGGTTACAACATTGGGAAGTTGGAACGTTTGGGGGGGGGGGGGGGGGGTGGAAGGTTTGATAGGTATAGAAGGGTTGGAGCCATGGTAGATTGAGAGGTATCAGAGGCTGAAAGCTATGGGGGATTGAGAGGATAGGGGGGTTGGGAGGTATGGGAGATTCGAGAGGAATGGGAGCTTGAGGGGTTAGGAGGTATGGGAGCCGTGGTAGATTAAGAGGCATGGGAGGTTAGGAGCTAAGGGAGATTGAAAGAATTGGGAGGTTGGGTAGTTGAAAGGATTCGAGATTGGATGTGAGGGAGATTTAAAGGCTTGAGAGGTTGAGAGACATCGGATATTGGGAGGTGTGGGAGATTGGGAGGTTGAAAGGATTATAATAATAATAATAATAATAATAATAATAATAATAATAATAATAATAATAATAATAATGATAATAATAATAATAATGCTGAAAACTTGTATAGCGCTATAACTCCGAGACACCAGCCTCTAAGCGCTTAACTTACAAATTACTTTGGCTGAAACATAATCATTTACACACACGCATACACACACACACACGCACGCACACACACACACACACACACACACACACACAACACAAACCAAACCTATCTTGCTTCTCATACCATCTACTAAAATCGAAACAGATATGTTTTAAGCGAACGTTTAAAAATAGACAAAGATTCTTTTTCACGAATGCTCTGCGGTAAGGCGTTCCAAATAGAGGGTCCGAAATGAGAAAAGGATCTCATTCTAGCATTTTTCAGAATTCGAGGGACAACTAGTTTTGTGGAATCACTGGCCGAACGTAAGGGGCGGGGTTTTGAATATCTTTCAATTAGTTCCGAAAGATAGGAAGGCGCAATACCTTCAAGACAACGATACACTAAAACACAAGCTTTGAATTTAATTCTTTTCCCAACAGGCAGCCAATGCAGGTCATGAAGTAGAGGTCCGGCAGAGTCGCACCTACGCTTCATGAATGTCTGGCAGCGCTGTTTTGGACAATCTGAAGACGTTTCAGATTGTATTGCGAAACGCCAAACAACAGAGCAATACAATAATCCAATTTCGATAGTACGAGGGACACAACCAGGTGCTTGGTCACATCCTCAGATATGAACCGTCTAATGGAAGCAATCTTTTTTAGTTGGAAAAAGAGAGATCTAACCAAATTATTAACCTGATGCTCCATCGACAGTCCAGAGTCTAAGAATGTGCCGAGGTTTTTCACTTTGTCAACAATTTGAATGGAGGCATCCCCCAACTTCAAATCTGTTTCACTTTTCCACTTCCTGTTCCCCACATACAGCACCTCCGTCTTATCATCATTCAGTTTCAGTCTGTTCTCATTCACCCATTTCTTAACACTTTGGATACAATTTTTACTATTGGCTGATACTTCTTGTAGAGGCTGGAGGTTTGGCTGATTGAGAGGTCGGGGGTTAGGGAGATTGGGTTGGAGATTTGGGAGATTGTGTGGTAAGAGTTTGTTTGTTTTTTAAATCACATGTTTATGTCTTTATTGGATGTCTCCTGACGAAGGCCAAAAGTCGAAACGTTATTTGTTTGTATATTCCCCATCGACACCAGTCACATTTACTTACCTTGTTTTTCTTCCGTCTCAACTGCTCATCTAAGCACCTCAAGCTGGCAGTCATAGGACGTACAGTGGAATATCGATATAAATGTTTCTTTTTTGCCAAGATGGGGGTCATTTTAATTAATCGATATTTCGATATATATCAATGGAACACACTTACATGTTATCCATCATCAATGGAGCACACTTACATGTTATCCATCATCAATGGAACACACATGTTATCCATCATCAATGGAGCACACTTACATGTTATCCATCATCAATGGAACACACTTACATGTTATCTATCATCAATGGAACACACATGTTATCCATCATCAATGGAGCACACTTACATGTTATCCATCATCAATGGAACACACTTACATGTTATCCATCATCAACGGAACACACTTACATGTTATCCATCATCAATGGAACACACTTACATGTTATCCATCATCAATGGAACACACTTACATGTTATCCATCATCAATGGAACACACTTACATGTTATCCACCATCAATGGAACACACTTACAAGTTATCTATCATCAATGGAACACACTTACATGTTATCCATCATCAATGGAGCACACTTACATGTTATCCATCATCAATGGAACACACTTACATGTTATCCATCATCAATGGAACACACTTACATGTTATCCATCATCGATGGAACACACTTACATGTTATCCATCATCAATGGAGCACACTTACATGTCATCCATCATCAATGGAGCACACTTACATGTGATCCACCATCAATGGAAACACACTTACATGTTATCCATCATCGATGGAACACACTTACATGTTATCCATCATCATTGGATCACACTTACATGTTATCCATCATCTATGGAACACACTTCTATAGAGACAGACAATTTGGGACCAACAAGAGATGTTGACATTAATCAGAAGTTGACTTCAAAGAGTGTTGACTTTATGTGGATACCACTGTATGTGCATCACTGCAAATCCTTCAACAAAATGAGAGTAAAATTCAATTGTCCTGGTGTTCATGACTTACTTACTTATTACCGCCCGCCCCCATTCAACAGATTGGGATGCCTCGGCTGCTACTCTAATTCTATTGACGAATTCCTTCCTTGGATCTCGATCGTCAGCGCGGGATTGTAGGTCTACACGATGCTTTTTCCGACCTGAATCGGTGACGGTTCTGGTGACGCTTCAAGTCTGTGTTCATTGTTGTGTAAATGTTTGTTGTTGGTCTGTTTGGATGTTTGTTTTGACCTTTTTGTGTAAAATATGCTTTTATTGCTTTTTGCTGGATATTTTCTTGTCCCTTCTAAGTACGTGTCTGAATAGTCCCCATCGTGTTTTTAATAATTGTATTGTAAGGGGTGTTTCGTTGCATTGCTTGTATACAGTGATTTGTTTGTCATTTTGTGGGATAGTGGAAGTTGAGCATGGTATTCACGTGCATGTTTTGTTTTTTTTTAAAACGTCTTTGAAAAAGTCTTCGATATTTGTGACTCACACCCACAAAACGGTATTATGTCCATGATGTAATTTCCTTGTTAAATTGATTTCATATTTGATCGATCTATCTCTATCTATCCATCGATATACAATTTTACACAAACAAGCACAGCTATCCGTTCAATGAACGGGACGATACGTCGATCAACTCAAAATGTATCATTCCAGTGTTGAATTAAATTCTAACTCAGTTTTTATTGTTTTAATAGACAATACAGTGTTCGAATTAGTAAGAGAACTCCACGGAGCTTTTTATTTGGGCACGGAGAGATATTTTCTGTATTTAATATATTTCGCTCAATTATCGTCGAATTCAATCTCAGTGTTAGGAACAGAAAATGGATGATATAAATTATAAAAAAATGTTTGTATTCAAAATAATGAGAGGAACAACTAACTAGTATCGACTCAATGCAAATACTCCTACCTCATTGTCATACTCGCTAACCGGAAGGTTGACACACAATCCACGTACTATAAATGCTGGCATTTTGTTTTCGAAGATATTTAACGAAACAAATTTGATTTTTCGATACAATCAACACGATGTCTAATCAATCTCATAATACATCCAAACCATCTTTATGCCAATTGTAAATACCGTGCAAAATTTGGTCACGAATGATCAAATGGTTTCGAAGTCTTAGTGTTACAAAAATCAAAGTTGCAAATATATAATCAGAAATATATTTATACAAAGGAAACATGTATAAATATAGTCATTGACAAAGGAAACTAGACAGTCTGTATCTGCTATCATCTCACATAAGAGAAAACATATTGGTACGTGGTATAAAGAAGTAGACAAAAATTTCATTCTGTTGATGTATCACATGATTTTATTGACACAAGTGAAAAGTAGGTGTGGACCTCCAAACGGTCGGTACAAAAGTTACATGTTGTAAATTCGCATCAAACATATTTCAGATGTTAATTTCATCTTTGGGTTTCTATGCAGTAGTAGTGGCGCCAATAGTTGACGATCAGTTGTCACAAGCCCATAATTCGACCAAAGCTGACCACTTTGCACAAAGTTGCACGACAGAGATGGTCACGTGAACTCCAGGACATGGATCAGAATATGTGGGACGGCATTTTGTTTACAGACGAATTACTTTTTGAAGTTAATTCCAGAATCGAACTCCGTGCTATTCAGGTCGATGTGAACGTTTCAACGAACAGACCATCTTTGAAGTAACAAATCGAGAATATGGATCTGTAATGGGGTGGGGAGTGATAACTGGTGATAGAAAAACTGAGCTAATACGTATCAACCAATGACTCAATTCAGACCTAAACATTTTTAACCAATCGTCGTCCCGTTTGTTAGGAATCAGAATAATCAAAAAGTGATATTTCAGTTTGATATCGCCTCGGCACATACAGCTGGACATATAATTTCTGCTTTCCTAAAAGACTCAAATGTAAAGGTGTAGAACCCGTGGCCAGCTATGCAACGGACATCAATCCCATTGAACATGTTGTACATTATGTGGGATTTTATGAGAGAAAAAAAAACAAAAACAAACAAGAACAAAAACCAAACACCCCCGCCCCCCCCCCCCCCCCCCAAATAAAAAAACAAAAACAAAAACCTAGGAAGCTGTACAAAATCCAATGAACTGTTGAACAGATTACATACAATTTGGTGATATACGAACAGAATCAATCCACCCGCTATCATTATCAATGCTGCCAAAAGATCAATTCTAACAGTTGACACAAGTCCGATAAATCATACACCAACAGAAAACGGTTTTATCTAGTTTCCAAATATATTTATTATGTCATTGTATTTGTTCCAAACAGTACCGAACTATATTATTTGTACGAACCCTTATGAATCATTTAGTTTCGAACTTACTCAATTATTTAAAGATGGAATAAGGAATGATAAAATAAATGTTTGAACTGAAAAAGGGAAAAAATTACACCCAGAAATCTCAACAAATTATTGAAGCAATAGTTACGGTTATACCGTTCAAAAATTCAGATAATGATGGGACTTAAATGGTGACCAAATATTTCCTCAAGAAAATCTATCATTCTATCAAATAATAGCATCAGTTTAACAATTTACTTTTCTAGTTAAACAAAATGTTTCATTTTTAAAAATGTAACTCGGCGTTTTCCGGAATTATTTGATGTTCGATATCTCATTTCAACCGATTACAGCAATTTACACTACTGACAATTGGCATCGAATTACTATTTCTATGTAAGTAATCGATAATCATCGATAAATAAATGGGCCATTATCAACAATTTCATCATCACGAACCACAAGAATCCATTTCAATTCAAGTCTCTGTGATTATCGTATTACGATATAATATATAAATTAACCAAGGATGAAATTGGGGCAAATTTAGTAAGTGAATGCACTGACAAGGGGAGGTAAATAACCTACTGTTAAACCAAACGATATTTATTTCTGAGGGTAGGTCTAGTCTACGATTCCCTATGATTTTTTCCTTTTTTTTCTTTCTCCCTTTCTCTACTATCTGGCTCTGATTCATTGACACCATTGTGGCACATCTCTGCAGGGCCCGTTTTCATGAACGATGATTAGATTTAGTAATTTACTAGGCTAGTAAATGACTAGCTAATCTTAAGCCAAAGCGAAGCAAGTGTCTTGAAAAATCGGATTTCATGAACGCTTTCTAGTCTCGGACTAGCTACACTTGCCTAGAAGTGGGCGTTGTGACTAATTCGGCTATTTTGAGCGAGTAACATCACCTCCCTATTATATGAAGGCAGGAAAGATACACACTCCTTCATACTTACAACGCAAATGATTTCCAAAGAGGAATTTAGCAACACACGTGATATTGACTGTCGACTGTTTTAGACTGCAATGACGTCCATCGTCGACTGTCAATTCTATATTTAGGACAATGGCAGTTTTATTGAGACAATGAACAACGAGATTGAAACTCAAAGAAATAGAACCAAAAACAATTTTAATACCTATATTCTTCACAAGGGTACGCGTTTTACGCTGTGAACCCTCGCTTGCATCAAACAACACATACATTGAACACACGCTTGCATCAAACAACACATACATTGAATCCACGCTTGCATCAAACAACACATACATTGAATCCACGCTTGCATCAAAGAACACATACATTGAACACGAGAGGACGAGTACGAAGACATTTGAGTTGCTCCATTTTTATTTTTGAAAATCAGGTCTAGTTGAGGTAGACTGGGTTGGGGTTTTTTTTGGAGATGGTTTATTATTCTTATTTTGTTTTGTTTTTCTAGCTGTCTCTGGCACCTTTCATACACACTTGTTCAGAGCTTTAAATTTTGCAAACAATTTATTTCGATGACTTCGTGATGATTTCTTCTTGTTTATATTTTGTTTTTGTTTTTACTAACCAAATGACGGGAGTGAGGTTGCCCTGTGCTTAAGCCATAGCACTGTGATCTGATAGATTTCGGGTTAGATCCCCGCTTTGGACGCTTACCGTTATCGTTTTTCTCGGGAAAACTTATTAATTCCCAATGTGCACACTCGAACAACAAGGGTGATTCCTATTGACATCAGAATCGGACGTTTGCTCGACATGCACACATTAGCTGGTCTGATAACCAAACAACGCAATAGACACCGAGATAACCTCGCCCCTCGGACAATCTCCATTAAATCACAAACTTCACAGGTTTGACTATCAGTGGTATGTATCTTAGTAAAATAGCTCGTTCTACAGTAACGTGACACCCACTGTTCTAACGCTTGATCATAAGAACCAACACAGAAAACTATGTGTAAACTTAAACATTTATATTATGATCGATAATATCATGTGATAACTAGTCACCCACCTGGTTGTATAAAACAATAACAATGATCAGAGGGATGTCAATTTCATTCACGTTATTGTTTATAAACAAACAAATATGTTTGTCCGAGCATTGTGAAGTTGTGTCACAAATACCATGTTTTGATTGGTCAAAAATCTACCGGTTAATTGTGGGGTTGATTTAACATTGTTGTAATGGACAATATTTTGCGTTGGATTGAGAGTATTTGCATTACAACAACGGGCGCATAATACATTGGGATATCAGACCTGCAAATATGTATACGTCTACATTCTTTCCTGGAATACCTAGGCGGCGGCACCTTACCTTATACAGCGCGGTCCTGTATTATTTTTGTATGAAAACCGCCGCGCGCGTTGCACAATCTGAATCTGAACGTTACTCGAAGTCGACTCAATTCTGAATATTTTTATTCGAGGGCGGAGAGAGTTGTTAAATGTGACAGTAGCCATTGTTGGTGTTTGGGCTGAAGAATTTTGATCATCTTCACTTGAAGGTTTCTAAATCTGTTGTGTTCACACATGATTCGGGAAGAGTGTTTCGGTCTTTGATAGCAAGGGGTGCAAATGAATTTTTGAAGATGTTTGAGATTGTAGATTGGTGTTTTCGTGTTTTTACGAAGTTTTTCTTTGAATGCGTGTATTTTGTTGTATGTCTAGTTGTTCTGGTGGCTTAGCTTAAACATGGATTATTTCAGTCTTACTGGGCGGGGTCTTCTGATTAAGATTGCCGTTTTATTCCTGGTTCTAGTGGGTATCCTTAGCTGGGAGGGAAACAGTCAAGTGTATAATACCTTTTTAAAAAAAAAAAAAGATTATTCCCCCCCCCCTTCCCCCGGTAGGTCATCTATCTGCTATGTACTGTTTTGCTGTACTCTGGAAAAAGACCTATTAAAAAATTTGGCCAGAAAACTCATCCTTCAAAATGCGATCGATTTAACTTACTCTCATCTTGGCAAAACTCTCAAACCTGGGTTTGGTGTACGCGTTTTATTTCAAAGGGAGTATTTGTCAGAATTTGACAAAAGACAGTATCTTAATTATTTTTTTAATTTAGGGGGTTCATGGCACTAAATCAGCCAATAGAGTCCCGTCACTGTCCGTTATCACTTTCATCATCATCATCATTGCCTTTTTCAGCCTGGGTCAGGGTATAGGCCACAGACAGTTTCCATCCTTCTCTATCCTGAACTAACTTTTTTTTATCTCGATCAATGTCTTATCACTTCACTGTATATCACCTTCTTTAATTCTTCTCCATGTTCCCCGTGGCCTTTCCCTTGATCTTCTGCCCTGAGGGTTCCAGTCCAATATTTTCTTTGTTATAGTGGAGTCATTATTTCTAAAGGTGTGTCCAATCCATCTCCATCGTCTTCTTCCTATTTCCTCCCCCACTGGTATCAGCTGTGTTCTTTTCCATACTTCTTCATTTTTTATTCTATCTATCCATTTTATTCTGAGTAGTTTACGCATGCACCTGTTTACGAAAATCTGTACCTTCATTATACATGCCTGTGATGCGTTCCACGTTTCACATCCATACAGTAGGACCGATTTCACGTTTGAGTTGAAAAGTCTTCGTCGAAGAGAGATTATGTTTAGTTCACCAAACTCTGTTCAACGATGTGAATGCAGCCTGTGCCTTTCCTATCCGTGCTTTCACCTCTGCTTCCGTGCCTCCATCCTTGTCAATTATACTCCCGAGATAGCAGAAAGTGTCTATATCATCAAGTTCCTGATCTTTTACTTTGATCTGCTCCCTTTGACGCGTACCTATCCTCAAGACCTTTGACTTTGCAGGGTGAATTCTTAGACCAATTGATTCCGAGAGGTTGTTCATAATTGTGGTTTTTGCTTGCCTCTAGTCCTGGGTGTTGGACAGAAGAGCCAGATCATCTGCAAAATCCAGATCATCCAACTGTGTCCAGGGGTTCACTGTATCCCATTTCTTCGCCCTTTGGAGGTTTCCTTCATTAGCCAATCAATGACAAGGATGAACAGGAATGGTGAGAGCCTTAATTTCAAAGCTGTCAGTAAGCTGATCTTTGTGTACAACCCTGCAACTTGCCTTCATACATTTCCTTATTGAGGTTTACTAACTTTTCAGGGAGTCCATAATGTGCTAGAATTTTCTACAATGTTGTTCTGTCAATACTGTCGAAAGCCTTCTCGTAATCCAGAAAGTTGACAATGAGAGGAGAGTTCCATTCTATAGACTGTTCCACTATGACTCGTAGAAAGGCAATCTGGTCGGTGGTTGAACGGTTTTTCCGAAAACCTGCCTGTTCTTCCCGCAGTTTAGCATCTGTTGCTTTCTTAATTCTCTCTAGAATAATACAGTTGAAAACCTTTCCTGGGATAGAGAGAAGAGTGCTTCCTCTATAATTATTACAATTACTGAGGTCTCCTTTCTTTGAAAGCTTGATAAGATGTCCTTCATCCTTTTGGAATATCCCGTCATTCCAGATTCTCTCAAATAGTGGGTGAAGGGCCTCATCATTTCTTTCAGCATCAACTTTTAGAGCCTCCGGTGGAATCTGGTCTGGTCCAGCATTCACCCCCCTCCCCCCTCTTTCATCTTGTTAATGGCACCCACAATCTCTGCTATCGATGGTGGATCACAGCTAAT
The DNA here is from genome assembly GCF_034508935.2 of Berghia stephanieae. Lineage (NCBI taxonomy): Eukaryota > Metazoa > Mollusca > Gastropoda > Nudibranchia > Aeolidiidae > Berghia > Berghia stephanieae. The sequence continues at coordinate 40,870,370 of NC_088372.1, forward strand.
TGGTAGCTCATTCCTTTTAGGCAAAATTTCCGGTGGGTTATCTAAGTGGTGGTCTGCTCAGAAGGCAGTTGAAATGTTCACTTTAGTTTTTTTTAAATTATGATGATGAAATGGCCAGAATTGATTGACACCGTGTAGAGGCTCCTTGTTTTTGATGGTGTGTCAGGGTGACGTCACACCGTGTAGAGGCTCCTTGTTTTTGATGGTGTGTCAGGGTGACGTCACACCGTGTAGAGGCTCCTTGTTTTTGATGGTGTGTCAGTGTGACGTCACACCGTGTAGAGGCTCCTTGTTTTTGATGGTGTGTCAGGGTGACGTCACACCGTGTAGAGGCTCCTTGTTTTTGATGGTGTGTCAGTGTGACGTCACACCGTGTAGAGGCTCCTTGTTTTTGATGGTGTGTCAGGGTGACGTCACACCGTGTAGAGGCTCCTTGTTTTTGATGGTGTGTCAGTGTGACGTCACACCGTGTAGAGGCTCCTTGTTTTTGATGGTGTGTCAGGGTGACGTCACACCGTGTAGAGGCTCCTTGTTTTTGATGGTGTGTCAGTGTGAGGTCACACAGTTCTGATACGCTGTAAAAAACGGCGATCCCTATGGCGGTTTGGTTAGTCTTGATGTCACGGTCCTCTCAATCTCAGCTCACAACATATCTGTATAGAACTTGTATCGACTAAGGTATATTTAGTAACACCACGTGGCTAGAGTTATCTCCAATGTTTTGTAAACGGTGACTATGTGGTCTTGTGGTATGAGACTCGCCTTCGGACTTGAAGGTCCAGGGTTTGAGTCCCACTCTTGGAAAAGGCTTGTTCCTCACATTCTCTTACCGTACTCAGGCGTAAAATGAGTACATGGCCGTTAACAGTGTTTGCATTTAGCCTCTGCCGTAACACAAATGTAATATCGCCCATGTCTTGTCCTACACATAAAATGAAAATGTTTCTGTTGGTCAGAGATCCCTTGTAAAACGCTTTGGGCAATGGATATTGTCCTATATAAATGCTCATATCAAATTCTACTACACAAAGATCGACGGGCAACCAACCTTGCCAGATATTCTTTCGGTTTGCCAGAAAATTATCATTGAAGTGAAAGAAACATTTATTTCTTTGTAAATAAAAATATTTTAATGACTAGAAATTCATAACACATTGAAGTTGTTATGATCCCAAGGAATTTATTCAATGGAAACCGTACAGTGTTTTTTATTGGCTAGCCAACCAGCGGCCTCGATGAGAAAACCATCCGCCATTAAGACTTGGGCTGGGAATTGCGTTACTATCGTAAACAAGCGCTGATCGGCCGTTCATGAAATCTAAGAAAATAACTTCCTGCTCGCTCGTTTAACTCAAAATTATTCAAAACGATGTCTCTAAAATATATAAATGTGACTTCTTAAGGTTTTCTTCACGGTCAAAACCACACAACATTCTATTAATGATTACGTCCTAGGCAAAAAGGAATATTGACATGTCGACCGAGAGTTGAACTCGTGAGACGACAAACATCAATGCGAAGTGAAGAGAGAGTCAAGCTCTTGTTTGTCTTGTCCTGTTCTATATAGAGAAAAGGATAAATAGTATAGCCTCGTGTGTGAGTGGTTGCGTGTCATGGTCATGTTTTTAAATTGTTTCTGTTGTTTATGTGTGTAGTGATGACTCTCTCACACTCACTGCATTATCATAGCATAGAGAAGCCAACTTTATATTTGGCTCACAGGAATTTCAGACACCACTCGTAGGAATTTCGATGCCGAAAGAGTAATTCCCGCACACAAGAAAAAGGAATTGGAATGGTATTTGGCATACATATTGTATAGTATCTAGTTCTAAATAGATAACTGATTAGAATTATATTATGACTTATAAACACAATGCCAAGTACAATCTGAAGTTTCCTTATTTCAAATGAAGTAAAGCTCCAAAACCTAATGGTAGTGATTGTAGTACTGGTGGTAGTGAGGATGATGTGGTGTTGGTGATTGTAGTAGTAGTGGTATTGATGATGATGTGGTGGTGGTGGTTGTAGTTGTAGTAGTAGTGATAGTGATGATGATGATGTGGTGGTGGTGGTGATGATTGTAGTTGTAGTGGTAGTGATGATGATGTGGTGGTGGTTGTAGTTATAGTAGTAGTTATAGTGATGATGATGTGGTGGTGGTTGTAGTCGTAGTGGTAGTGATGATGATGTGGTGGTGGTGGTGGTTGTAGTTGTAGTTGTAACGATGATGATATGGTGGTGGTGGTTGCAGTAATAGTGGTAGTGTATGACGATGTGGTTGTGGTGGTTGTAGTAGTAGTGGTAGTGATGATGATGTGCTGGTGGTGGTGTAGTAGTAGTGGTAGTGATAATGATGTGGTGCTGGTGGTTGTGGTAGTAGTGGTAGTGATGATATTGTGGTGGGGGTTGTAGTAGTAGTGGTAGTGATGATGATGTGGTGGTTGTAGTAGTAGTGGTAGTGATGATGATGTGGTGGTGGTGGTTGTAGTTGTAGTTGTAACGGTGATGATATTGTGGTGGTGGTTACAGTAGAAGTGGTAGTAATGACGATGTGGTTGTGGTGGTTGTAGTAGTAGTAGTGGTAGTGATGATGATGTGGTGGTGGTTGTAGTAGTAGTGGTGGTGGTGGTTGTAGTAGTAGTGGTAATGATGATGATATGGTGGTGGTGGTTGCAGTAGTAGTGGTAGTGATGCGATGTGGTTGTGGTGGTTGTAGTAGTAGTGGTAATGATAATGATATGGTGGTGGTGGTGGTGGTTGCAGTAGTAGTGGTAGTGATGACGATGTGGTTGTGGTGGTTGTAGTAGTAGTGGTAGTGATGATGAAGTGCTGGTGGTGGTGTAGTAGTAGTGCTAGTGATAATGAGGTGGTGCTGGTGGTTGTAGTAGTAGTGCTAGTGATGATATTGTGGTGGTGGTTGTAGTAGCAGAGGTAGGGATGATGATGTGGTGGTGGTTGTTGCAGTTGTAGTGGTCGTGATGATGATGTGGTGGTGGTGGTTGTAATAGTGGTCGTAGTAATGGTGTAGTAATAGTGGTAGTGATGATGATGGAGTGGTGGTGGTTGTAGTAGTGATGATGATGTGGTGGTGGTGTAGTGGTAGTGATAATGATGTAGTGGTGGTGGTTGTAGTAGTTGTGATAGTGATGAAGTAGTAATGGTGGTTGTAGTAGTAGTGACAGTGGTGATGTGGTGGTTGGAAAACACATTATAGGTTATTATAATACATGATTACACACCTTCTCTAACATCATTTTTTGACAGCTTTATTGTAGCATAAATATACGCAACAGTTCTGAACCATTTTATTGTGGATTTTGATATTGGTTGTTGTTTTTGTTGTGTCGTTATGTTGACATAGAGACCGAATGAATGGTAATGCTTACATTCCCAGCCCAAGATAAAATGGCGCTGAATGCTTTCATTGGTGGACACTTTTTAGGCTCCGTACGTATTCTCATTCATTCGTTAAATTCTATGTATGATCCCAAATTTAATAATCAACTGCATGTCTTGTCAGGGAACGTAACCCATAATAATCAGACAGCAACAATTTCACCAATGATTACGTCCCCTGGTCTAATACTAATCGGTACATTGCCGTAAGGTAGCCTGTTCTACAACACATCTAATACAATTTAGTTGGTCCATTTGGTAGACAAGAGACAATACAACGTAACTGTCATGCATAGAATAGTGTCTAGTTCTCATTTTACACCTGAGTATGGTGAGAAAATGGGGATAAAGTGGGACCCAACTTTCAAAACCGCCAGTAGTAGTATCCGAACCTTCGACCTACAGGCACAATTTGAGTCTCATACTATCTCCTAATTAAGAAGCTACTCATGTTCAAGTTCAATATATTTCCCAGGGAATCAAGACTTAGATAATTGCTAGGATTTAGAGGACTATGTGCGAACCACTTGAACTCAACTCTACCCCAAGTGGTTTGAGCGCTGTGCTCTCCTTTCTGGCAACACATTCAACGCGTGATTTCCTCTCTGACAAGAGTAATTTTGTGTGATTTCCTTTCTGGCAACACATTTAACGCGTGATTTCCTCTCTGACAAGAGTAATTTTGTGTGATTTCCTTTCTGGCAACACATTCAACGCGTGATTTCCTCTCTGACAAGAGTAATTTTGTGTGATTTCCTTTCTGGCAACACATTGATCGCATGATTTCCTCTTTTATATTGATATAATACATGAGACATGAAAGAGATATGACCCGTAACATTAATCTAGTATCGTGTTTGTATCATTACTATTACTCAGATACAACGATGGGACTAGGCAGAGGCGTCTCCCACAGTGAGACAATCTTCCAGTAGCCGGTCGACAAACGTTTGTTAAAATCACATTCAGACACTTCATCCATATCACTAGCGGTCGATCTATTGAGCGAAGTGATCTTGCCTCTCTATATTTTCCGCATAATATATCCAATACACATTACACGTGTAATGTGTTCCGCGCTGGAAGGCTGCTTTTCACAGAGCTCTTGAGTTATTGCATTTTACGGCTGTTTTGGGTGTTTTTTCTATATGGGACGGTTTTGTTTCATATTCAGATGATTTTGTATGGATTTGTGCTGCTTTTGACGAAAATTCGTGAATTTTAAACGGTTAATTTAGCGGTATTTTAAAGTTTTTTAGGTTTTTGCAGGGATTTTGTCATCTATTGGGACCATTTTTGTTTACGTTTTACGATTTTAAGGGGAAAAAACAGTGAGCTATTTTAATCTTATAACAACGGTCGACGATGAACACCGAGAATGACAACACCTAATTATTGTTATAACTATTCACCCCAACACCTACGTACAATACGACACACAATTAATAATACACCGAATTCAGAAACAGTGAACCTTTTGAGATCTATTGAATTATTCAAGGCATACAGAAAAATAAAACTATCTGGGAATAGACATTCTGACAAAAGCTTTTAATGTCATATACGAAAAGGGTGAATTGCCTAATGTTTTGAGACAATCGGTATTCATTACCATACCCAAAAAACAAGGAACTATTGAATATGACCAACACAGAACAATCAGCATAATGAGCCAGGCCACAAAAATTATATTAGAATACTTATGAAAAGAATGAGGAGCAAGATCTCTCCAGAGATAAGTGACGAGCAGTTTGGTTTTGTTAAAGAAAAGGGTACGGTAAATGCAATCTTTACATTGAAAACAATAATGCAACGGTCAATCAAAAAACAAAAATCACTTCATCTATGCTTCATTGATTATTCCAAAGCTTTTGATTCAATACAGCACGAAACGCTATTCAAAATCTTAGAAAAGATCGGTGTAGACAGTAAAGACCTGCGAACTGTGAAAAACTTATACTGGAATCAAACAGCGTGTTTCAAACTTGATAACGAAACATCGGAGTTCTTTAACATCGAGAAGGGAGTAAGACAAGGTTGAGTCTTATCACCGGACCTTTTTAACATATATAGTGAAATAATATTCAAAGAAATTGAAGATATGAAAGGCGTCTTCGTTGGCGGGTGGAATATGAATAGCATAAGATATGCAGACGATGGTACTCTGATGGCATACTCTCCAGTAAACATGCAGACAATCTAGATATACTGGTGTGCAAAAGTGAAGAGATGGGCCTGAAACTAAATGTTAAGAAAACTGAATGCATGGTGGTCTCATAGCATGACAACAACACGATCTTCCACTTGTCAAGCAAATGAGAGACCATCAAACAAGTAAAGAAATATTATCATTACCCATGACGCACGTGACATAGAGAATATAAAACAAAGAATAGCAATAGCAAAAAAAAACTGTTCTATTAAATGAGACCAGTTGTTTCAAACAACAACCTGAAGTTGAAGACAAGAATGAAAGTAGTAGAAACATATGTTATAAGTACCCTTTTATAGGTTGTGAAACGTGGACGCTTGACAAAGAATGTACGAGGAGGTTAGAGGCATTTGAGATGTGGTTGTATAGAAGAATGTTGAGGTTATAATAGACAGACAGGTATACGAACGAGGAAGTGTTAGAGAAGGTGAGAAAGGGAAGAATATTGATCGATACCATCAGAAAGAGGCAGTTCCGTTTTCTGGGACATGTGTGGAGAAGAGACGGAATAGAAAAGTTGGTAACATCTGGGATGATCGAAGGAAAGAGAGCTAGAGGAAGACAAAGAATGACTTATCTAAATAACCTAAGAATGGCCAAATGTGATTTTAAAAGCAACACAGAGCAACACAAAAGCAAGGTGCTCAGGAGCACAAGCCACGATGGATGATGATGATATCCAATATATAAAAAATATAATTAAATTCCCAAATTTTTATATAAAATGTATTATTATTATTATTATTATTATTATTATTATTATTATTATTATTATTATTATTATTATTATATTATTATTATTATTATTATTATTATTATTATTATTATTATTATTATTATTATCATCGTCATCTTTCATTTATCTGATTTGTTCCTTTTCAGCCCTTACCCCATCCCACCTTCTATATGACCAGCAAGACATAGGCCCTGTTCAACTTGAGGTAACCACTATCACCTCGCCCTCGTAATTCAAGAGTGGATAGTACGATGCGTTAATTGATTAGGTAATTATATTTATTTATTTATTTATTTATTTATTTATTTACTCATTCAATGATTTATATATAAAATATTGATGACGTCTTTATATTTATCGAATTGTTATCATTTATACCGATTTTGTTAGAACTACATGAATCGTTGCATTATGCTCCAGTGTTCTGTGTTAAATATTTTCATGCCTATGACGTTTGTCATTTAAAATCATGATAGGGATTGGAAATGTTGAAATGCGAAGTCAACTTACAATCTTTATACTTTCAATGCTAACACGTCCACCCTTTCCTTCGCCTTCCTTTTTTTATTCTACAGTAGATCAAGTTCCATTCATCAAGTGAAGACAAATCATGAATTCTGACAGCCATTCCACAACTCTCCACAAAATCAGTGCGGCCATCAACATCACATCCCCTGAATCCTCCAACAATATTTTAATATCCCTGAAAGCAGACGACAGTCCCAGCACTCTACTCGACGACACCACAGATTTAGTGTTACAGATTATTTTCCTTGTCATTCTCGCCCTCATCTGCGGCTTATTCGGCACAGTCGCCAATGTCATCAACATCGTCATCTTCATCAAACAGGGTCTATTTTCGGGGGGAAGTACCCTTAACCTCTTCTTCCTCGCCATTGCTGATCTTGGAGTTTGTTTCACCCAGTTTCTTCATGGAATCGGATTTGCAGTTATTGTAGCCAGAATCCCAAATCTACCAATAGAACCATTTTCAATTATTTATCTAGGAATAGGATGGCCACATGTGATTTTTATAAAGATTAATAGAATATTAACTGCTTATGTGACCTTTGAACGATGCATGTGCGTTGTGATACCCTTTCGGGTAAAAAATATTTTCGCACCACGCCGAACGTTAATTTATCTCGTGGCCATTTTTGCATACGGGATTTTGAGTCATTTACCCGTGTATCTTACGCACTACATTGATGACGTGGAGCAGAAAGGAACAAATGAAACCAAACTAGATTTAGTATTTGGACCGAATAGAGAATTCTGGCACGATTTGGTTTATTATGGCAACTTTTTGGCTCTAAGTTTTATAACGGCCCTAGTTGTAATAGTTTGTACTGTAATTACTAGCACGTACGTAAGGACTTCCAAAGAATGGAGAAATAAAGTAACCAGTGCAACCAACATTTCTAAAACAGACAATATTGGCAATGAAAATGTTGAAACATCAAACAATAAAAATAAATTAAAATCAGACAAAACGAACAATAGTGATAGAAATGACAAGAAAATGACGAAAGCAGCGATTGACAAAGAGACGAGACTTGTCAAAATGATCACAGCAATTTCCGTCATTTTTTGTATTTGCTACATTCCAGATGTTGCTTTAATCATTGTCCGTTCTGTTGATGAACGCATAAATACAGGAGGGCAATATGAACGGTTATCCCATATCTTATATGCCACTACATTTGTGGCCGCCACTGTCAATTCTAGCATCAATATATTTGTGTATTATAGAATGAGTACCAAGTTCAGACAGATATTTTTGTCTTACTTTGGCAATGGCAAGGACAAAGAGTAATTTATTAGAAGACTCTGTGCTCATCTACAACTACAGAACACATCCTATTATGACATCAAGGCACGGAACGAAAGGCTAGAGCTAGCTATTTGGTGGTTTAAAAAGTGACACATTAGGATTGAATAAAAGTGAACATAAAAGATTTAAAAAAGAACAATAAGCCAAGCACGGAACGTTTCTGGATCAAAACCATTCTTCGGCCAATGATAAAAACATCATTTAAACTCTTGACAGACGACAGAGAAATATTTGGCATGGCTGTCCGCAAGTAAAAGAGTCTTGAAATGTAAACAAAGATAAGTGTTTGCTTGGCAACTAAGCACTCATGCGGATGGAGCGGAATATTAAACGGTGCATACAAATTGGTGCATTAAAAAATTACGACTAGGAAAAAACGTGTCAGTATGATCGTAGTTTGAAATGTCCTAACGACAACTTAAGGAAATTATACACTTTTTTTCAGATTTCACAGCGACTAACATGTTGGCGGAGTAGAGTTGGAGGAGTGGTGGGGGTGAAATTAACAGGAGCGTATCCTGCTCTGTGCATTATGGAGTGCGTGATGATTCAGGGTACGTCTCG
>NC_088372.1:40884114-40889114 GCF_034508935.2 Berghia stephanieae
CCCATGTTTTCTGAGTCAGAGCTTAAGCTTTGCCAGTAGCAGGTGGTGGTCTGATCCTACATCGGCCCCTCTCCTTACTGTCACATCTTCTAATGAACGTCTAATTCTGTGGGAGATACAAAAATAATCGATCTGATTCTCTATCACACCGTCCGGTGATCCCCAAGTCTGTCATTATTTCCTTCATCCTTACTTTCAACTTTTCATCTCTCTACTTCAGTCATCGATGGATAGGCATACTTATTCAATACATCAGGTTTTCATAACAAAAATGGAGTAGATTCAAACTGGATTGAAAAATTCATCAATGAAGTGGAAAGCAAGCCCTGTTTGTATAACCAGGCTGATAGTCATTATTGTGACCGAGACATTAAAATGAAGGCGCGGACAGACGTTTATGAAAAAGTCGTCCTGGGATGGGAACATCTGACAATTGAAGAATAAAAACTGAGAGGGAGGTTTCACTTTTGTTTTCCTATTTATTTATTTTTCCAATTCTGAACACTAAAAAGCAAGATTAATTCAAAAAATAATTCTATGTGATGAAACCATGCACAGAATGCATAGCAACATAAACATCTTCGGCAATTTAATAACGTATAGTTATGAACATAATTTAAGAAGTGTCACAATTCGTGACACAGTAGTAACGTGTCTAAAACGGGTCACACATCTGTTCGGTAACTTGTGGGATCCATTATCTTTATCGTTTATTTCAGATGACAGATGTAGCACAGAAATAAAACGAAGAATTGCAATAGCTAAAGATAGTTTCAATAAAATGAGTCTAATTTTCAAAAACCACAATATCTCAATGACAACAAAACATAGGGTTTTGAAGGCCTATGTATGGTCAGTATTATTATACGGCTTTGAAAGTTGGACAATTATTAAGGCATTAGAAAGAAACTGGAGGCAGCAGAATTGTGGTTTCTTAGAAGGATGTTAAGAATCTCATGGACAGAGAAGAAAACTAATGAAGAAGTATTAGAGCTAGCTGAAACTAAAAGGTTACTAATTCGTACAATAAGAAATAAACAAATGCAATTAGGGCACCTAAATTGACATAAATGTATTGAACATCTTTCTCTCACAGGAAAGATAAAAGGTAAGAAGAGTAAAGGTATACCAAGAAAAAAAACATATTTGAATAGTTTGAACAGATGGGTGATAAAGAAAGAGAAGAGTAATATTAATTTTTAAATATCTGATCAGAGATATATGAATGGCATAACATGATCACCGATGTCTGGCACAGACTTGGTACTTGAACAAGAAGGAAATTTCAGGAATCCTCAATGAAAATATGTTGTCCTTAAATAAGTCCTTCTGAGCCACTTGGGCTCATTGTAAGACAAATTAATTAAGTCCTTTAGAGCCTTGTATCCAATGGTGTCGGAGTTTGTCCCGGTTTCAAGAGCGTGAAGCGGACAATTAACCTATTTGTTTGATTACTATCCCAGCTTGATTGGTACCCTTTTACACCCGAATGGATTGAGCGATTGGAGTAAATTTTCTTGCTCTAGGAAAATACAAATTGGCCTCGGTCGAAATTGAACACAGAACCCCTGAGTCTAGAGTACAACGCGCTCACCACTCAGCCACCCTGCCTCCTAAGCTCATAGAGCCGGAGCTTATCCATTTTTCTGTAGCGCTGAGCAGACAGGTAAAAGTTTTACTCTATTACCCTCTTGACAGGACGCTAGTCTGTTAAAGATTACTTTCCTCAGCGAACTAGTACAAATTTGCACTTGAGTACAAGTGAGGCGACTCTTTACCAAGAATTAAGCACGGTCAAAGTAGTGCTTATTGCAGGATTCAAACCTAGGACATCCGGGTACTGAGTCCAACGCTTAACCACTAAACCATCCTTTTGTCGCACATAATTGTACAGAACACAACAGGTTTTGATGATAGTCACACAGAAATCGGGATTCAAATTCATTGCGCGATGAAAAATCCTCCATTTATTTGCCAGAATTCCAAAAGCACATTCTACCATATGCCAAGCACGAGTCAGTCTGTAATTGAACATTTTCTTAGTCTGCGTCAATTCCCTCCTAGGGTAAGGTCGCAACAAATGATCAGACAGAGCAAACGCCTCATCACCAAATTATAGCACGAATGGCATGACTGAACCATTGTCATTGTAGAATAAGGATCCGCTGTGAGTTGGTTGACAGATTCTTATATGTTTTCAATCAACCGCACCGATGCAGTTAGGAAACTGTGTCTTGTTGTAACAATCTGTATCATTATTTCGCCAGTCGTTTTGGTCCAAACTTTGGCATGACAATTGGTTTCTTGAGCTTTGACTTGAGCTTTTTTTATATAGCGCAATATCCACTTAACGTGCTCAAAGCGCTTTACAAGGGGTCCCTGGCCAACAGCAACACATAACATGTAGGACGAGACATGACGCCTGTCAGGCGATATTACAAATTTTTGGGACAGAGACAACGCTGTTAACGGCCAGGTACTCATTTTACACCTGAGTACGGTGAGAGAATGTGAGTAAAGAGCCTTCTCCAAGGACTCAACTATGCGCCGAGCGAGGCTCAAACCAAGGACCTTCCGATCCGAAAGCGAGTGTTATACCACTAGACCACATAGCCGTTTCAATATATATCCACTGTTTTTCACAAATGTCCTGAACTATTTCACGAATTGTTTCAATGCCAAGTTGGTATTCGTAATGTAGAGACACCATAGTGCATCCAGTTGCAAAGTAATTGAAATGAAATAAGGAGGACATAACAACGAATTGAAATTCACTTTTAATGAGTACATCTATTGATGATGCGCTTTTAATCTCAAATTATGTTTTTTTATAGAAATAAATAGGTATATGATATTTTCTCTTTCCTACTTTAGATAAGGAAATCCAGCAACGATGGGCAAATCTGAGACACTCTTTTCTGCGGGAATTACGTAAACAGAGGAAATCCACATCCGGGCAAGCCGTAACGAAGAGAAGAAAATACATCTACTTTGAGCAGCTTCTCTTTCTTTTTCCCACACTGGAGCAGAGTGAAACGGTGACCAATTTTCAGCCCGACGAAACTGAAATGTCGGAATCCACGGAGACAAATGAGTCACCAGGCAGGTGATATTGCCAGAGAGCCGCTCGCATCTTCTTCAGCTGCATGCGATTCGGCCCCAAAAAAATCTAAAAAGAAAAATTCCTCTGACGGTTCATACGAACAAAAATTATAGGACATTCTTAGCGCTGAATGCTGAAGACGTTGATGAAAGATAAATCTTTTCTTCTCCGCTTTCTGCCTGCAATGAGACGTATGACATCACAGACAAAATTTGAAACCAAGCTGGAGGTCATGAAAAGCATGTACCGGTTCGAATCGCCAAACCCTACCAGAGACACAGCAGTCACATGCAACGTCCCAACGATGTCAGCCACCCAACGACCCATATCAAAGCTATTCAGCATCTTTTCCAGGACCACGTGTCTTCCTGGCCACAGACACCAACAATCATTATTATCAGTTCCAGTCTCAGCCATGTCCCCGTGTCCCATCTGCTGTTCGCTCCCACTCTGATTCAAACGCCGACATTTTTAAAACTAAACATTTGAAGTTTCTTTACTGGCTGCATTTAATGTTGATTGATTTCTTTTTTAATGTGTTGAAGTTTTCAAAAGTACAATAAAAATTGAAATTGAATGAAAAGAGCTATGCCTAATTTAAAGAGATAAATAGATAGATAGATAGATAGATAGATAGATAGATAGATAGATAGATAGATAGATAGATAGATAGATAGATAGATAGATAGATAGATAGATAGATAGATAGATGGATAGATAGATAGATAGATAGATAGATAGATAGATAGATAGATAGATAGATAGATACATAGATAGATACATAGATAGAGAGAGAGAGATTAAGAGGAGAGCGAGAAGGGAGGGGGGTAAGTAAAAGAAAAGCGAGAATTACATGAAGCGAAGCGGAAAAAATATATGATTCGTTTGATTCCAAGAATATGGTATTTCATGCAAATAAAGTAGCTGTACAACTTTGATATAATTGCACAATAATATTTCAAACAACACAAAATGACACGATCGTAATTACTTGTCGAATCACCACAGACAATCTCTCCTCCGATGGAACACTCTTCCTGAATCATGTGTCTTGATACGTGAGAGATCCTCCAACAAGATAAAGAAGGTTGTCAAAGCTATAAGGAATGAGATTAGCGGAAGAGTAGCGTCCCTTGATTGGACGTCACCGGCGGAGAAGTTATTTGTTAACAAACCAACTACAAGCCAAGCGCTCCAAATACAAAATTTATTATTCATATTTCTGTACAAAAATGCATACCATAATCAACGTAGATCTTTTCATTAGTTTTCTCCATTATGAAATGTTAGCTAAATATAGACTATAAATTAAAAGTAAAAGATGTTGATAAATAACACAATACGATGAGACAACCTTTCCTAAACTTACTGAACTTCACGCTAATGATTGTTGCTAATAATGGCGATTGCGTCTGTCGGTTGTCAAGAAGCGACTTCCAACAAATTGGCGTTACTCTTAAATCTGTTTTGAAATCTCATTCCCTATCGATGGTCATCCACTTGTAGCCGAAAAAACTTTTAGGATAAGATCGGAGATCACCATAGAGTCGATGGAATTGACCCTTGAGCAACCTTTGGGTCATTAAATGATCCACCCAATATTGTTTTCTCTGTCCATTTTTCTTATTTCTAAGCAGTAAAGCACAGTCACATGCAACCCCTATTTCATCCATATTGATAATGCATTTGCGCAAGCAATACGCGAGGTGTGTACCGGGACAGTTTTGTCCTAGTGCGGTAAGGGCCTTAATGTTATTCTGGGAGTGAAGACACATCACATGGTCAAACAATCAGAAAGTGAGGGGACTTTGACAACAGGACGAGTAGGTCACGCTGTCATATCTATTTCCACGTCAATTCCAGCATGTGTCCGCTTTGGAGAACGCGAAGTTATTCA
>NC_088372.1:40891614-41009114 GCF_034508935.2 Berghia stephanieae
GTCTGATAGCCCAATACATGATGGGCTCATTGTTTTAATTGAAATCTTTAAAAATGACGCAAAATATTGTCCATTGCAACAATGTTAAACTAGGCCCATTATTGCGTTCGGACACCAGACCTGCATATATATAATACACGGCGGATGCAACAACATTAAAAAAGACGAAAGAACACATTACCGAACACACGTTAAAGTAATGCTTGTAGGATTGTTTACAGTTTCTCGCAGTTTGGCGTCCCTTCTTGCATAAACACTTTCGGCGTTTTGGCCAGGAAACGTTTTCATTTTACTCCTCCAAATAATTAGATTCACATGACCTTCAACTTGTTAAATGCCCTAATCCTGACACTTCGTTGTCGTTTCGGGTTAGGACTTCTCGGCAGATTTGAGGAAATTGTATTTGCTTTTATCTCACATAAGAGGAAACATATTGGTACACGGTATACATCTTAAAGAAGTAGACAGATTTTCTGTCTGTTGATGTATCACATGCCTCTATTGACACAAGTGAGAACCAGATGCGGACCGACAAACGGATCGGTACAAAAGTTACATGTAACAAATGCGCAACAAGCATATTTCAGATGTTAATTTCATATATCGATGGGCCATTGATCTAACCTCTGAAGTAGCCTTTTGCAAAGACATAACCTCATAAGTTAGATTAACGGGCCATCAATATGCGTTACTATGCAGTAGTATTGGCACCAACAGTTGACGATCAGTGACCGTGGTTTTAATTGTCACAAGCCCATAATTCGACCAAAGCTGACCACTTTGCACAAAGTTGCACGGCTGAGATGGTCACGTGAACTCCAGGACTTGGATCAGAAAATGTGGGATGGCATTTTGTTTACAGACGAATTGCTTTTTGAAGTTGATTCCAGAATCGAACTCCGTGCTATTCAGGTCGAGGTGAGCGTTTCAATGAACAGACCATCTTTGAAGCAACAAATCGAGAATATGGATCTGTACTGGGGTGGGGAGTGATAACTGGTGATAGAAAAACTGAGCTAATACGTATCAACCAATGACTCTATTCAGACCTAAACATTTTTAACCAATCGTCGTCCCGTTTGTTCGGAATCAGAATAATCAAAAGGTGATATTTCAGTTTGATAACGCTCGGCACATACAGCTGGACATATAATTTCTGCTTTCCTGAATGACTCAAATGCAAGGGCGATGAACCCGTGGCCAACTATGCATAGGACATCAATCCCATTGAACATGTTGTACATTATGTGGGAATTTATGACAGAAAAGCCAATACAACAACAACAAAAAAAAACAAAAAAAAACAAGAACATAAACCAAACAATAATAACCCAGGAAGCTGTACGAACTACGATGGACTGTTGGACAGATTAAATACAAGTTGGATTGATATACCAGCAGAATCAATCCATCCGTTAACATTATCAATGTTACCAAAAGTTATGACAGATCAATTCTAACGGTGGAGAAACAAACTCCTGAAGTGCGTCATGTGCTGATTTCAATTTTGTACTCGAATTTGCAAAATCGATTTTAAATGACTGATTTAAAATATCGACAACTTTTCAACAGTTGACACAAGTCCAATAAATCATACACCAAGAGAAAACTGTTTTATCTAGTTTCCAAACATATTTATTATGTTATTGCATTTATTCCAACCAGTACCGAACTATTAACGGGTAAAATCTGTCTAGATTCTCTTGTTTCATTTGTGTTTTATTTTGGACTATACTATATGTATTAAACCTTATGAATCATGAAGGTTCTAACTTACGCAAGTATCTAAAGATGGAATAAGGAATGATAAAATAAATGTTCGAACTGAAAAAGGAAACACTTTACACCCAGAAATCTAAAAAGATTATTGAATCAATAGTTACGGTTATACCGTTCAAAAATTCAGATAATGATAGGCCTCAGGTGATGATGTCAAATGTTTCCCAAAGAAAATCTATCATTCTATCAAATAATAGCATCAGTTTAACAATTTACTTTTCTAGTTAAACAAAATGTTTCATTTTTAAAAATGTAACTCGGCGTTTTCCGGAATTATTTGATGTTCGATATCTCATTTCAACCGATTACAGCAATTTACACTACTGACAATTGGCATCGAATTACTATTTCTATGTAAGTAATCGATAATCATCGATAAATAAATGGTGAATAACCTACTGGCAAACCAAACGATATTTATTTCCCCTGAAGGTCTACGATTCCCTATGATTGTTTCCCCCTTTTTTCCTTTCTCCCTTTCTCTACTATCTGTCTCTGACTCATTGACACCATTGGCTAGCGAATCTTAAGCCCAAGCGAACCAAGTGCCTTAAAAAATCGGATTTCATGAACGCTT
The DNA here is from genome assembly GCF_034508935.2 of Berghia stephanieae. Taxonomy (NCBI): domain Eukaryota; kingdom Metazoa; phylum Mollusca; class Gastropoda; order Nudibranchia; family Aeolidiidae; genus Berghia; species Berghia stephanieae. The sequence continues at coordinate 40,893,971 of NC_088372.1, forward strand.
TCTAGTCTCGGACTAGCTACACTTGCCTAGAAGTGGGTGTTGTGACTAATTCGGCTATTTTGAGCGAGTAACATCACCTCTCTACTATATGAAGGCAGGAAAGATACACACTCCTTCGTACATACAACGCAAAAGATTTTCAAAGAGGAATTTAGCAACACACGTGATATTGACTGTCGACTATTATAGACTGCAATGACGTCCATCGTCGACTGTCAATTCTATATTTAGGCCAATGGCAGTTTTATTGAGACAATGAACAATGAGATTGAAACTCAAAGAAATTGAACCAAAAAGGAAAACCCCAGATAATTATACAATAGAGAAAGTGTGTTCTCATTAATCACATTATTTCAGTTAATTGCAATGTGAACAGTGTCTCCACTATACTTTCTAATCATTTTTCTTGGTTTTTCTTTGACGCAAACCCTTCGCAGTCTCTCGTTCACTCTCAACTCCGAGCCGATAGATTCAATTTTTTAAAAAAGTTTTTACTCACAAAAATGTGTACTTTCGACGATCTGCACTTATCTTATTGGGGTTTTTTTTAAGCCAGTGTCAATGGCAACAGGACACTTTTTTCCTCTATCATTTGTAACCGACGTATTTTCTTTCCGAATCGAAGCGCACTCAATCTAAAAATAGCTGCTATCTTGTTGACGCGATGACGTTTCCTATAGTCAGATTTTTAATTAATGGCGCGTGTTTTTCTGGTTTTTCTCAGCTGTCCCTCTATCAAAAGTTGTAAAAATTTGTGTCAACCTTTGAATCAATTTGTCTTAACTGAATATAAATTTTGGACCGTGTTGATGCCATATTAAAAAAAAATTTCTTCTTTAAGACCTATAAAAAACTACTTTAAAACAGCTGACATAGAATTAGAGATTTTACACTGTTAAATATGTAAATAAGTTACGCACCACAAAGTATGAATGAATTCATCGTATTTCCAAAAAATATTGTGCTGACATAGTGATTATGAGTTCACGTCATACTTATTTCCAAATAATAACAATTCGCTTTAAGTGTTATAAACATACCACTAATGTAGTTTATATTAAATTTTGAATTTATTATTTATGGCAGATTATCTACATCATGTCGCAATTACCAAAGACTGATATGAAATCTCTTGCTTTAAATCATTTGAAATAGTGATTGTATAATCACTATCGTCAAATTAAAAAACACTGACTATATAACTTTGATAAAAAATTTTCTATGCATGAACGTTTCACGGGGCCTTTAAAGGTTTTAAAAACATATTAAGCTCTTAAACAACACTATACGGTACGGACTCTCTATCGGTTCCACTCTCGTAAAGCTGCGAAAAGAAGTCTTCTTGTATTTATCGATAAGTCATTAAAGAGGACGGCAATGGTTTTTCAATTTCAAAATCAACCATGAGAAGATCGTTATCGAAATACGACAGAGAGATCACCAGTGTAGAACGACGTGGCAGGAAAAGGATCATAGATAACTTTGATATGGATATCATCCAAAGATGTATGGAGCTGGGTGAGCGTAAACGTACATCCGACAAAATATTGGACGTCTGATTATTCGAGCAGAAAAAGGTCCATGGGTTAGGGCAGAGAATCATTGTTATTCTTGCAGGTGGTGATGATACTGGATATTTAAAAGGATGCCATGCCATATTTTCTTCTCTGCATCATCTGGAATATTATTCTTGGGTCAATGCAAAGGTGTTTTAAGACAAACTAAATATCATTTGCTGCCCTCCATCGAAGCACCCAACTGTATTGTATTGGACAACGCTTGTGATCACTTCAAGGCTCCGACTTTGACAAATATAAAAGCTGACATGATTTTATGGTTTCAATTAGACAATCCTACATATTCTGACCATTTATCAAAATGCTAACTATACTCCTTAGTAAAAAAAAAAAGAACCAGAAACAGCTTTCAAAGCAGACTGTCTAATCAGGGAGTTTTGACACGAGTTTGCGCAACTTCCCCCATATCACTGTGAGCGCAATCCAATCGAGGTCATTACTCTCACCGACGAGGCAATAAATGATAACAAAGAGTAGACTGAGAAAAGACATGCCTCAACCTTCGCAAACTTGAGGAAAATTACATTTCATTGGGTAGAATGATGCTCGGAATCTTTCTGTAATCGTTTCATTTCTCCTTTTTATCATCCTCGTCATCAAACTGTGCTGATTGATGTGTCCAGTATTTCTTGGTTGTTGTTGTTATTGTTGTTATCATTGTTGTAGTTGTTGTTGTTATTATTGTTGAACAGATATTTGTGAAGACACTGTCTCATAAATGATGAATTTTTACTTTTGACCAGTCTCCATTAATGTATTTAATCCTCTTTGGCATAAGTACGAGCTATTTCTCAAACTTTTGTAATCAAAATTATATTGGAAGCGCGTTATGTTCACTTTCGTTTGTATCCACCAGTAATGTGTATTGATAGTTATAAAATGTAGATGTCTGATAGTTAATAGTTGCCATTCGTTGCTTCATATTCAAATACTGCACGTATATCGTTTAGCTTCAATTAACCGAACACTCCAGTTTAACGAATTCCTTCAAAATGGATATGCGGAAAATTCATAATTTTGATAATGTAAATCTTCTCTGAGTTCCGATCCTCACCTGTTATCGATTTTAATATAGCTGTAATTAACGAAATCCTATCCTATTGTTTTAAAATTCATGAAAAAAAAAATTTATTAAGACAAATTGATTCAGAAGTTCATACAAATTTTTGAAGCTATGCATTGGGGGGCAGCGGAGAAAAAGAAGTCAGAGACTAAGCGGTAGTCCGTGTTCATGAAAACGGCCCAGGTCTGTGGGCTTGTTTTAACACGAGGCTATTGTAATGGACAATATCTTGTGTTGTTTGAGAGTACAGTTGTATTTCCATTACAAAAATGAACACATAACAATTTTGGTTGTCAGACCTGCAAATTAGTATACGTCGATTGATACCTTTCACATTGAAGACACAGCAATGTGACCACATTATTTTAGGCTGCGCAGGAGATTTTCACATATCAAATTAAGAAACTGGGGAAATGGCGCCGGTGTAGGATAAAGATCTGAACAAATATGTATTAAAGGTGCCAGACAAAGCAGGAAAGTACTTTTTTTTAAAGCATCCAAAAAAATCAGTCTACCTCGACTGGGGATCGAACCTCAGACCTTCTGATTACCGGTCAGAAGTGTTACCATTACACTACAGAGGTTCGCGATAGTTGGGCCAATTTTAATACCTATATTCTTCACAAGGGTACGGTTTTCCGCTGTGAACCCACGCTTGCATCAAACAACACATACATTGAATCCACGCTTGCATCAAACAACACATACATTGAACACACGCTTGCATCAAACAACACATACATTGAACACACGCTTACATCAAACAACACATACATTGAACACACGCTTACATCAAACAACACATACATTGAACCCTCGCTTGCATCAAACAACACATACATTGAACACACGATTGAATCAAACAACACATACATTGAACACACGCTTGCATCAAACAACACATACATTGAACACACGCTTGCATCAAACAACACATACATTAAACACACGCTTGAATCAAACAACACATACATTGAACACACGCTTGCATCAAACAACACATACATTGAACCCTCGCTTGCATCAAACAACACATACATTGAACACACGCTTGAATCAAACAACACATACATTGAACACACGCTTGCATCAAACAACACATACATTGAACACACGCTTGCATCAAACAACACATACATTGAACACACGCTTGCATCAAACAACACATACATTGAACACACGCTTACATCAAACAACACATACATTGAACAAACGCTTACATCAAACAACACATACATTGAACCCTCGCTTGCATCAAACAACACATACATTGAACACACGCTTGAATCAAACAACACATACATTGAACACACGCTTGCATCAAACAACACATACATTGAACACACGCTTGCATCAAACAACACATACATTGAACACACGCTTGAATCAAACAACACATACATTGAACACACGCTTGCATCAAACAACACATACATTGAACCCTCGCTTGCATCAAACAACACATACATTGAACCCTCGCTTGCATCAAACAACACATACATTGAACACACGCTTGTATCAAACAACACATACATTGAACACACGCTGGCATCAAACAACACATACATTGAACACACGCTTGTATCAAACAACACATACATTGAACACACGCTTGTATCAAACAACACATACATTGAACACACGCTTGTATCAAACAACACATACATTGAACACACGCTTGCATCAAACAACACATACATTGAACACACGCTTGCATCAAACAACACATATATTGAACACACGCTTGCATCAAACAACACATACATTGAACACACGCTTGCATCAAACAACACATACATTGAACCCACGCTTGCATCAAACAACACATACATTGAACACACGCTTACATCAAACAACACATACATTGAACACGAGAGGACGAGTACGAAGACATTCGAGTTGCTCCATTTTTATTTTTGAAAATCAGAAGGTCTGAGGTTCGATCCCTAGTAGAGGTAGACTGGGTTGGGGTTTTTTGTTTTGTTTTTTGAGGTGGTTTTTTTTTCTTGTATTTTTCTTTCTTGCTGTTTCTGGCACCTTTCATACACACTTGTTCAGATCTTTAAATTTTGCACACAATTTATTTCGATGACTTCGTGATAATTTCTTCTTGTTTATATTTTGTTTTTGTTTTTACTAACCAAATGATGGGAGTGAGGTTGCCCTGTGCTTAAGCCATAGCACTGTGATCTGAGAGATTTCGGGTTTGATCCCCGCTTTGGACGCTTACCGTTATCGTTTTTCTCGGGAAAACTTATTAACCCCCAATGTGCACACTCAAACAATAAGGGTGATTCCTATTGACATCAGAATCGGACGTTTGCTCAACATGCACACATTAGCAGGTCTGATAACCAAACAACGCAATAGACACCGAGATAACCTCGCCCCTCGGACAATCGCCATAATGTAAACAATGGCAGTGATATTGGTAAACATCGCAATGGAGATAAAGATAAAGGGAATGAATCTGACAAAAGAATGAGGAAACAACACAAAACAAATGACATCTCGGCCTTTGGCCTTTTTCAAGTAAATGCAGAATATATATATATATATATTACAAAAACCATGAAATAATAGTGCTCAACTTTTTGATAAAAGGAACTATTTATAAACATTTCAAGTATAATTACGATTATTTCACTTCTACACCATTGTTTCAAGCGTTAGCTCTCATCAGAGAAACAATGTTGTAGAAGTTAAATAATCATAATTATAATTGAAATGCTTATATATATATATATATATATATATATATATATATATATATATATATATATATATATATATATATATATATAATTATATATATATATATATATAATTATATATATATATATATATATATATATATATATATATATATATATATATGTATGTATGTATGTATATATATATATATATATATATATATATATATATATATATATATATATATATATATATATATATATGTAAACGGTGTTTATGTGGTCTTGTGGTATGAGACTCGCCTTCGGACTAGAGGGTCCAGGTTACTCAGGTGTAAAATGAGAACATGGCCGTTAACAATGTTTGCATTTAGCCTCTGTCGTAACACAATTGTAATCTCGCCCAATAGGCGCCATGTCTTGTCCTACACATAAAATGAAAATGTTTCTGTTGGTCAGAGACCCCTTGTAAAGCGCTTTGGGCAATGAATATTGCCCTATATAAATGCTCATGTCAAATTCTACTACACAAAGATCGGCGGGCAACCAACCTTGCCAGATATTCTTTCGGTTTGCCATAAAATTATCCTTGAAGTGAAAGAAACATTTATTTCTTTGTAAAGAAAAATATTGCAATGAATAGAAATTCATAACACATTGAAGTTGTTACGATCCCAAATTTAATAATCAACTGTCTGTCTTGTCAGGGTACGTAACCCATAATAATCAGACAGCAACAATTACAACAATGATTACGTCCCCTGGTCAAATCGGTACATTGCCGTAAGGTAGCCTGTTCTACAACACATCTAATACTATTTGGTACATTGCCGTAAAGTAGCCTGTTCTACAACACATCTAATACTATTTGGTACATTGCCTTAAGGTAGCCTGTTCTACAACACACCTAATACTATTTGGTACATTGGCGTAAGGTAGCCTGTTCTACAACACATCTAATACTATTTGATTGGTCCATTTGGTAGAAAGGAGACAATACAACGTAACTGTCATGAATAGAATTAGTGCCTAGTTCTCATTTTACACCTGCGTATTGTGAGATAATGCGGATAAAGTTGGAACCCGACTTTCACAACCGCCAGTAGTAGTACCTGAACCTTTGGCCCACAGGTGCAATTTGAGTCTCATACTAATATCTCCTAATTAAGAAGCTACTCGTGTTCAAGTTAATTGATTGCGACATTTTATTTACATATTTATTTATTTATTTATTTATTTATTTATTTATTTATTTATTTATTTATTTATTTATTTATTTATTTATTTATTTATTTATTTATTCATTCATTTATTTATTTACTTATTTCAATGATGACTTCTCTATATTTATCGAATTGGTATCATTTATACCAATTTTGTTAGAACTACATGAATCGTTGCATTATGCTCCAGTGTTCTGTGTTAAATATTTTCATGCCTTTGACGTTTGTCATTTAAAATCATGATAGGGATTGGAAATTTTGAAATGCGAAGTCAACTTAAAATCTTTTACTTTCAATGCTAACACGTCCATCCTTTCCATCGCCTTCCTTTTTTTTATTCTACAGTAGATCAAGTTCCATTCATCAAGTGAAGACAAATCATGAATTCTGACAGCCATTCCACAACTCTCCACAAAATCAGTGCGGCCATCAACATCACATCCCCTGAATCCTCCAACAATATTTTAATATCTCTGAAAGCAGACGACAGTCCCAGCACTCTACTCGACGACACCACAGATTTAGTGTTACAGATTATTTTCTTTGTCATTCTCGCCCTCATCTGTGGCTTATTCGGCACAGTCGCCAATGTCATCAACATCGTCATCTTCATCAAACAGGGTCTATTTTCGGGGGGAAGTACCCTTAACCTCTTCTTCCTCGCCATTGCTGATCTTGGAGTTTGTTTCACCCAGTTTCTTCAGGGAATCGGATTTGCAGTTATTGTAGCCAGAATCCCAAATCTACCAATAGAGCCGTTTCCGATTGTTTATCTAGGAATAGGATGGCCACATGCGAGTTTTATAAAGATTAATAGAATATTAACTGCTTATGTGACCTTTGAACGATGCATGTGCGTTGTGATACCCTTTCGGGTAAAAAATATTTTCGCACCACGCCGAACGTTAATTTATCTCGTGGCCATTTTTGCATACGGGATTTTGAGTCATTTACCCGTGTATCTTACGCACTATATTGATGACGTGGAGCAGAAAGGAACAAATGAAACCAAACTAGATTTAGTATTTGGGCCGAATAGAGAATTCTGGCACGATTTGGTTTATTATGGCAACTTTTTGGCTCTAAGTTTTATAACGGCTCTAGTTGTAATAGTTTGTACTGTAATTACTAGCACGTACGTAAGGACTTCCAAAGAATGGAGAAATAAAGTAACCAGTGCAACCAACATTTCTAAAACAGACAATATTGGCAATGAAAATGTTGAAACATCAAACAATAAAAATAAATTAAAATCAGACAAAACGAACAACAGTGATAGAAATGACAAGACAAAAGCAGCGATTGACAAAGAGACGAGACTTGTCAAAATGATCACAGCAATTTCCGTCATTTTTTGTATTTGCTACATTCCAGAAGTTGCTTTAATCATTGTCCGTTCTGTTGATGAACGCATAAATACAGGAGGGCAATATGAACGGTTATCCCATATCTTATATGCCATTAAATTTGTGGCCGCCACTGTCAATTCTAGCATTAATATATTTGTATATTATAGAATGAGTACCAAGTTCAGACAGATATTTTTGTCTTACTTTGGTAACGGCAAGGACAAAGAGTAATTTATTAGAAGACTCTGTGCTCATCTACAACTACAGAACACATCCTATTATGACGTCAAGGCACGGAACGAATGGCTAGGGCTCAGCTCTTAGGTGGTTTAAAAAGTGACAAATTAGGATTGAACAAAAGTGAACATAAAAGATAAAAAAAAGAAGAATAAGCCAAGCACGGAACGTTTCTGGATAAAAACCATTCTTCGGCCAATGATAAAAACATCATTTAAACTCTTGACAGACGATAGAGAAATATTCGCATGGCTGTCCGCAAGTAAAAGGGTCTTGAAATGTAAACAAAGATACGTTTTGGCTTGGCAACTAAGCATACAAATTGGTGCATTAAATAATTATGACTAGAAATAAATGTGTCAATACGATCGTAGTTTGAAATGTCCGTTCCAAGGAATAACGACAACTTCGGGAAATTATACACTATTGTTCAGATTTTACGGTGACTAATGCGTTGACGGAGTAGAGTTAGAGGAGCGGCGGGAGGCGAAATTAGCAGGAACGTATCCTGTTCTGTCCATTGTGGAGTGCGTGATAGTATGCCCTGGCACTGGTTGCTAGGACATCAACCGAACCAGTCCATAGTAAGCCGAACCCTCCTCGGGTTGCTAGGATTTCTGAACAGCTCAACCACCCATTCAGGGGGTTAGCATCATCGTTTTATAAAGCGAGACTGTTCAGGCTAGGCTCCGTTCCTTGGCCTGATCTACCACTCCCATGGAACTTATCATCGAGTTCCCCCTGTCTATCTTTCTCTTAGTCTTTTCTTTATGTTGACGTTTCGGGCTATCTGGCTTTACTGACTCTCCTGGAGCGGCCCGATTCGTTACAGTGATGATTCACGATATGGCTAGAATACATTGGTATTAAATAAGTATAGCGCGAAAGTTGACGCTTAAGTTAATTAAATTTCACTTGAGTGCAATTAAGTGCTCATCAGATGTGCAAAATCATTTTGTATCTTGAAAAAATAGACGGGGATTTGCCCATCCTGCCCACTATTGCCATTCGCCACTGAGAAAATTATGATAACGTTCCCATGATGCAATGTTTAAAAGGACTGTAACCTTTGACATGTCAAAACGTACTTGCTGGATTTTAATCATCTGCTTTTATTATTACGTTATTAAATCCCAATGTACAACACAGCAAAACTAAAACATCGTTGCACATAACTATTGGAATCGACGTGTACACACATGCAGGTCTGACATCCGAACCCACTAATGGGCCTAATTTAACATTGTTGTCAGGGACAATATTTTGCGTCATTTACTTTTTTTTTTGTGGATTCCCATTACTACATGAGCCCACGAGGAACTGGGTTATCAGACCTGCAAATAAGTGCACGTCGATTGGAATGTATCGCTGCGGTGGATTTTAAGAATGTTTCAGATCGATCATGACACGGGAAGGAGACGATACGTCCAGACTGCAGTGGTTGGAAACTATTTCCTCGGTTTATTCTTCAGACCCGCACTGGTTGCAATGAGATAACTTAATCAAAATAACGAATTCCCTATTGTCCCCACCAAAAATTGTATTTCGGAGTACCAACGCACGTTTTAAAAAACTTTTTTTTTTTAAAGTGTTTGTTTTGTATTTAATTTTATTTTTGTTTTTTAAATATTTGCTTTTGTTTGTTTGTTTGTTTGTTTGTTTTTTTGTTGTTTTTTTTGTTGTTTTTTTTTTTTTGGGGGGGGGGGGGTCCATCTTTTTCATAACATGTAAAGTTTGATCTAATTTTAGCACAATATCATTTTAAAATACTATTTGCATGCATTGAAGATCACCTGACAAGTTTTCCTGTCATTCTCATCCATTCTCACAAGGGATACAAACTTGTTGACCTCCAATGATCCTACCTCGGATCACCACTCGGCAATATCCTCTATTTCTGACCTGAATTATATTATATCTTCTTGTAAAAATGTTATCGTTGGTCGATCGTTCCTTTTCGAGGACCGTCATCGTTTACTCCCTAATGCCTTTAATGTGACGACGAATCACAAATAATGAAATATAGACTTACCGCCACTTACCTCGGACAAACAACAATACGAATGGAAGACTGGCCTTATTAAAAACTAGAGTATATTTATATCTTTACAGTAACCACTAAACATGCTCAAGGCGCTTTGCAAGGACTCCTGAGCCAACAGTAACACTTACCGCTCTCCTTCCCAGCCATTTTCAGAATTTCTCCCCTAAGTGTGCGGCTATGTGCTCTAGTGGTATGACACTCGCGTTTGGATCGGAAGATCCTGGGATCGGGTCTCGCTCGGCGAATAGTTGAGTCCTTGGAAAAGGCTCTTTACTCACATTCTCTCACCGTACAAATGAGTACCTGGCCGTTAACGGCGTTGTCTCTGTCAGACAGTAATTGCAAGACCACCTAACACTAATAGGCGTCATGTCCCGTTCTAAATGTTACGTGTTGCTGCTGGTCAGGGACCCTTTGTAAAGCGCTTTTAGCACATTTAGTAGATATTGCACTATATAAAAGCTGAAGTTAAACTCCACCCACCTTCCCACCCAACACAAAAATAGTTGGGATTTTTAAATCTCAAACTCAAAAGCAACAAGTCCTTCAGAGCCATTGGGCCCATGGAGCCGGAATTGCTTGTTATCCTGTAGATAGGACGCTAGTCTATCGCAAAGCACTTTCCGCCGTCTAACAGAGTCAGCTACTCATTCACTATTGGGTGGGCAGGGGGGGGGGTCAGAAAAAAATCCCGACTGCACCCGGGATCGATTTTTGGCCCTTTGCGTGTGAAGCGAGTGCTCTACCAACTGAGCTTTGGGGACCCCCAGCAAGTCCATTCTATACATAATATTGTTCAACAAGATAAGCAGTGTCAGGTCTTTATGGCTATAACATAAAATGTTCTTTAAGCTTTGAAATGTACAAAAGAAACGGAAATGAGAAATGTGTTTGTTTAACCGTAGGGAATGCATGCGACGATTTTCCTGTGGTTGGTAAGGAGACGGTTAAACATGCAGGACGAAACATGGCGCTGGAAGGCGATAGTACATTTCTTTTTACTGAGACAACGCTGTTAACGGTTTGGTACTCCGCTGTTAACGGTTTGGTACTCCGCTGTTAACGGTTTGGTACTCGTATTACACCTGGGTACGATGTGAGAATTTGACTCAACAGCGAAAAGAGTCAAGGCCTTGTCGCACGCGTCTTGAGCCGAGTTGGTTAAGGCCATTGACTAGCGATGTGTAGTGTGTAGGTAGTGTGTAGGTAGTGTGTTAGTGAGAAAGGGAGCGATCTATATTCATGTTTTCGTCCAACCAAGTCATCAATCACATGACTTGTTGATGTCAACAATTGGATATTTCTTAATAAATGTAAACACGCTGCTTTGTTTACAAAAGTTATAAACATACACATGTGTCAAACTGAACAAAATGACCAATCGTGATGTTAGATATTTCAAAATCTGTGAGCACTTTTCACTATGTGGGTCAATTTGAGCATATATTCCAATGTGACCAATGACCTCGAGCACATGGAAATGTAATATAGATCATGCCAATACTCTTCAACAGTCGTAACGTCACTTCCTTACTAATGACGCATGGTAACTTAGTAACACAGGCTCTAAACTATCGGAACAATGTCGGACGCCGTATGAAATATTTCCCCGGCGAGCATAAAAGCGTATCCAGAGGGGAAAAACATAAATTTGATCATGTTTTGACTTTTACACATTCTGATCACAAGACATATCAAAAGTTCTAGCCAGCATGAAGAATCAAAAAGTAATGATTTTCTTTGTTTAGAACCAAGATGGCCGCCGTTATCGGGCGGCGTGACATCAGACTACTGAATCCAATTACTAAAGACCGGTATGCAATGGGCAGTGATGTAAGAGACGAGTTGTAATTATTTATCTCATTAAACGTGTCGGTGGATGATTTACTAATAAATAGTCTATATTATAAATCATGGCGAGATGACAAGTTAAGCTTTGTATAGAAATAATCGTACACAAAACTTTATTTGAGATGAACTAAAATACAACGAGAGAGAGAGAGAGTAGTAGTAGTAGTAGTAGTAGTAGTAGTAGTAGTAGTAGTAGTAGTAGTAGTAGTAGTAGTAGTAGTAGTAGTAGTAGTAGTAGTAGGAGTAGTAGTAGAATACTAATAGTAATGGTAACAGTTGGACCAAGTAAATAAATATGAACACTTATATAGCGCATGAACATACGGTCCTATATCACATAAAGTCGCATTTTTAACAAGGATGATTGTTTAAGCCAAAATAGTCAACCGCTTACACGAGCTATAAGTTATATATTTTGAAAGCGCCGAATTGTCAACAAATATTTCATGGATTACGCCCCTTCGTTTTAATATAGCTCATATAGGCGGATTTTCATCTCCCTATTTTACACTGTTAGAGGAATTTCTCAATGTGGTTCTATATCAACATCGATTACTAGTGGTCTCAAGTTACTTTGTGCCAAATTTGGTGCTTTCATCACTAATTTGCACAATTTTACCCCAATCCCCCTAGCTAAATGACGACCGAAAATTTGATTGCCGACTACACACTGTACCTACCTAATGTGTAACGAATACAATAGCCTTAACCATACCGCTCAAGACCCGGGTGACACGGCCAGTACTTTTGTCATGCTCAAGAGCCTTTTCCAAGAGCTCAACTATGCGCCACCCGAACCTTTGGATCCGAATGCGAGTGTCATACCACGAGATCACAATGCAACACAAAACACAAAATCAATAACAGAATTAAAATAGGGTGGAATGCTTTCGGCAATTGGATTCAGTAGTCTGATGTCACGCCGCCCGGCAACCATCTTGGTTCTAAATAAAGAAAATCATTACTTTTTATTCTTCATGCTGGCTAGAACTTTTCATATGCCCTGTGATCAGAATGTGTAAAAGTCAAAACATGATCAAATTTATGTTTTTTTTTTCCCCCTCTGGATACGCTTTTATGCTCGCCGGAGAAATATTTCATACGGGCGTCCGCCATTGTTCCGATAGTTTAGAGCCAGTGTTACTAAGTTACCATGCGTCAATAGGAAGGAAGTGACGTTACGACTGTTGAAGAGTATTACAAAGAAATATATTTAGATCCAAACTTTCCAAGCGTCTCCAAAGCAAACATTTTAAAAAATCTAATCACCGTGTACTCCTGGCAGTGGCGTTTATTTTGGTCACCAAATCTGGTCAATTGATGAAATATTGTGCGGCTATGTGGTCTCGGATCGGAAGTTCCTGGGTTCGAGCCTCGCAAGGCGCATAGTTGAGTCCTTGAAAAAGACTCTTTACTCACATTCTCTCATCGTACTCAGATGTGAAATGAGTACCTGGCTGTTAACAGCTTTGTCTCTGTCCCAAAAAATTTGTGATATCGCCTAACAAGCGTCATGTCCCGTCCAACATGTTAAGTGTTGCTGTTGGCCAGATACCCCTTGTAAAGAGCTTTGAGCAAATTTAGTGGATATTGCGCTAAATAAAAGCTCATTATTAATTTTTTTTAAAGATTATTGGCGGACAAGCGGACAACAGGTCACGGAGCCATAGAAAGAGGAATAGTGAATCTCGAATTAGAAAATCGCGCACTAAAACAAAGCTAGGCGAAAACCTATTGGAAATGAGCAAGACAAACGTAAAGTAATTACTAGAGAGCTTGATGGGCAAAACCAGGGAGCTCTTACATACTCTTACTGTCTGTTCACCTAGGGCAAAACCCATGGTGGCAAATAGGAAACATTTGGTGTGTCAAGTGAGCGCTCTACCAACTGAGCTATCCGGACTCCCTAGTAAATCAGGTAACAAAATCAAGTTGATTTCAAATCCTTGAATCGATGTTAGAGGCTGAGACTTACACCAGTTTTCTGTCGTAACTATTAAAAAAAAAAAGTGGCAAAAACAAAACGAAACAACATAACAAAACAACAAACCCCAACAAAAACAAAACCAATTTTAAAAAATAAAAACAACAACCAAACAAAACACAACCTCCCAAAAAAAAAAAAAAAAAAAAAAAAAAAAAAAAAAACAGAAAAAAACCAACAAGAACAACAACAAAACAAAAAGACCCCGCCCCCCTCCCACCCCCCCCCCCACCCCCCAAAACAAACAATTAAACAAAATCAACACGTATTTAAAATTTTAGCCAGAAAACTCGTCCTTCAAATATCGATCTCAACTTGTCAAAAAAATCAAACCTGGGACTTAACGGAATGAAGTCTCAGGTTTGAGAGTTCTTGACAAGAATGCGGTCATTTCAATCTTTCGATATTTGAAGGATGAGCTCTATGGCCAAATGTTTAAATACGTCTTTTTTTGTCAGAGTTGTGCGTATTGACTGTGAAAGATGACACATCTGGTGTATTGCTCAATACCATCAATGACGTCATACTCAATACCCTTCTTCACCCAACGATGCCGCCTTCAGGCTCGTACATTTATAAGTGAAGAAATAAAATAAATAAATCAATCAATCAATAAATAGGACATTATAACATAAGCCTCTGTCAATACGAGGAATGCTTTTAAACAAGATTATTGGAACCCGCAACGACGAATTGTCTCCCGTGATTTTTGATTGAGCAGGAGAATTGCGTTTATGGTGATGATGATGATGATGATGATGATGATGATGATGATGATGATGATGATGATGATGATGATGATAATAATAATAACAATAATAATAATAAAGATACTATTGCTCCTCCTCCTATTACAACAACAACAACAACAACTACTACTACGAGGGCTCTTTCAGAAATAACCGAAAAATGCCCATTGCTCAGCAACCAGTGGAGATTTTTTAATTCTGTAAACGACATGATATTCCTTATTTCCTTACGGATATTCCCAGAAATTATGAAGTGCATCACTTTGCACAATGAATTTCTAGACGATTTTAAAGATGGCGGCCCACCTTGAAACTTGGTCAAAGGAGGAAATCAGAGCTGTCATACGTTTTTTGAACGCCAAAAGTCTGAATCCTACCGAAATTCATAAAGAACTTCAGAGTGTATATGATGAGCATGTTATAAGCCGTACACAAGTCTATCACTGGTGTAATTTGTTTGAAGCCGGCCATTCCGACTTGACAGACAGGGAAGGGAGAGGGCGTTCGATAACTGCGACGTCAGAAGACAATGTGAAGCGAGTTGATGAGCTTATTCGTCAAGACAGGAGGTTGAAACTTCATGAAATCGCAAGCAGTCTTGAAATTTCGGAAACTTCTGCCCATAGAATTGTATTTGATGAACTTGGCTACGGAAAAGTCAGCGCAAGATGGGTTCCTAAGCAATTGACAGACAATCATAAAGAACAAAGATTGGACATCTGCAGGGAACTTTTGAGAAGAAGCAAGAGCTCACGCAGGGTTCACGGGCATACTGCCAATGCCGGCGGAGACTTTCTAGGGTACGATGTTTTTTTTCTTGACAGCATAGTCACCGGTGATGAGACTTGGTTGCACCATTGCACCCCAGAAACAAAGCAAGATTCGATGACATGGAAACATCCATCCTCACCTGTCGCGAAGAAATTCAGTCATGCGGTCAGCAAAGAAAATAATGGGAACTGTTTTCTGGGACAGTCGTGGTGTTATTCTGTTCGAAACCTTACAACCTGGAGAAACAATCAATGCTGCAAGGTACTGCCAAACTCTTGACAAGCTTAGGGAGGCCATTCGCAGAAAGCGCCCAGGGCAGTTGACCAACGGGGCCATTTTGCAACACGACAACGCTACACCCCACACAGCACGAGTGACGCAAGGTTGGCTAGAGAAATATGGATGGGAGATTTTGCCACACCCACCACACAGTCCAGACCTCGCACCATCTGATTATCACCTCTTGGGGCCACTGAAACGTGAGCTGGCAGGAAAGCGCTTTGATGTCGATGAAGAGCTTGTTGACCATGTGCGGAAATGGCTACAAAACCTTGACGGAAATTTCTTCCGAGAGGGTATCTATTCCATGGTGCGGCGTTGGCAGAAGTGTGTCGACAGACTTAGCTGTTACGTAGAGAAATGAAGGACGAGTCAAGGTATGAACACGTGCAAGAATTTTGTTGATAGCTTAAAAAACCTCGTACTACTACTACTACTACTACTACTACTACTACTACTACCTACCTACTACTACTACTACTACTACTACTACTACTACTACTACTACTACTACTACTACTACTACTACTACTACTACTACTACTACTACTACTAATAATAATAATAATAATAATAATAACAATAATAATAATAATAATCTTCAGTGTTTAAAAAACAGTTTTTTATTTGTTTGTTTCAAGAAAAACAGGGGTTTGGCTGCTTTTTGCGAGTTGTATTATTTGAAAATGACAATAATGAAAGTTAAAAAATTGGTTTGAGTTTGTAAGGCACAGAGGCAAAGATAGAGTGGTAGTGATAACAACAAGATATGAAGTGAGTAGAAAAGTGCCAGAAGACAATAGAGAATAAAAAAATTTTTCGCGGCGGTGGTGGGGTTTGAACCTGCGACCTTATTGGTACGACAACTCCGCCTGGCAGGTGAGAGCGTGGCTCTACCGTGTGAGCTATCCACGAACACAAAAATATTCGTTTCAAACCCAAAGTCATTTCTAGATCCCTATCTCACCCACTTCTTGAGATCGCCGATTCGTTCACCACCATCGCGAAGTAATTTTGACCAGCAGTTAAGCCCAATAGCCAATATTCTCATCACAAACATATAACATAGAAACGATTAAGACATTGAGTATGCTCCGGTGTATGGGGTGAATTTTTAATTCAGAAAAGTGAGTGGAGCAGGCACTTAGATAGTGATAGTAAGCTGTTAGAAGCTATGGACTGTAAAAGGTGATAAACAAAAATGAATATAACAATAGGTTTCGAGCTCAAAACTCCTCTTCACCAAACAAAAAAATAATAATAATAAAATAAAAACATAAATACATTACTTTTAAATTCAAATAGACGGCAGATAGATATGTAAATATGTAGCACGCCCTGTTGGCTTTAGAAGGGTGTTGCGCCCTAAACGTTCCGTGTTTTGTTCTTTTTTAAAAGCTGTTATATATTTATTTTTAGAGGTAAATATAGTGTGTTGAATTGTCAAAGCACAGAGTTAGAACAAACATGAAAGCCATTATCTCAAAGGGCTCAGTCTTCTATATATATGGCCCTCAAAAAACTGACCGAGTTCCCTCTCTTTGCCACTGCTGCTCCAGTTAAATTCGTCTTTGGTCATTTTCCAGTTAAATATTTACCCCGACCGAGAGGAGTGAAATCTAACCTGAGATTCGATTGGTTGACGATAGATTTATCCAACCAATCAAAACTTGTTTCTCAGAACCCTTATCAAAACCGAACAAAATCTATGGCGCCGCTGGATTTCTTTAGATAAAATATTTACTTTTGATTTTCTTTTCAATAAAAATGGCAGTGTCTGTATTTTTAACTCTGTAGAAACACACCGGATTAAGTATTGTATATTTGATCAATTTGTTATCTGAGTTCTATATTTCATATCGAAGTTTGTCTTTGGCAACGTTTCTTTGTGATCGTTCTCGTCGTTTTCTGCTGGCTTGCTGTCCACAGAGGAACCGCAACTGACTTTTAGGTTTCCCTTCCATTTTATGCTTAAAATTCTTGGGTGTTTGCAACGGTCAAATAATTTTCGACAAGGATTAAGGAAAATGTCTACCGGGAATTCAGATCTAGAGTGGAAGGTGAGTATCTCAAATGTAATTGTTAGAGATTTGTGTTTATAAACAGAGCCGGGTATGGATTATCGGTCTTTTAACTGGTCACGTGACCTGTCTTATTCATTCACAGCTGAGAGGGCGGTCAAATTGAATTGTTCGTTTAGATTGCTCTTCGCTACGGCGACTAGGACTAGGTGGCATTTTTATTCTTTCAATTTTAAATTTATAAACTGCACTTTTTAAAATGGCAAGCAACATGGACGGGCCTCTAAAGGTAAATTTGCATTTTTTTTGGGGTCACCTAACGTTGATTTGGTTCCCAACGTCAAGTCCAAGTCGTGAGAATCACTGTCTGAGACTGAGAAGTGAGTGAGTGAAGTATTCATCATTCATGGCATGATGATGGCCATGGTATTCGTTATGATATAAATATATACCAGCTTAAATGGTATGTGTAGCTGGTGACAAACTCCGATGCCAGAGTGAGTGAATGAGAATGGTTATCTGCTGTACTGTGATGTACTGCTACTGGTTATTATAATTATAACGTATGCACCTCCGCTGACGGTGTATCTTAATGGATCGTTTTTATACACCTCCGTCACGCATGCGCATCCCACCCAATTTCATCAGCGATATTGTTTCTGTATTGGGACGTGGCGAAAGTTATATTGTGACATCTGTAGGATGTTTTTGTTAATAAATTTAATAATAATTTTAAAAATCGAAATATAAAATCAGAAAACAGAAGTTGCATTGAAGGTAAAATAATGTTTTACAAAGACCTTATTAAATGTGATGAACAGTCAGGTGGCTCCGTAGCGCAGTGGACAAGCTGTCAGACTCTAACCTTGAAGGTACCGGGTTCGATTCCCATTGTAGATATTTTAAAAAAAATTTACTTTATTTTTGTTTGCTTTTTTTTCTTTCTTTTTATTTTTTCAAAAATTTCGATTTTAATTTTCTAAAATTATTTATTTATTTGAGATCAGTATTTGTGTGCCATGTTTCTTTTTACTTTTGATTTTTTAAATTATTGTTATTATTCAGGCCTGTAAATCTTCCGTCTATTGTCGGATTTCCGACAGTACGATTTTGCTCTTAAGTGCTAATATTAAAAAAAAATAATAATAGTAAAAATAAAATTCGTAACGTCAAAGGACAGAACCAATAAAAAAGAAAATAAAAGACTTTTATTTCGTTTCTCGATAAGAATAGATGTTATTCCATTTCAAATGCTGACTTAAAAATTTTTTTTTTAAATTTAAATTTTCTTTTGTCGCATCTAGGACAAAACAAAACTTGCCGTCTAGCTGTTAGCTATAATATTATCATGCCACCTAGACGTGGATGTATTCACTGTCTGGCTACTGTGCCACAGCCAGCGAGAGTGGGTCGCGAAGTTCGTGCGAGTCGTTTTCACACACACTCTGAGTCAGTAAATAACGCACACACAGAAGTGTGTCGTACCGGACCGGAAGGTTTCTCTCTATTTTGCTACCAATACACATGCATATCTCCGGTTCTTATTTCTCAGTCTCTATATTTTTTTGGTTCAGTCCGGATGTGAGACGGAAAAAAAATAATGCGAAATAATTATTTTTCTTCGAAATATATATTCTTGTTCGAAAGCTGTCACACGACCGCACCACCTCCTCTTCTACTTCTTCTTCTTCTTCTTCTTCTTCTACGACTACTACTTCTTCTATAAGAATTAATCCAAATAAACGAAAGAATCAGCGTAAACATTTGACACAAACAGGAGCGAAGATACGCAGCTTCCTGTGTCAAGCACGAGATACACATCATTCAAAAGGGTATGAATTGTTCTCTTTTCATTTTACTAACTCAGTGACATGATTTGACTAGTCAATTGACGTGTCATATCTGTGTTGTGTCCATATTTTTGTCCTGTTGTGTCTATTTTCGCGTGTTCAAGAAGTTCTGACAATTTGTTCACTAACCTTTTACAGGCCTGTATTATTCATTAATTTATTATCATTGTATAAACAAATGTACATCAGTAATCACTAATCAGCGTGCTAAACTACAATCTAAAACTATTTAAACCTCATTGACGTATGCAGCAGCATTTTCATTAATCTACCATCACCGCCAACGGAGGTGCCTAAAAACAGTGCGTTTTTGTACACCTCCAATGGAGGTGCATAAAAATGGTGCGTTTTTGTACACCTCCAATAGAGGTGCATAAAAACGCCACATTATTATTATTATTATTATTATAGACCTGTAAATTCTCAGTCCATTAACTGAAATCAGTCAATTTGTCAAATTCAAATATTTAAAAAAAAAAAGGAAAGAAAGAAAGAATTCACAAATCTTAGTCGAATGACTGTAAAGTAATTAGGAGTGTTCCATAACGCTACGCATAGCTCATGGGAGCCGTTTATATTAATGATGGATTTATTGCAAAGGCTAAGCGGCGCTTTTTAGAATTGCCGTGACTGAACACATCCCAGTGTAATTTCACACAGCCTTCGTTAAATTATTCTTTCACTTTCCAACCTGTCGTGATCCCAACGGTAGCCAATTTTAACTGAGCCGCCGAGCGATAAATTTCACTGTTTCATCTAAGCCAAAATTGACCACATTTACAAGCTGGGTTTTAAAAGTATAAAAAAAGTAAAATGCGAATGCCGGAAGTAACATCTCTAGTAGATGATGGAGACACCTTTAAATCGAAAGTCAGGTTAGGATAGATTGCTACAAGCACATTTCGATTGCCTCATGTTGTAAACAAACTGGTTGACAGTTTCTTCACTGATTGGGTACCTGATTATAAGGAACAATGGTAAGTAGCCTAATTAATTCCCGTGCAAATCAGGACGTTTTCTGCCATTGTTTTGCTCAAGCCCGAGCGAGCTTGCTGTTTTGTGGTTATTTACCTTCATTTCGATTCTTTGAATTTTTCCGCTACGCCTGCCGTAGTTTCTTCATTGTGATGATAATTCGCTTCTACTTAATAATTCAGTGTATTGGCCAGAAGTCATATTTATTTAAGTTTTTTTTTTTTTCTGTCATTAACTGATTGAAAATCAAGTTTGCTCATTGCTATATTATTCTTATGTTCTCACAATGCCTGAGCTGTTCGTGGATCGCAATTCAGACTTGTCGAGCATCGATAAAGATGTGACGAATAAATTCAATTGGTCATGGCTAGAAGTTAAAGATGATAATGGTGATTATTTTTCTGACTATGTCAGAAAAATTCCAGAGGCAAGAATATGACTTTGATGAAGTCATCTTTACCTATATGAATGACATGCTTATTTAGCATTCCTTCTACATCACATTATGGCAGTCATACATACTTCCAGTAAGAAATAACACCCACTATTTTAATGTATTGTATTTATCACTCTCCTCTCCAGTGATGCCCTTATTTTTAAAAAAATAATTGAATCTTCGGTTTGTCGAAGAGTTTCAGTCAATTTTTGTAGAGCTCATTTACAGGTCTGTTATTATTATTATTCTTCTTCTTCTTCTTCTTCTTATTATTATTATGTGGGCGGATTTCTATCAACACGTTTTGGCACAAACTCGGGGACCCAAATAATTTTGGGGGTTTGGGAAGGGAGGAACTTTCTTTTTTTTTTTTAAGTCCCCCCTCCCAAACCCCCTACTAGACTTTAAAAAAAAAAGTTTCCCCCCTCCCAAACCCCCTACTAGACTTTAAAAAAAAAGTTTCCCCCCTCCCAAACCCCAAATATTATTTGGGTCCCGACCCACGTTTTTACCAGCACAGTAAGCAGCATTTTCTAAGCACTTAATTGCGTATCACGACCAAAATTGGCCACACAGAATCATTTTTCTATTAATTTTATTTTTTAAAATTGCAAATTATTTCCAGGTCTATTTAATTTTTTGTGGGGTGGGGAATGCTATGAAATTTGACCGATGGGTTTTCAAGGGAGTCACTGTTGAGTTGCGGGTGGTTGGATGGGAGCATCACCCTTGAATCATATACCTATGATGTTCGCATGGGTGTACGATCCGATAGTGATGTCGTTTCTTCTTCTCTTTACTAGCCTATCCTGCTTCTTTGGTTTGTGATTGTATTTTTGACAGGGGATATTTTTTTTTCTGTAAATCTTCTGCCTGTTTGTTCTTGGTTATTTATAATTAGCTTATGATATCTTTAAGTTATGATTTTGATTTACATTTGTACTATTTTTGTTAGATTGCTTGTTTTTTTGTTTCAGCGGTCTCTCATATAACCTCAATTGTGTTGGAAGAGACCTAAAGCAACAAACAAACAAACAAACAAATCACTGTTGAGTTTCGGCCCTGCCCTGCATAAAGCAATAAGTTGGTTTTTGATGATCAGTTATCCCAGCCCTCTGGAAAACACAAATATTTTGCTTTTCATCGCCTATTTTTCAGTTTTTGCATCTTTGCATACTTGCATTGTAGAAAAGTTCACTATAAATACTCAATTAAAGTAAGGACCACAACATCAACAACATCATGTCCCTCCCATCACTACTACTATTCAGTCGTCTTAAGAAGAAAGACCGTTTGTTTATTGTAAAGAGGCCACATACGGCTCACAGTCTTTTTCCTTAAGACGGCATTATTACTACAACAACTACAACCACCACCATTACACAGTGATGCCAAAACTCTGGTTTCACTGGGGAAAAAAATCCAGTCTGGAGCAAAGAGTTTCGGGTTATGGGCAACTTCTGTCAAATTCTGATGAGGTCAAATTGTTCCAAGTTCCAGGGATACCTCCCTCCCACCCTCCAACCACCACATCATCGTCACTCCCACTACTACTACCACCACAATCACCACGTCACGACTACCCCTACTACTACAGCCACCATCACGACTAATAGAACCATCATCATCACTACCACTAACTACAACCACCATCACCACGTCATCACTACCACCACCACTACATAATCGTCACTGCCACTACTATTACAGTCTCCACCACCACAACATCATCATCACTACCGCTACTACTACAACCACCACCACATAATCATCTCTACAACAACTGCTACTGCTACTACTACAACCACCAACATCATCATCACTACCACTACTACTACTACAACTACAACTGCCAACAGACCATCACATCATCATCACTACCTCTACTACTACAACCACCGCATCATCATCACTACCTCTACAACTACAACACCAACACCACATCATTATCATTATCACTACCACCACTACTACAACCACCACCACATCATCATCATCACTACCACTACTACTACTACAATCATTACCATGGCTGCTACAACCACCACCAACACCCCCACATAATTATCACTACCACTACTACATCCAATACTACCACATCATCTTAACTTACACTTCTACAACCACCATCAGCACCAATACTACTACCAAAACCACAACTACAAGATCATCATTACTACTGTCATGGTCTCAAGTGAGTAAAGAGCTACTCGACTATGCATAAAGATCTATGTAGAATGAGGCCCCAGAATTTACTAGTTACTATAAATGAAAAACAACGATTTGTTTACAATGAAATAAAAATAATGATGAAATTTAATTAAAAGAGATAAACAATGATCGTGGCAGTTACAAATAGAGATATGAATATTTTACGTAACTTATGATAATATGTCAGGTTCATAAGTTTACGTTTCCAGGCAATTGATGGGCTTGGATGATCTATTCCTCTGATAACAGGATCGGACTCGTAAAATTCCACTTCCAGGCAATTGGTAAGAAGTTATTGTGAAGTCCTTTGACAGCGGGCTTGGGTTTGATCCTTGAAGATTATACAATCAAAGTTAAAAGCTCCGGCGTCTTAATGGTGTAGATATAATATCTACAAAGTCCCAAAAGATAAAAATCTTACAATATATATATAGGAATAGAGTGACTGGCCGTCCGGCATAGATTGTGGAGAGAAAGTGAGTGTCAAATGTTAGACCTATCAGCTTTTATAATAAGTGGCTACGTGACAGAATGTAGAACGAAAAGTATTCACTAATTAGAAATTAATTCGAGGGAAGGCTATAAAAGGAAAGACGATCTAATATTAGAAGGTAAAGTTTATCTAAGCCTACTGAAATATAACTGGAGTGAGATGAATTCAGTTCTTAATAAAATAAAATTTAATAAGATAATTGTGAACAGCCTTTACTGTGACAACTACCACTACTACATTGAACTTCCTCTGAGTGGTGACTGAAATTCCTGTGAGCCAAATTTACAGTTGGCGTCTCTGCATTACATCATCATTCCTACTACCACAACTACAACGACCACAAACACATCATCATTCCTCTCAACATATCTGCAACTGCCACCCCAATCATTAACTATTCCCACCATCTTCACTGCAACCTTTGATACTACAAGCACCACAACCACTGCATCATCATCATTCCAATTACTATTTCTACAGCCACCACTTTACAAAACTTTTGGTAATTAAAAAAAAAAAAATTTTCAATCCTAGGACGAGTAATTTGTATACTTTTGCATATTTTGCTATGCATTGCATACATATTACCTTAACCCCGATGTATTTTTTATTTTTTCATTTGTAACATGCATGTGACTGACAGGATATTTTACCTACTCAGTCACCAGCCTTCGTGAACTGTGGTAGCGTTCGCGTGAGTAGCACATTTTGTTTTGTGTGCCCGTAAATAGACACTCCCTTGATGTTACTGGGTATCTTCACATAGTTCACATGCTGTGCAGTTGTATTATGTTTTATTTATTCTTCATGCATTATAGTCGATTCTTGTTTTTGTATTCCAGACCCTGTTTGACAACATGCAGGCAAAATCGGAAGCGGCCATGTCTAAAAACAAAAAGGCAGCTAAACCAGCTGCAGGAGCTACTCCTGACATTTCCATCAACCACACAGACGGAATCCCCATGGAAGTGGATGAAGCAGCAAAGAGTGGTGGTGGTGGAGGGGCCAATAAACGTCTCTCTGTGGAAAGAATCTACCAGAAAAAGTCACAACTAGAGCATATATTGCTTCGACCTGACACATACATTGGATCTGTGGCGACTTTAACAGAGGTGTGTATGTCGTGTTAGTGTTTGTCTCTCTTTTATCTCCATAAGATTGGTCGTGTTTGTATGTCTGTCAAGATCATACCTGTCTACTATTACAGATCATCCATAATTGTTACGGAAATTTGATGACAATTTCAGACTTACAGAAATGGAAGAACTATTGCCGATTTTTATTTCACTGTAATTTTGTTGCAGATAATTATTTTTTGTTTCTTAAGTAAATTCAATTTACAGGAAGAAAAGAAATTCTCTGAAAAGTTTCTTAAAAAGTTATAAACACTAAGGCTCAGTTCCCCACCCATAATAGCAATTCGATCGTGAACTCGTAAATGGTGGCCGTCAACAACAATATTTATTTGACAAATAAAAATTTGTATCATTTTTTAAAATGGTTTAGTTTAGTATTACTGAAATGTTACTGATGAAATTTGTGTTTGTTACTGATTTTAAAATGTTCAAGTTGGCAGGTATTCAAGATATAGTGTCTGGTACTGAAATATTATTTTGCTAAATGAATTGTTTGCCACAAAAATTTGGATAAAGTCCCAGTCTGGTACAAAGTACTTCCCTACAGATCCAGCTACCCACTGATCAGTCTAAAGTAATCTTGACACCACCAGGATTGACTCCAGTGCCTCTGTTTGTGAGAGCTCTTCTATCACTGTTGCAAATTAGGGAGTAGGCACTGGTATAAGATGAAAATCTGATCAGTGTCAGACATCCAGAGGAAAAATACAAGAAAGAAAATCAGTCCTTGATAAGCAGGCTTCAATTTTTGGGCTCTTAATCCGAAGTTGATTCAATTCTGAGTATTTGTATTGGAGGGTGGAAAAAGTTGTTGAATGTGGTAGCCATTGTGGATGTTCAGGCTGAAGTAGTTTGATAATTTTCACTTGGGATTATTGTTCCTGTTTTTATCTTTCGGCTTTGTCTGGCACCATTCCATGCACTGGCACCATTTCAGGGAGAGAGAGAGATAGGGAGAGTTATCACAAACCTTCTAGTTATATCTATTACTACTTTGTCGGGCACGAGAGATAGGGAGAGTTATCACAAACCTTCTAGTTATATCTATTACTACTTTGTCGGGCACCATTTCATATAAATAAAACTAGAAAATTCAAACCATTCATACAGTACATGTCTACAGAGTTACCTTGACCAAATGTATTCACAATGTTTCATTTATTTCCCCAGCAGGCCATTTGGAATCGCATTTCCCTTTCATACAGTACCAGTCGCCTGAGGCATACTTTTTATTTGCAATATGCGCCTATAGGCAGATACACATTCACGCCTGCATAGATGCAAGATTTCCATTTTAATCCGGATTTCCAGAAATGGGTTTTAATTTATTTCTGGCATCCGGATCATGACTCAATAGTCACATTTCAAAATAAGTTGCAGGCTCTTTTCAATTGGTTAGAACTGGTTTTCAGGCTTTTTTAAAAAAAATTTTTTTTTTTTTTTTTTTTTTTTTTTTTTTTTTTTTTTTTTTTTTTTTTTTTTTAAATTTTTTTTATTATTTTTTTTTCTATTTTTTTTTTTTTTTTTTGGCCTGGCCTTGCACCCATACACCTGAGTTGAGTTGGATGATGTGTGGAAACTGGCTTACCCAAGGACGGTTGTGACCAGAATTGTCTTCTGTCGTCCATCTGGCCACTGATAACATTTAACATTGCCTGACTTTTCTAACAAGACGATTCATTGTACTGTTGTCCCACTGAGCTGTGTAGATTCTAACAGTTTTTCACTTCTCTGTCTCTGTCTCTGTCTTTGTAGCCAATGTGGGTGATGGATGAAGAGAACAGTCGTATGGTGCAGAAAGATATCACATTTGTACCTGGTCTCTACAAGATTTTTGATGAGATAGTTGGTAAGTGAAACGTAGAAAAGATAATTGTAAGTGGAAGGTACATGAGGTAATTGGTAAGTGAAAGGTAATTGAGATAATTGGTAAGTGAAAGGTAATTGAGGTAATTGGTAAGTGAAAGGTAATTGAGATAATTGGTAAGTGAAAGGTAATTGAGGTAATTGGTAAGTGAAAGGTAATTGAGATAATTGGTAAGTGAAAGGTAATTGAGATAATTGGTAAGTGAAAGGTAATTGAGGTAATTGGTAAGTGAAAGGTAATTGAGATAATTGGTAAGTGAAAGGTAATTGAGGTAATTGGTAAGTGAAAGGTAATTGAGATAATTGGTAAGTGAAAGGTAATTGAGATAATTGGTAAGTGAAAGGTAATTGGTAAGTGACAGGTAATTGAGATAATTGGTAAGTGAAAGGTAATTGAGATAATTGGTAAGTGACAGGTAATTGAGATAATTGGTAAGTGAAAGGTAATTGAGGTAATTGGTAAGTGAAAGGTAATTGAGATAATTGGTAAGTGACAGGTAATTGGTAAGTGAAAGGTAATTGAGATTATTGGTAAGTGACAGGTAATTGAGATAATTGGTAAGTGACAGGTAATTGAGGTAATTGGTAAGTGACA
This sequence comes from Berghia stephanieae, assembly GCF_034508935.2. Taxonomy (NCBI): domain Eukaryota; kingdom Metazoa; phylum Mollusca; class Gastropoda; order Nudibranchia; family Aeolidiidae; genus Berghia; species Berghia stephanieae. Next base: position 40,921,374 of record NC_088372.1, read on the forward strand.
GGTAATTGAGATAATTGGTAAGTGAAAGGTAATTGAGATAATTGGTAAGTGAAAGGTAATTGAGATAATTGGTAAGTGAAAGGTAATTGAGATAATTGGTAAGTGACAGGTAATTGAGATAATTGGTAAGTGAAAGGTAGATAAGATAAATGTTAGTGAAAGGTAAATGAGATAATTGGTGAGTGGAAGGTAGATGAGATAATTGGTGAGTGACAGGTAATTGAGATAATTGGTAAGTGACAGGTAATTGAGATAATTGGTAAGTGAAAGGTAATTGAGATAATTGGTAAGTGAAAGGTAATTGAGATAATTGGTAAGTGACAGGTAATTGAGATAATTGGTGAGTGGAAGGTAAACAAACTTCTCGGTAATCAAATGCTAAATCCAGCAACATGGATTCCCATAGGATACCTCGTGATAGCTCACTTCTACTTCTAAAACCAATAGGGACACACATATTATGGAACTAGGGGACCAAGCAGGTTTTGTGAATTTGGTCCATTCAAAATCAATGGACAAGATGAGTTACTGTCTCCTAGTTCAGGCATTGCGTCTCTTTGGCATGCTGGGGGGGGGGTTGCTAGAACACTTGATTGGAGAAATAGAATAATCTTTTAAAAGATGCAGTCCTTTGGAGCCATTTTGACGTCCATGGAGCCGGGGTTTTATCTTGGTCTCTGTAGCTTGCTACCCTTTGGTTAGGTCACTGGTCTATCACAAAGTATTTTCCACCAATTCTAACAGACCCAGCTACCCAATCGGGGGGTGGGGGGGGGGTGGTTGTCAGTACACCCAGCATCCATCCCTTGGTGTGTGAAGCGGGTTCTCTACCAACTGAGTTGTCGGGACCCCCCAGAATAATTGAACATGTTGGAAAATCTTAATTATAAGGAACAATGGTAAGTAGCCTAATTAATTCCTGCGCAAATTAGGACGTTTTCTGCCATTGTTTTGCTCAAGCGAGCTTGCTGTTTACTGTGTCGATTTACCATTCGTTTCGATTCTTTGGATTTTTCCGCTACACCTGCCGAAGCTTCTTCATATGATCATATGATAATTCACTTCTACTTAATGATTCAGTGTATTGGCCAGAAGTCATATTTATTTCAGTTTTTTTTTCCTGTCATTAACTGATTGAAAATCAAGTTTGCTCATTGCTACATTATTTTAATTAATGTTCTCACAATGGCTTAGCTGTTCGTGGATCACAATTCAGACTTGTCGAGCATCTATAAAGATGTGAGGAATAAATTCAATTGGTCATGGCTAGTAGTTAAATATGATAATGGTGATTATTTTTCTGACTATGTCAGAAAAATTCCAGAGGCAGGAATATGACTTTGATGAAGTCATTTTTACTTATATTATGAATGTCATGCTTATTAAGCCTTAGCATTAGCATTCCTTCTACTTCTACATCAAATCAATAGCAGTCATACTTCCAGTAAGTAATAACACCTACTATTTTAATGTATTGTATTTATCACTCTCCTCTCCAATGATGCCCTTATTTAAAAAAAAAACAAACTTGACTCTTCAGTTTGTCGAAGAGTGTCAGTCAATTTTTATAGAGCTCATTTACAGGTCTAAGTTGTATTTTATAATCTTTTCCAGTAAATGCTGCTGACAACAAGCAAAGAGATCCCAAGATGGACACACTGAAAGTGGATATTGATCCGTAAGTTTGGATTTCAGATGATGCAAATCTATGCTTGCGGTTGTCAAAATTCAACGAGAATTATTACATATTATGTTATATTACATTATATTATATAATTGTCCTTGCCTTGGTGTGAGTATGATATTGATTTAGTCTACATCAAATAGTAGGGGAGTTCCTGCTGTCTTTGTTTTGACGTAACACTATCGATGGGAATTCGTTTGACATTGTTTTTTTTTTTTTTAGTTCTATAATAATTGCCTGTCTAAATTTTTACTCTTTTGCTGGCTTTATCATTATTGCACCATCTGAACGTTAACCTTTAATAAATATACTATGAAATAACAGTGCATGATAACCTTTCACACCATTTTTGAAAATTTTCATTCAATGATGTATATAGTTTATTTTATACTTCAAATGGTCTCAGATCTCATTTAAGCTTCTTCTATTTGTTAAGTGAAGATAAAATAGAACCAACATCTTTGACAATGAAGCCTTCAATCAAAGACTTTATTTCCAATAAACATAAATGGGTTATGTCCCTTTATAATTCAACTGAAAAACGCTGTATGTTCAGATTAATCTGTATATTACATAGGTGGGTATTTTCCATATTTGAACCAAAAGTAGGAGTAGTAAGTTGTGGGATACCTGAGTACCCAAATAGCAGTATTCGATTACGTTATTTCAAGAATAAAAAAGAATCACTTCGATTCCAAAATGGCTGACTATTGTTGACGTTTTCTACTTAACAAATTATCATTAGCAATCTACAATACACTACAAATGGCGACGAGCATCTAGAACCCAGATAAGTGCAATAACGTTTACATGTATTTTCATTCTACCAAGCCATAAAACTATAGTCTATTGACAGACTACTACCAACTATTGAGCTTGCATTCTCCAGTCTTGTACGTGTACATACCAACATGCCAAGACCCGACACCTTCAACGAAGGACTAGAGTCCTTCACAAACTATAAAGAAAGACTGGATACGTTTTTTGTTGCAAACGACATTGCCGAACAGAAACAAACAGCAACTCTGCTATCATCCATCGGGGCTAAAACGTACAACACACTACGATGTTTGACGTCACCCGACCTTCCCTTTAGTAAAAGTTATGAAGAACTTTGCAAACTGCTGTCCAACCATTACTGCCCCCCTCCACTTGAGATAGTTGAAAGATTCAAGTTTCATAAACGCAGTCAAGCGATGGACGAATCGCTTCCGGATTTTTTAGCATCCATAAAACGGTTGGCTGAACACTGCAAATTCGGAAATTTAAAAATGTCTCTGCGTGACAGATTTGTTTGCGGAATACGCGATGAAACCATACAAAAGAGACTCTTGCAAGAGCCAAATCTCACTTTAGAATCTGCAACAGCTTTGGCACTTGCAATGGAAACTGCCCAGCGAGATGCAGCGGAAATCCACACAACAACATCCGGCAAATCAACAGCTGATCTCAACATTATAAAAACAAATCAGCCTTTACCTACTAACAGAAGACATAACTCACAAACATATCCACCATGCCAATCATGTGGGAAAAATAACCACAGGAGAGCCGACTGCTACCTCCGTGATGCAGTGTGTAAGTCATGCAACAAACAAGGACACATTCAGAGAGTGTGTCAGGCCAGGAAGGGCAGCCAACAACAGAGGAGAGGAGGAGACAGAACCTCACAATCCCGACAAGTTCACGAGCTAGATGAAGACAATGTTTCCGAAGATAATTTTACACTGGAAATGTTTCACATGGAAGGAAACACACCAAAAATAAAGGTAGACTTGCAAATCAATAATATTCTTACAAAAATGGAAGTTGACACAGGATCTGCTGTTTCAGTGATGACGAAGAGGGACTTCACAAAAACATTCAAAACCTTCCCAAATTTGGAAAAGACAGCTGTTCGTCTGAAAACATACACAGGTGAAACCATTATTCCACTGGGAAAAATTTCAGTTCATGTAGAACTCAACAATCAGAAGAAAATACTTCCACTCCTTATACTTGACAAAGGCAGCAATCCTATTTTGGGAAGAAACTGGTTGGCCGCTATAAAACTGAACTGGCAGAGCATACATCAGATGACGACACCTAAAGATAGATTCAATACAGAAAAATTGAAAGCTCAGTTTCAAGATATATTTTCAGATGGAATTGGAAAAATAAAAGGAATAGAGGCAACACTTCATCTAAAAGAGGGAGCCGTTCCCAAATTCCACAAAGCCAGACCAGTGCCGTACGCCTTAAAACAAAAAGTTGAGAAAGAACTAGACAACTTAGAAGAACAAGGGATAATCACAAAAATTGCAACCTCGGATTGGGCCACACCCATCGTACCCGTATTGAAAAGCAATGGAACAGTGAGAATATGTGGTGACTTCAAGGTAACAGTCAACCCAGCACTTAACACAGAGCAATACACAATGCCAAAAATGGAAGACATGTTAGCTACTTTGGAACAAGGTCAAACATTCTCTAAAATTGATCTGAGACAAGCATACCTTCAGCTCCCTTTAGACAGTGCGTCACAAAAAGTAACAACAATCAACACGTCAAAAGGACTGTATTCCTTCAACCGTTTAGCGTTTGGTATTTCTTCGTCACCAGCAATTTGGCAAAAGACAATAGACACAATCCTCCAGGGAACACCCGGAGTTCAATGCAACCAAGATGACATGATAGTCACAGGGAAAACAAACGATGAACACTGGCAAAATCTGCTACTAGTCCTAGCTAGACTTCAAGAGTATGGACTGAAGGTCAATCTTCAAAAATGCCAATTCTTCCAAGACGAAGTTATCTTTTGCGGTGTCAAAATAACCAAAAATGGCTTGCACAAAACCGAAAACAAGGTCAAGGCCATCATCGACGCACCACAGCCAACAAACAAAACACAACTCAGATCATTCCTCGGGCTTGTAAATTATTACCACAAGTGGCTGGAAAATGTAGCTCAAATTGCGAACCACTGTACAATCTTCTACAGGATAACACAAAATTTGAATGGTCAACTGAAGCTGATCACGCTTTCATTCAAATAAAAACAATGATCGCTTCGGACAAAGTCCTCATGCGCTACGACCCCGATCGACCATTGCGACTCGCCTGTGACGCTTCACCATACGGCATCGGCTGCGTTCTCTCGCACATCACACCAGAAGGCGACGAAAGACCTATTGCATACGCCTCAAGAACCCTCAATAAGGCAGAACAGAATTACTCCCAACTAGACAGAGAAGCCCTAGCTATCACATGGGGTGTTAAAAAGTTCTTCAATTATGTATGTGGCAGGCACTTTACACTAATCACTGACCATCAGCCACTCAAATACATCTTCTCGCCCACAAAACCAGTCCCTGCAATGTCTGCAGCCAGACAACAGAGATATGCAATTTTCCTTTCAGCCTTCGACTACTCAATCGAATACAAGAACTCCAAGTCAAACGCTAATGCAGACGGATTTTCACGATTGCCTTTACCCACCACAAACTCAAGTCAAGAGGCCGATTCAGCAGATGAACTATTCTATACAGAAGTAATAGAGTCCTTACCAGTCAACGCAGCAAACGTTGCCAAAGAATCACGCCACGACAAAACACTGTCACAAGTCATACATTACGTCCAAACTGACAGATGGCCAAACACAGTCAACGAAGAACTGAAACCTTACTTCAACAAACAAAACGAACTGTCAGTGCAACAAAACTGTCTCTTTTGGGGATACAGACTCATCCCTCCACAAAAACTGCATGCAAAAATCTTAAGTGTTCTTCATGAAGGACACATTGGTATAGTCAAAATGAAAAACTTGGCTAGGGGATACTTCTGGTGGCCTGCTATTGACAAACAAATCGAGGCAACTACAAAAGGGTGCCCTGGTTGTGCTTCAGTTCAACCTGATCCACCGAAAGCTCCTCTTCACCCATGGCACTGGCCTGACAAGCCATGGCAAAGAATTCAAATAGACTTCGCGGGACCATTCATGGGATTAATGTTTCTAGTGGTCGTCGACGCCCATTCCAAATGGGCCGAAATAATACCGACATCCAATGCCACATCCATTTCAACAATCAATATATTGAGCAATCTTTTTGCAAGATTTGGTTTACCTGAACAGCTCGTATCTGACAACGGTGTGCAGTTCACATCCCATGAATTCAAATCCTTCACAAAGGTCAATGGAATCAAGCACACCCTTAGCACACCCTACCACCCAGCAACCAACGGGCTGGCTGAGCGAATGGTCCAAACTTTCAAACAAACAATGAAAGCTTCAAAAGATGAGAAGGGTACCATCCATACAAAACTGGCAAGATTCCTGTTTGCTTATAGGAATGCACCGCACACCACAACAAACGAGAGCCCAGCATCACTTATGTTTGGCAGACATCTGCGAACTCACCTAGACATCATTCGACCAAGCATTCATACAAGAGTATCTTCATGTCAAGACCGTCAGCTTCGTACTCACTCTTCTGCCAACACCAGGAACTTCGACAACCGAGACAACGTCTTGGTCCGAGACTACCGCGGACACCAACGATGGCAACACGGCGTAATACATGCCCAAACGGGAACACGCACCTTTGAAGTCAAAACAGCTCCCGGAGCCATATGGAGACGACACTCCGACCAAATTGTTCACACAAACACCCCTGCAATCACAAGCAAACCAGCACCAGCACCACTATTGGACATCGTCCCAAACTTCAGAACGACAGAGATACCAACCATGGTTCAAACAACCCCAGCGAATGACCGAGATCCAAATTCTACGCGGTCACAGGTCGAGGTCCCGCCCTCACCACATAGAGAATTCCCAAATTCTCTAACTCTCTCTGACAACATGTCACAGAGAACGCAATCTCAAAACAATCACAACACTACAAGTGCACCTTACACTACGAGAAGTGGTCGCAACGTGAGAAAACCTAACAAATTCACACTGTAGGCATGGCCATTTATAAGCCTTAAGCTTGACTATAATATTGGAAGAAATATTCGTGACGTTACGACCACAAACGCAAAAACACTTTGCATCTACACAGCCGCATGAAGTTGACACTAGTTAAGACTATTAGAGTCCATTACTGTGTTTTCTTTTATCATTATGAACTGTTGACCACTTCAACTAGTTTAGTTCTACACAGAAGAAACACTTTTTCTTACTCATCATTGATATATGAGATAATTTTTCTTTTTTTTTCTTTCTCATTAACTCTTAATTAATCATTTAAGCTGTATAAAACAAATGTAAGAATGAATGAACCATTATGTAAACCAAAACGAGCGAAAGTATAACAGCTCATTTTTTTTTTTAATCATCTAATTTTTTTTAAGGGGGAGATTGTGGGATACCTGAGTACCCAAATAGCAGTATTCGATTACGTTATTTCAAGAATAAAAAAGAATCACTTCGATTCCAAAATGGCTGACTATTGTTGACGTTTTCTACTTAACAAATTATCATTAGCAATCTACAATACACTACATAAGTAGTACAAGTTGTAGTAGTAGCAGTATGGGCTGCATGTTTTTGATTCTTTTAAAAGAAAATTTGTCTCAACGCTAGGTCTGCAGGTTTTTGAGATTTTTGCTTCCATCACGCATGGTTATCTAGAACTAATAAATAGAGGTGCCTAAATGAGTCAATGAAATGGAGATTAAGATGAAGGGAGTGAGTCTGACTCATGAATTAACAACACAAAATTGACGACGTTTCGGCCTTTTGCCTTTCTCAAGTAAACACAAAATACATATATATTTATATTAGATTGTCATAATAATATTTTGAGATTAAAAAAGGAAAACAAAATTGAACATTGATCACACACACACGAATACATTGAGTAGTAGAACTCATAAATAGAGGTGCCTAAATGAGTCCATAAAATGGAGGTTAAGATAAAGGGAATAAATCTGACTCATGAATTAACAACACAAAATAGACGACGTTTCGGCCTTTGGCCTTTATCCCTTTATCTATTTTGTGTTGTTAATTCAGGAGTCAGATTTATTCCCTTTATCTTAATCTCCATGGTTATCTAGAGTATGGCAGTTAAAGCGAAACTTTTTCCTCCCTTCCAATATTATATTCCATTCCCACCCACGTCTGTTATCCCAGAGAAGCAAACATGATCAAGGTGTGGAACAACGGCAAAGGTATTCCTGTGGTAGAACACAAGACAGAGAAGATGTATGTGCCGACCATGATCTTTGGACATCTTCTCACTTCCAGTAACTACGACGACTCGGAAAAGAAAGTGACAGGTTGGCTTTTGAGACATATCCAAATTTGTGTTTTCCTCTCCATGCCTTGTGTCCATGGAGAGGATAACATTGCATACAACGCATAAGCATGACGATGTAATGTTGAAGTGATCATCAATGTCAAATTGTGGTTATTCGTACACAATTTCAGAAATTACTAATTTCCTTGTTGAATTACTAAAAATTGACATAAACATTACTGAATTTGAAGTTTTCAATGTGGCAGGTCTGCCATTGTATCTGACATGTGACCAGCTTGGACAGTTTGGTCTATCAGTACGACACTCGCCTTTGAATTAGTAGGTCCTTCATTCGAGTCCCATTCTGGGTGGTTCAAAGTTGAGTCCTTGGAAAAGACTATATAGACTCAACATTCTCACCTCTGAGTTGTCAATCTTTACAAATTGTCTGGTTGTCTACTTTTCAGTAGAGTATTTCTTCACTTCTGAAATTGTATTGAACGGTCCTTACTGTGTGCATAGTTAAGTACAATTATGTGTCTAAATGTTATGTACTGATACACAACAGAAACACATCTTTTGTGCCGATAGCATTTTTTGGCTGATTTACACATCCATGTTATTTCCATGTCCACTTCCTGATTTCTTTCATAAAATTTGACGTTATGGACCCTTGATTTGGCTATCAATTGATTGTTTTGTATGTATCATTTTGTTAATTGATAATTACATTGTAGAGTGCCTAGAGCTAGTGTTTACGTGAGAATGAGCGATCTATAAATGTGTATTATTATTATTATTATTGTTATTATTATTATTATTATTATTATTATTATTATTATTATTATTATTATTATTATTATTATTATTATTATTATTATTATTATTATTATTAGTATTATTATTAGTATTATTATAAGTAATAGAGATTTCATAGCTTTCAAATTTCCTGGTTTTCTATTTTTTATGTTAGGAATCTTAACTTGACATTTGTCACCATACTCAGTTGTAAAATGAGTAGTCAGTAAATGGATTGTCTGTTTTTGAAAAATGTTGATATTGCCTTACATATGTCATGTCTTGTCTTATATGTAATGTGTTGCTGTTGGGTTGGGTCCCCTTGTAAAGCGTTGTGCACATTTAGTGCACTATAAAAGCTTAAGTTTCTCTTGACATTGCTGGTCGACTGGAGGTGAAGAGCAACCCATAAGTATTGATGTCACATCAATTTCTTCCTCTTTTCTAACATCGTTTATTCATCAAACACTTGTCTAAAAAATAATGATGCTGTAGTGCAAGTCAATGATCACCAAGCGAAAGTGAAAATACAGTGAGATGTATTCAGTGGCACAGTCAATTGAATACAAAAATAATGCTGGATATTTCCTGTGAGATTTATTGAGTTCGTCTGGGTTCCTTTTTTATTTTTTTGTCAATCAACGCTTTGCATTCAGGAGTAATGTGTTGGAAGTGACCAGGTGTGTACTATATCTCAATAGCTATTATAGATTCTGTCGAATTTAGAAATTTTACTCCACATACAAAGTTGAGCTTTTATATAGCGCAATATCCACTCAAACTTAACATGTATGACACCTGTTAGGCGATATTACAATTTTTTTTCCGCTCAGAGACAATGCTGTTAATGACCAGCTACTCATTTTACGGTGAGAGAATGTGAGTAAAGAGCCTTTTCCAAGGATTCGACTATGCACTGAGCAAGGCTCGAACCCAGTACCTTCCGATCTGAAAGCAAGTGTTAGACCACATAGCCGCACATATAGATTTTGAAACCAAAATTTCAAAGGATTCAAAATGAAAATGTGGTTAAGTTGATGTAAGTAGATAGATGTGGGAATTATATATATTTGGTGAATAAATATTTTGTTTTTATGATGTACAGATTGTTTGTTATCTGTGTCAAGATATGCGAGTTGTTTGCATGTCAGTTTGACATGCCGATTGATCTCCCATTCCCCCCCCCCCTCCTCACCCTTGATAACGTATAACTCACCCTTTGCTGTATTGTCACTCCATATCTCCATGACAGGTGGTAGGAATGGTTATGGTGCCAAGTTGTGCAACATTTTTAGTACCAAATTCGTTGTGGAGACGTCCTCAAAGGAATACAAAAAGGCTTTTAAACAGGTCAGAATTCATTTTTGAATTGTCAGATTTCAATCTTATCGTGTACACTTAACCAGAAGAATATTTGATCGGTTATTATAGTTTGTTTTGTTTATTTCTCGTGTTTAATCGTTAGAGAAAATTCATACTTTATTCATGAGATTTTATAGACCAGCTCTCACCCAGTGCTTCGATATTACAGAAATGATTGAGGTTATGTTTTGTGTTGTGTGGCTTTGTTTGGCTTGTCTATTAGAATGAAATTGTATACTTTATAAAACAATCTTGTCCAAATTTACACAAATATGATTAAGTTTATTAAGTTAAGTTCTATTGACATATTCAAGGGTGTGTGGAATGATGAATTTCGATTCAAAGGGTGTGGAATGATGACTTTTGATTCAAAGGGTGTGGAATGATGAATTTTGTTTCAAAGGGTGTGGAATGATGAATTTTGATTCAAGGGTGTGTGGAATGATGAATTTTGATTCAAAGGGTGTGGAATGATGAATTTTGATTCAAAGGGTGTGGAATGATGAATTTTGTTTCAAAGGGTGTGGAATGATGAATTTTGATTCAAAGGGTGTGGAATGATGACTTTTGATTCAAAGGGTGTGGAATGATGAATTTTGTTTCAAAGGGTGAGGAATGATGAATTTTGATTCAAGGGTGTGTGGAATGATGACTTTTGATTCAAAGGGTGTGGAATGATGAATTTTGGTTCAAGGGTGTGTGGAATGATGACTTTTGATTCAAAGGGTGTGGAATGATGACTTTTGATTCAACTGGTGTGGAATGATGAGTTTTGATTCAAAGGGTGTGGAATGATGACTTTTGATTCAAAGGTTGTGGATTGATGACTTTTGATTCAACTGGTGTGGAATGATGAATTTTGATTCAACTGGTGTGGAATGATATATTTTGAGTAGCTGGGCATGTCACTATAATACGACATTACTACCCTCTGTTACTCGATTCATTCTCAAGGTTATATTTATTGATAAATTTGCTATTCTGTCAGGCAAAATCCTTAAAATGATGTAGTCTGGCATCAAAGGTACAGATACTCCTGAAGTTCTCAAGTTGGAGCCAAAATGTCGTAATTTTACACATTTTTCTTAACAGCAGGCAGGTCTGCTAGCAGTTTAGAATCAGTTTTACCATTAAAAACAAATCTTGATCTCTCCAGACGTGGACAGACAACATGACAAAGACAAAGAGTCCCACCATCGTGGACGCCAAGGAAAGCGACTTCACCTGTGTGACATTCTACCCAGATCTGGCCAAATTCAACATGACGGTCCTTGACCCCGACATTGTGGCCTTGTTGACCCGTAGGGCTTATGACATTGCAGCCAGTACGGCCGGTGTCAAGGTCTATCTCAATGGGAAACGAGTACCGGTAAGGCTTTACACTTGTCTCTTGTTGTCTTTGGGGGGGGGGGGGGGGGGGGGGGGGGGGGGGAGTTTTTGTCTTTCTTTTTTTTTTTAAATTTTCTTCATTAGATTGATTTTCTCAAAATTAAAAAAATATTTTCCTTTTTTTTTCTTATCTTTTTCTTTTTTTTTTTCTCTTTGTTTCTTCTATTTTATCCCCCCCCCCCCCCCTTTTTTTTTTTTTCTCCTTCCTTTTTAAAAACATTTTTTTTTTTTATTTTATTTATTATTTTTTTTTCTCTCTCCCTTTCTTTAAATACACAATACACAAAACAGATACATACTGTGTGGTCATAATGACAGTCTATGTGATATTAGTGGTCATTTGTACAAGCCCAGGACACCTATTATTCCCCATGATAAATTATGGACCAGCCACTGGTGTCATAAGGACAGTCTATGTGATATTAGTGGTCATTTGTACTAGCCCAGTACACCTATTATTCCCCATGATAAATTATGGACCAGCCACTGGTGTCATAAGGACAGTCTATGTGATATTAGTGGTCATTTGTACCAGCCCAGTACACCTATTATTCCCCATGATAAATTATGGACCAGCCACTGGTGTCATAAGGACAGTCTATGTGATATTAGTGGTCATTTGTACCAGCCCAGTACACCTATGATTCCCCATGATATATTATGGACCAGTCACTGGTGTCATAAGGACAGTCTATGTGATATTAGTGGTCATTTGTACAGCACCATGTACACTGGCTAAGATTATCCCGTCACCACCCATGATAAATTATGGACCAGCCACTGGTGTCATAAGGACAGTCTATGTGATATTAGTGGTCATTTGTACCAGCCCAGTACACCTATTCAATTCCCATGATAAATTATGGACCAGCCACTGGTGTCATAAGGACAGTCTATGTGATATTAGTGGTCATTTGTACCAGCCCAGTACACCTATTATTCCCATGATAATTATGGACCAGCCACTGGTGTCATAAGGACAGTCTATGTGATATTAGTGGTCATTTGTACCAGCCCAGTACACCTATTATTCCCATGATAAATTATGGACCAGCCACTGGTGTCATAAGGACAGTCTATGTGATATTAGTGGTCATTTGTACCAGCCCAGTACACTATATTCCCATGATAAATTATGGATCAGCACTGGTGTCATAAGGACGTCTTATGTGATATTAGTGGTCATTTGTACCAGCCCAGTACACCTATTCCCCATGATAAATTATGGATCAGCCACTGGTGTCATAAGGACAGTCTATGTGATATTAGTGGTCATTTGTACCAGCCCAGTACACCTATTATCCCCTGATAAATTATGGACCAGCCACTGGTGTCATAAGGACAGTCTATGTGATATTAGTGGTCATTTGTACCAGCCCAGTACACTATTAAATCCCATGATAAATTATGGACCAGCCACTGGTGTCATAAGGACAGTCTATGTGATATTAGTGGTCATTTGTACCAGCCCAGTACACCTATTTCCCATGAAAATTATGGATCAGCCACTGGTGTCATAAGGACAGTCTATGTGATATTAGTGGTCATTTGTACCAGCCCAGTACACCTATTATTCCCCATGATAAATTATGGATCAGCCACTGGTGTCATAAGGACAGTCTATGTGAAATTAGTGGTCATTTGTACCAGCCCAGTACACCTATTATTCCCCATGATAAATTATGGACCAGCCACTGGTGTCATAAGGACAGTCTATGTGATATTAGTGGTCATTTGTACCAGCCCAGTACACCTATTATTCCCCATGATAAATTATGGACCAGCCACTGGTGTCATAAGGACAGTCTATGTGATATTAGTGGTCATTTGTACCAGCCAGTACACCTATTATTCCCCATGATAATTATGGATCAGCCACTGGTGTCATAAGGACAGTCTATGTGATATTAGTGGTCATTTGTTACCAGCCCAGTACACCATTATTCCCATGATAAATTATGGACCACCACTGGTGTCATAAGGACAGTCTATGTGATATTAGTGGTCATTTGACCAGCCCAGTACACTATTATTCCCCATGATAAATTATGGACCAGCCACTGGTGTCATAAGGACAGTCTAGTGATATTAGTGGTCATTTTGTACCAGCCCAGTACACCTATATTCCCCATGATAAATTATGGACCAGCCACTGGTGTCATAAGGACAGTCTATGTGATATTAGTGGTCATTTGTACCAGCCCAGTACACCTATGATTCCCCATGATAATTATGGACAGCCACTGGTGTCATAAGGACAGTCTATGTGATATTTAGTGGTCATTTGTACCAGCCCAGTACACCTATTATTCCCATGATAAATTATGGACAGCCACTGGTGTCATAAGGACAGTCTATGTGATATTAGTGGTCATTTGTACCAGCCCAGTACACCTATTATTCCCCATGATAAATTATGGACCAGCCACTGGTGTCATAAGGACAGTCTATGTGATATTAGTGGTCATTTGTACCAGCCCAGTACACCTATTATTCCCCATGATAAATTATGGACCAGCCACTGGTGTCATAAGGACAGTCTATGTGATATTAGTGGTCATTTGTACCAGCCCAGTACACCTATATTCCCATGATAAATTATGGACCAGCCACTGGTGTCATAAGGACAGTCTATGTGATATTAGTGGTCATTTGTACCAGCCCAGTACACCCATATTCCCCATGTAAAATTATGGATCCAGCCACTGGTGTCATAAGGACGGTCTATGTGATATTAGTGGTCATTTGTACCAGCCCAGTACACCTATTATTCCCCATGATAAATTATGGACCAGCCACTGGTGTCATAAGGACGTCTATGTGATATTAGTGGTCATTTGTACCAGCCCAGTACACATATTATTCCCATGATAAATTATGGACCAGCCACTGGTGTCATAAGGACAGTCTATGTGATATTAGTGGTCATTTGTACCAGCCCAGTACACCTATTATTCCCATGATAATTTGGATCGCCACCGGTGTCATAAGGACAGTCTATGTGATATTAGTGGTCATTTGTACCAGCCCAGTACACCTATTAACCCATGATAAATTATGGACAGCCACTGGTGTCATAGGACAGTCTATGTGATATTAGTGGTCATTTGTACCAGCCCAGTACACCTATTATTCCCCATGATAAATTATGGACAGCCACTGGTGTCATAAGGACAGTCTATGTGATATTAGTGGTCATTTGTACCAGCCCCAGTACACCTATTATTCCCCATGATAAATTATGGACCAGCCCACTGGTGTCATCATAAGGACAGTCTATGTGATATTAGTGGTCATTTGTACCAGCCCAAGTACACCTATTCAAACCCATGATAAATTATGGACCAGCCACTGGTGTCATAAGGACAGTCTATGTGATATTAGTGGTCATTTGTACCAGCCCAGTACACCTATTATTCCCCATGATAAATTATGGACCAGCCACTGGTGTCATAAGGACAGTCTATGTGATATTAGTGGTCATTTGTACCAGCCCAGTACACCTATTATTCCCCATGATAATTATGGACCAGCCACTGGTGTCATAAGGACAGTCTATGTGATATTAGTGGTCATTTGTACCAGCCCAGTACACCTATGATTCCCCATGATTAAATTATGGATCCAGCCACTGGTGTCATAAGGACAGTCTATGTGATATTAGTGGTCATTTGTACCAGCCCAGTACACCGATTATAAACCCATGATAAATTATGGATCAGCCACTGGTGTCATAAGGACAGTCTATGTGATATTAGTGGTCATTTGTACCAGCCCAGTACACCTATTATTCCCCATGATATATCATGGATCAGCCACCGGTGTCATAAGGACAGTCTATGTGATATTAGTGGTCATTTGTACCAGCCCAGTACACCTATTCAAACCCATGATAAATTATGGACCAGCCACTGGTGTCATAAGGACAGTCTATGTGATATTAGTGGTCATTTGTACCAGCCCAGTACACCTATTATTCCCCATGATAAATTATGGATCAGCCACTGGTGTCATAAGGACAGTCTATGTGATATTAGTGGTCATTTGTACCAGCCCAGTACACCTATTATTCCCCATGATAAATTATGGATCAGCCACTGGTGTCATAAGGACAGTCTATGTGATATTAGTGGTCATTTGTACCAGCCCAGTACACCTATTATTCCCCATGATAAATTATGGACCAGCCACTGGTGTCATAAGGACAGTCTATGTGATATTAGTGGTCATTTGTACCAGCCCAGTACACCTATTATTCCCCATGATAAATTATGGACCAGCCACTGGTGTCAGATGAAAATCAGAAAAGGTCTGTAGGAAACAGTGCCAGACAAAGCAAGAAAGAAAAATACAAGGACAAAAAAAATCATCCATTCTTGTATCCTGCTTCAAGGTGGAATGATTTTTTCAGGTGTTTTTCTTTCGGCTCTGTCTGCTGTTGTTTCATACTAAGGTTGGGCGTTAGTCGATACCAGTATTTGATACCGGCCCCTATCGACTAGTGCCCACCCTTATTTCATCCACACCTTTTCTGATTTTTACTTTTTCTATTTTTATTAAATTTAGCTCTTGTGTTCTCGTAGTACATCGTCGTGTTGACAAATGACTTGTATTTTTGTAGGTGAAAAATTTCAAAGATTACGTCGACCTTTATGTCAAGGACAAGACGGATGATACCGGTGGACCCTTGAAGGTCGTTTATGAAAAGGTCAACGACAGATGGGAGGTCGCTGTAACACAAAGTGAGAAAGGTTTCCAACAGATGAGTTGTGTCAACAGCATTGCCACCACCAAGGTAAATATGATGTGATTTAGATAAGTAAATGCGACTAATTGTAAAAACTAGATTGAAATTGAAATCATACTTTGGGTGCCAGATTGGCAGATTACCAGCTTTTACCTGCAGACTGGCTTTTCAGAAATCCTGATCTACATCTGGTTGGCTTTTTAAAAAGTTTGGCTGGTTTGTGAACTCCATGTCTGATGTAGATAAGATGAAATTGTTTTTTTTTTTTTTTTTTGATAATTCAGTCTTGTAAAATTAGTAGCAGTAGCAGGTTTGGAGGATTTCACCCACAGACTGGCTTTTCAGAAATCCTGATGTACATCTGGTTTCAAGGTTTGCCAATTGTCCATATATTTATGGAATTCAGTTTGTCATAAACCCTCAGTGTATTTTCCAACCACCTGCTAAATAGGGGAAAAGTAAGTCTTTTTACTGGAGTTCAGCACTCAGAAAGGGGGTCGGTCAAAGTCCATGTGTTTGTGTTCAAGTTCAGTAATGTTTGTTCTCTGAATTGGCAGCCCTGATGTAGGTAAGATGATACTGATAATGTTTTTAGGTGACTCTGGCTTTGTTGTAAAATTAGTAGTAGGTTTGCAGGTTTTCAAACAAAATTTGTAAACGTTTTGCAGCTTTTAAAAAAAACACAGGTGCAAGCCTGTAGCAAGTCTTTGTTTTAAAATTATATTTTTTTTTAATGAAAAAAACTGATGATCAAAGATGGAGAAAATTTGTATTTTATGAAGTATAAGAAACAAAATTGTTCTTGGTGAAGACATTTAATTTTAAATGAAAATTAAACAAATAATCTTAAATTTAAGTTTTAAGAATGTACTCCTACCCGCCCCCCCCCCCCCCTCCTCCCACCCTCCCTCCCCCATCGACATGCACAAAATATACCGTTTTTGTCAAATAATTTTTCATTTCGATGTTTTGTTTTCATTATTATTTTGTTTACTTTTCATTCTGAATGTATTTTTTGTAATAGTGATTTTGTATGATAATTCTGTGGCATCTCCAAGTCCAGTCCACCTTTGTTTATCTGTTCTTAAACCTATCCTGTATTGATTGTTTATCCATATAAAATAATCATGATGTTTTGTATAGAGTGCAATATCCACTAAATGTGCTTCAAGCTTTTTACAATGTCTGTTGTACAATGCTAATTTCACAGTCCAGACAGATACTCGTTTGTAACCAAAAGTATTTTTATTTGGTCTTGTATTCCAGGGTGGTCGTCATGTTGATTATGTCACCGACCAATGTGTGACCAAGCTGATTGATGTGGTCAGAAAGAAGAATAAAGGAGGAGTCAACATTAAACCTTTCCAGGTAATTCGTTTGGATTTCAACAAAGATTAAATTTTTTTAGCGGGGACTGTCCTGATGTGCAATCTGGGAACATTTGGAAGAAACAAAAAATGGGACTGTTTATGTGTATGGAAATGGCCCAATCAAGTCCAAGAATGATGCCTTTTTGACCAGCAACTTAAAACAAATAACAGAATAAGCTCTAAATCTAGATTATGTTATACAGTCACTTCCAAAAGTAAGTTCCACTTCTTCAAATGGCATAAAAGACTGTTGAACTCTCCCGTGGTCATTGATTGGATCAAATTGATGCAAGCTTCTTATAGAGTATAGCATTTAAAAATCATTGAAAGAATTGGTTATCGCAAATTACCAATGAAAAGAAGACACAAAATTTTTTAGTTTAATGAAAGTTCGATCTTTTTGTTTCTTACCAACCGGTGCAAACTGGTTTGAGGTCACCAAACAGCATTTAAAACACATTGTTTTGATCATGATGTGATGTCTCGTTGACATTTTGACTTGTGTTGTTTATTCCAATTCAAATCATTATCAAGCAAGTTACTATCAATATCAAACCATTCAAATCATCATACAAATAATGACAAGACTCACTGTTCAGGAGAGATGCCGATTAGTGGGGAGAAACTTTTCATTCAGTTGGTAAAACTTTAATATTTCAAAAAGAGCCGTATCTAAAATCATATTCTGCTGGACCAATGTTCAGAGATGTCCCTTTTCCGGGTAAAGCTGGAAAACTGGCTGTTTGAAATCTTCTATCACTTTTTCTGTTGCGAGAAACTTGAAATGTTTTTTTAAGGGTTTTTTTTAAAGATTAAATTATTCTGCAACTGTCAAGGGGGAGCTAGATGATTATTTATTTTCAGAAGTTGTGCACAAAATGTTTTAATGTGATCTTTACGTCAAAAAATGTCAGGCAAAGGACATTCCTGAATATCTTGATTAGTATTTTCCATTCCAAATCCCAGAAAAGGACAAAACCATTTTTTATTAATTCATGTCTCACACTTGCTGTTGTCGTGAGATGAAAATCTACCAATTAAATTCATGTCTCACAATTGCTGGGGTCTTTAGATGAAAATCTACCAATTAAATTCATGTCTCACAATTGCTGGGGTCGTTAGATGAAAATCTATCAATTAAATACATGTCTCACAATTGCTGGGGTCGTTAGATGAAAATCTACCAATTAAATACATGTCTCACAATTGCTGGGGTCATTAGATGAAAACCTACCAATTAAATTCATGTCTCACAATTGCTGGGGTCGTTAGATGAAAATCTACCAATTAAATACATGTCTCACAATTGCTGGGGTCGTTAGATGAAAACCTACCAATTAAATACATGTCTCACAATTGCTGGGATCATAAGATGAATGGCTACCAATTAAGTTCACGTCTCACAATTGCTGGGGTCGTGAGATGAATTTCTGAATAGCTACCAATTCGAGTTGCTTTTAAAGCCTAATAAAATCTTAACTGATGTTTATATTATTATTGTTGTTGTTGTTATTGTTATTATTTGATATTGTGCCGGCATCCCCAAATTGTGCTCAGAGGAGCTTTACAATAGTTTTTGGTATCACACAAATTCATTGATTCGACTACAACATCAGCTCAACTGTCACACACATATTATTATGATCAAAGTTCACAGCAAATCATGACAAGCAGAATGAAAAAGATTGGTTTTAAGATGCTGGTTGGGGACTGTTTTTTGGTGATAAAGAATTCCATCCAATTGGAGCCGAAAATGCAAAAACACGCAACAAACGGCTGTGCCAACGATTTGTTTGTCGTCTGTCTGGATTTACAGTGATTTATTAATGCTCTTGTTTTTATTATTGGCTGATGAAGGGTTTTGAGCCCAAAATGTTATGTGTTTGGTATTTTGTTCTTTATTGAAGCTGTTATATATTAATTTTTGTTAATTATATTGTGTGCGTGTTGCTCTGTTTACATTTTAAAAATTCTATATTTTGATGGGAATGTCAGATCAAGCGTCTATGTCTATACCTTTATGTCAAATTGTGTTTTACAACCAGGTGAAGAGTCACTTGTGGATGTTTGTCAATTGTCTCATTGAGAATCCGACCTTTGACTCCCAGACTAAAGAGAATATGACTCTACAGGCCAAGTCGTTTGGATCCAAGTGTCAACTGTCTGAAAAGTTCATCACTGCGGTAAATTTATCTGGTTTTTTTTATTTTAGATTACGAATTAATTCATTCAAAAATAAATAGTCATTAATTTGTTTTGGCAATTAGATTTGTCTGTTTGTAAGTTTTTGATTTTTGATCTATTTACCAAGTAATTAATATTCATGATCTTTCATCTCTTGTTTCAATTTATTTTTGGACCATTTATAAATGTGATTCCCTGGGTGGGGTGTGGCTGGGCTTTTCTCAACTCCCATGGTGGCCAGGAGGTCACTTGCTGTGTTTTCTTTTCCCTTTTCCAATTACTGCCTATCTTTATTCTGGATTAACTCAAGTGACGCTTCCTTGCATTCCGGAAGTTACACTGACAGTGTTTGGTTGCTACAGCTGATCAGTTGTAACAATGGCAGCTCGTCTAGCAGTATTTCAATATTTAGCACCCATCCCATAAAATATACTTTTTTGAGCTAATAGCAATAATTTATGGTACAACCTTCACGTTTTGATTAAGGGAAATAAAATATTTATTGAGAAAGAGCAAACTTAGTAAGAATTTATGAAACCTGTAACAGTCATCTTTCTATTTCGAATAGTTGAGTGGTGGAATGAGAGGGAGCAAGGCTTTACACCTTATGTTATACATAAACTACGCACATTAGCCTAGTATTAGTCTAACCCACTCATATCCACACAAAGAGACATGCACACACAGATGCACACATATAATAAAGGAATTTTCTACAAACACACACACGTGGGTAACATTCATTCTTTGTGTTCTTTGTTTGAGATGTCACAGATGACCAGAGCATGCAAAACAGCGTGGTAGGGGCATGGAGGTGGGCGGGAGCTCTTTGTTGGCTTCGTTTATGACTTGAAAGGTCACTAACTTGCCTTCAAAAAGTTGAAGAACAAAGCTAAACTATTAGCCAATCAGAATCTTGTCCTTAATAATGGACTGGCGCGCTCGTCATGATGGATTGGTCCTGGTCTTCTTTGTCTTCCTTTTTCTTCTCTGCTTCTAACTTCATATCGACAACTTTCCTCTATCATCGTACTTTTTACTGGTGCTGCAATGACTTCATAGAGTCTCAAGTGCTGTAAAACCCCTAAAAACAAACAAAATCTCATTCCATACTAGTAGGTACATGATAAATTGTTGATTTATTATATTATGTTTGTATTTTGCATTGGATTGATACAGTAATATTTGTTATAATAATAAGGTATGGAATTAGGAGGATATGAGAGGTTTGTTTGTCTCTGCATGTGTGTGTGTGTGTGAAGTAATGAGTAAATAAAACAGGAAGAGAGAGACTTTGTGAGGTATGAGATATTTTTTATGTGTTTAGTTTTGTTAAGCTTTTAGTTGGTCTACTTCTATGTCATTGTATTTCCTTCTGATTATTTATTTGCTTAATTATTTTCAGAAATGTATTAGTCTATGGCAATGCCCAATGAAAATTTCCATAAATGGATCTTATCTTATCTTTGTACTTCTCATTGGATCATTACAGGTCAGCAAGAGTGGCGTCGTGGAAAGCATCCTGAGTTGGATGAAGTTCAAAGCCCAGGCTCAGCTGAACAAGAAGTGTCATTCGTCCAAACACTCCAAGCTGAAGGGAATCCCCAAATTGGACGATGCCAACGACGCTGGCACCAGGAACTCTAGTCAGTGTACGCTGATCCTCACAGAGGGAGACTCAGCCAAATCTTTGGCTGTGGCTGGTCTAGGGGTCATAGGTCGTGATCGCTACGGCGTTTTCCCTCTCAGGGGTAAACTCCTCAACGTGAGAGAAGCCAAGCATAAACAGGTTGGTATGGAATTAGTTATATTGAGGCCAGGTCTCTCACTGTGGAACAGAATTTTGAATTAAAATTTCGGAGAAATGATAAATATTGTATATATGGCGGCCAGCAATTCTGGAAAAATCAGGATTGTCACGATTTGACAAGCGGAGAAAAACGTTTTAAAAATAACATTGGACTGTTTATATGTATGGCAATGCCCTTTGCATGTCCCAGGATTTTGATTTGTTGACTGGCAAATTAGAGCAAGGAAAAAGTGTCTATGTCGGAATTAACAACTTTTTCCCACTATGCTGTACTGTTGTTTTTGTAGATCCTTGTATTGATTTGTATAGCAACTCTTTTCCCACTATGCTGTACTGTTGTTTTTATAGATCCTTGTATTGATTTGTGTCACAACTCTTTCCCACTATGCTGTACTGTTGTTTTTGTAGATCCTTGTATTGATTTGTATAACAACTCTTTCCCACTATGCTGTACTGTTGTTTTTGTAGATCCTTGAGAATGCTGAGATCAACAACATTATTAAGATCATGGGCCTTCACTTCAAAGAGAACTACGATGACCCGTCCAAACTGAGTCAACTTCGCTACGGCAAAGTGATGATTATGACAGATCAGGACCAGGACGGCTCTCACATCAAAGGACTTCTCATCAATTTCATCCACCACTTCTGGCCCAGTCTGCTTCGTCACAACTTTGTGGAAGAGTTCATCACACCCATCGTCAAGGTATGAAGAGTTGTCACTTTATCCACCAGGATTTCAGCCTCGTTTTTGGCGCCGCAAAACAAAATTCTTTACAGAATGGTTAAATCCAGTTTATTCTTTGATTTTCTTCCTTTAGTCAGTCTCACCACGACAGGGTTACAATAGGCCAAGATTCAGGTTAATGGCATCAAAACATTATAATAGGGTTTGTGATTTTTACTTTCTTACTCACTCACTTATCCAACCAGCGACCATCTGAGCTCTTGCCCTTCTGTCATATGCCGTTACATAAACATTGGATGTCTTTGTAGTTTCTCCAGGTGATTGAACAGTTGCTCCAAGTGACTGACTGGACAGTTGCTCCAGGTGACTGATTGAACAGTTGCTCCAGGTGACTGAACAGTTGCTCCAGGTGACTGACTGGACAGTTTCTCCAGGTGACTTAACAGTTGCTCCAGGTGACTGACTGGACAGTTGCTCCGGGTGACTGAGATGACAGTTGTTCCACTTGACTGGACAGTTGCTCCAGGTGACTGAATGGACAGTTGCTCCAGGTGACTGACTGGACAGTTGCTCCAAGTGACTGACTAGACAGTTGCTCCAGGTGACTGACTGGACAGTTGCTCCAGGTGACTGATGACAGTTGCTCCAGGTGACGACTGGACAGTTGTTCCAGGTGACTGATGGACAGTTGTTCCAGATGACTGGACAGTTGCTCCAGGTGACTGACTGGACAGTTGCTCAGGTGACTGACTGGACAGTTGCTCCAGGTGACTGACTGGACAGTTGCTCTAGTGACTGAATGGACAGTTGCTCCAGGTGACTGAATGGACAGTTGCTCCATGTGACTGAATGGACAGTTGCTCCAGGGACTGACTGACAGTTGCTGCAGGTGACTGACTGGACAGTTGCTCCAGGTGACTGACTGGACAGTTGCTCCAGGTGACTGACTGGACAGTTGCTCCAGGTGACTGACTGGACAGTTGCTCCAGGACTGATTGGACAGTTGCTCCAGGTGACTGACTGGACTTTGCTCCAGGTGACTGACTGACAGTTGCTCCATGTGACTGACTGGACAGTTGCTCCAGGTGATGACTGGACAGTTTGCTCCAGGTGACTGACTGGACAGTTGCTCAGGTGACGATGGACAGTTGCTCCAGGTGAACTGGACAGTTGTCCAGGTGACTGACTGGACAGTTGTCCAGTGACTGGACAGTTGCTCCAGTGACTGACTGACAGTTGCTCAGGGTGCATGAGACAGTTGCTCAGGTGACTGAATGGACAGTTGCTCAGGTGACTGACTGGACAGTTGCTCAGTGACTGATGGACAGTTGCTCCAGGTGACTGACTGGACAGTTGTTCCAGGTGACTAGACAGTTGCTCCAGGTGACTGGACAGTTGCTCCAGGTGACTGACTGGACAGTTGTCCAGTTGACTGGACAGTTGCCCGTGACTGATGCGTTGCTCCAGTGCTGATGACAGTTGCTCAGTGACTGATGGACGTTGCTCAGGTGACTAATGGACGTTGCTCCAGGGACTGATGGACAGTTGCTCCAGGTGATGATGACAGTTGTCAGGAGACTGACAGTTGTCAGGATGATGACAGTTGCTCAGGTGAGACTGGACAGTTGCTCAGGGGATGTGTACAGTTGCTCCAGGACTGATGACATTGCTCCAGGTGACTGATGGACATTGCTCCGTGACTGACGGACAGTTGCTCAGTGAGGACATTGCTCCAGGTGATGACTGGACAGTTGTAATGAATGGACAGTGCTCCAAGGATGGACAGTTCTAGGTGACTGATGACAGTTGCTCAGTGATGGACAGTTGCTCCAGGCTGATTGAACGTTGCTCAGGTGATTGAACAGTTGCTCAGGTGACTGATGGACAGTTGCTCAAGGTGACTGATGAACAGTTGCTCCAGGTGACTGACGTTTCCAGTGACTGAACAGTTCTCCAGGTGACTTAACAGTTGCTCCAGGTGACTGAGACAGTTGTCGGGTGATGACTGGACAGTTGTTCCATTGACTGGACAGTTGCTCAGGTGACTGAATGGACAGTTGCTCAGGTGATGACTGGACAGTTGCTCAGTGACTGATGGACGTTGCTCAGGTGACTGACTGGACAGTTGCTCCAGGTGACTGATGGACAGTGCTCCAGGTGATGACTGGACAGTGTTCCAGGTGACTGATGGACAGTTGTTCCAATGACTGGACAGTTGCTCAGGTGACTGACTGACAGTGCTCAGGTGACTGATGGACAGTTGTCAGGTGACTGACGACAGTTGCTCTAGGTGACTGAATGGACAGTTGCTCCAGGTGACTGAATGGACAGTTGCTCCATGTGACTGAATGGACAGTTGCTCCAGGGACTGACTGGACAGTTGCTGCAGGTGACTGACTGGACAGTTGCTCCAGGTGACTGACTGGACAGTTGCTCCAGGTGACTGACTGGACAGTTGCTCCAGGTGACTGACTGGACAGTTGCTCCAGGGGACTGATTGGACAGTTGCTCCAGGTGACTGACTGGACATTTGCTCCAGGTGACTGACTGGACAGTTGCTCCATGTGACTGACTGGACAGTTGCTCCAGGTGACTGACTGGACAGTTGCTCCAGGTGACTGACTGGACAGTTGCTCCAGGTGACTGATGGACAGTTGCTCCAGGTGACTGACTGGACAGTTGTTCCAGGTGACTGACTGGACAGTTGTTCCAGATGACTGGACAGTTGCTCCAGGTGACTGACTGGACAGTTGCTCCAGGTGACTGACTGGACAGTTGCTCTAGGTGACTGAATGGACAGTTGCTGCAGGTGACTGACTGGACAGTTGCTCCAGGTGACTGATGGACAGTTGCTCCAGGTGACTGACTGGACAGTTGTTCCAGGTGACTGACTGGACAGTTGTTCCAGATGACTGGACAGTTGCTCCAGGTGACTGACTGGACAGTTGCTCCAGGTGACTGACTGGACAGTTGCTCCAGGTGACTGACTGGACAGTTGCTCTAGGTGACTGAATGGACAGTTGCTCCAGGTGACTGAATGGACAGTTGCTCCATGTGACTGAATGGACAGTTGCTCCAGGGACTGACTGGACAGTTGCTGCAGGTGACTGACTGGACAGTTGCTCCAGGTGACTGACTGGACAGTTGCTCCAGGTGACTGACTGGACAGTTGCTCCAGGTGACTGACTGGACAGTTGCTCCAGGGGACTGATTGGACAGTTGCTCCAGGTGACTGACTGGACATTTGCTCCAGGTGACTGACTGGACAGTTGCTCCATGTGACTGACTGGACAGTTGCTCCAGGTGACTGACTGGACAGTTGCTCCAGGTGACTGACTGGACAGTTGCTCCAGGTGACTGATGGACAGTTGCTCCAGGTGACTGACTGGACAGTTGTTCCAGGTGACTGACTGGACAGTTGTTCCAGATGACTGGACAGTTGCTCCAGGTGACTGACTGGACAGTTGCTCCAGGTGACTGACTGGACAGTTGCTCTAGGTGACTGAATGGACAGTTGCTGCAGGTGACTGACTGGACAGTTGCTCCAGGTGACTGACTGGACAGTTGCTCCAGGTGACTGACTGGACAGTTGCTCCAGGTGACTGACTGGACAGTTGCTCCAGGTGACTGACTGGACAGTTGCTCCAGGGGACTGACTGGACAGTTGCTCCAGGTGACTGACTGGACAGTTGCTCCATGTGACTGACTGGACAGTTGCTCCAGGTGACTGACTGGACAGTTGCTCCAGGTGACTGACTGGACAGTTGCTCCAGTGGATGACTGGACAGTTGACCAGATGACTGGACAGTGGTACTTGGATTCGTTGGGAGGAGAGTATATGTTTGAGGCTGATGATATTTACAAACCATTTTGATGATGAGATTGATTTAATCTTCGCACCAGGTAACCAAAGGCAAATTTGACAAGTCATTCTACAGTTTACCAGAGTTTGAAGAGTGGAAGTCAGAAACGTCCAACTGGCATACTTACAAAGTCAAATACTACAAAGGTATTTTTTAAACAGTCAAAGTTTGTTCAGGGGTTTGGGGTCTTTACAATATCTATCAGTGCCTTCTAATCTCTGTTGGTTTTAGGGGGGGGGGGGGGGGGGGGGGGGGGCTTATGGGTCTACCAGTGTTTGATGTCTCATTGTGGTATGTTTGTGGATGCATCCTCATCAGTCAGACCACTAATCATATAGTGGGTCTACCAGTGTTTGATGTCTCATTGTGGTATGTTTGTGGATGCATCCTCATCAGTCAGACCACTAATCCTATAGAATAATATCATGAAGATTTCTTTCCAAGATCACACTGTCCAAATTCGAATTTTTTCCATCCATTTTTAGATTTGATCACCAAAATTTTAGAGGAAAATGGCTGTAAATATTTTTTCCGGAAATGGTTATGTGACAAGATTGCAATTTTAATGCATTTTAAAAATGATAATTCATTGACAAAAGGTCAGAAACTACGTGTTTTCCTTGGTTTTTTTAATTTTTGGGTATATATGCAGATTGTGTCTTAGCATTGAGGATTTTTTGTTTGTTGCCCGAGACAGTTCTGGCCCAGTCAAACTTGAGTCTTCATCTTGTAATTTCCCCCTTGATCACTTGGTAGGTCTCTCATTGTTACCATCTCCCAGGTCTGGGTACATCCACCTCCAAAGAGGCAAAGGAGTACTTCAGCGACATGCAACGCCACCTCATTCCCTTCCGTTATTCTGGGAGTGAAGACGACTCTGCCATCAATTTGGCCTTCAGCAAGAAGAAGGTGGAAGAGAGGAAAGAGTGGCTGACCAATCACATGGAGGAAAGGAAACGTAGAGAGGAGATGGGTCTTCCTGAGGTAATCCATTTTTAACACTTCTATCACTTTTAACACGTCATGCAGATACATTGTAGACAACGCTATGACAAAAGTCATTTTATTGTCGTCATTTAGAAAAAACGTTTGTATCATCTGATTGTGAAAAACTAAGGCAAGAGTTAAATTATTTCAGTTTTCCTGGAGAGAATACTGAAAAATAATTCAAATATTTAAAGTCTGGGATTAGAAAAAAGTAAAAGATGTAGACTTGGAGTTTATCCCTGTTTATCTCTCTCTCTTTTTTTTTTTCTCTCTCTCTCTCTCTCTCTCTCTCTCTCTCTTTTCATGATTTTCTACCTTTTTCTACTCATTGTTCTAGTTGTACTTGTATGGCAAGCAAACCAAAAGCATCAGCTTCAGTGACTTTGTCAACCGTGAGCTCATCCTATTCAGCAACACGGATATCGTCCGATCCATCCCATCTCTCATGGACGGCCTCAAGCCTGGACAGAGGAAAGTCATCTTTGCTTGCATCAAGCGTAATCTCGTCAACAAGGAGATTAAAGTGGCCCAGTTGGCTGGTTCAGTGGCTGAGGTGTCGTCCTACCATCATGGAGAGGTAAGGGTTTGCTCCATTTCATCTTATTTATTTTTAAAGGCAAAATTGGCTAAATTCAGGTGGGGTTTTTTTTGTTGTGTTGGGTTGTTTTTAAAAATTTTTTTCACCCTTCAGGTTCGGATTTTGAAAACAATTTTGAGAAAAACGATTGAAAATACTGATTAGCAATGAACAGACATGATTATGTAACAGCTTTGAAAAAGAACAAAATACCAAACTCTGAACATTTCGGGCTCAAAACCCTTCTTCAGCCAATAAGAGAAACAGTAAAATCATTGATGTCACTTTTAGTCCAGTCCTATGTAAAAATAGTCCTTCAGAGCCATTAGGCCCATGGAGCCAAAGTTTTTCCCGGTTTCTAAAGCGTGACTATAGGAATTATATAGGACTATAGCAGTTGCTTGCTATCCTTTGGATAGGACGCTGGTGTCTCGCAAGTCCAGACATATGGGTAGAAAAATATATTTGGCACATCTTGTGGACATCTGTCTGGATTTTAAGTGATGTGTTTCACGTTTTTATAATGTGATGATTGTTGGTTGCCTAATATCTGTATCTCGTTTGATTTTTTTTTTTTCTACCTTTATTTTGAATATTTGTATGTTTGACCTCCCCTCCCCCTCCCGAAAATTAAAAAAAAACCCCCCAACAAATTTGAGAAAAAACCAAAGTGTTAATATTCCAATGTTGCTGTCAACCCTGTATGTATTGTCCAGATGTCCCTGATGGGTACCATCATCAACTTGGCACAGAACTTTGTAGGCAGCAACAACTTGAACCTGCTTCAACCCATTGGTCAATTTGGTACCAGGATACACGGAGGAAAGGACGCTGCCAGTCCCCGTTACATTTTCACCATGCTTAGGTAGGAATTAGATCAACAAAACTCATGCCTTGATCTTTGTTTGAAAAACAAAAAAACACTTGTGACTAAATTGTGCTCAAAGCGCTTTATAAAAGTGTGCTCAAAGTGATTTACAATAGTGTTTGCTCAAAGCACTTTACAATAGCGTCCTCTCAACGTGCTTTACAATAGTGTCTACTCAAAGCGCTTTACAATAGTGTCTGCTCAAAGCGCTTTACAATAATAGTGTCTGCCCAAAGCGCTTTACAATAGTGTCTGCTCAAAGCGCTTTACAATAGTGTCTGCCCAAAGCACTTTACAATAGTGTCTGCTCAAAGCGCTTTACAATAGTGTCTGCTCAAAGCGCTTTACAATAGTGTCTGCTCAAAGCGCTTTACAATAGTGTCTGATCAAAGCGCTTTACAATAGTGTCTGATCAAAGCGCTTTACAATAGTGTCTGCTCAAAGCGCTTTACAAAGTGTCTGCTCAAAGCTCTTTACAATAGTGTCTGCTCAAAGCGCTTTACAATAGTGTCTGCTCAAAGCTCTTTACAATAGTGTCTGCTCAAAGCGCTTTACAATAGTGTCTGTTCAAAGCGCTTTACAATAGTGTCTGCTCAAAGCTCTTTACAATAGTGTCTGCTCAAAGCGCTCTACAATAGTGTCTGCTCAAAGCTCTTTACAATAGTGTCTGCTCAAAGCTCTTTACAATAGTGTCTGCTCAAAGCTCTTTACAATAGTGTCTGCTCAAAGCGCTGTACAATAGTGTCTGCTCAAAGCGCTTTACAATAGTGTCTGCTCAAAGCGCTTTACAATAGTTTGTGCTCAAAGCGCTTTACAATAGTGTCTGCTCCAAGCACTTTACAATAGTTTGTGCTCAAAGCGCTTTGCAAGTTTGTGTGCTCAAAACGATTTACAATAGTGTCTACTCAAAGTGCTTTACAATAGTGTCTGCTCAAAGTGCTTTACAATAGTGTCTGCTCAAAGCTCTTTATAATAGTGTCTGCTCAAAGCGCTTTATAATAACGTCATCTTAAAGTGCTTTTCAATCGTGTCTGCTTAAAGTGCTTTACAATAGTGTCATGCTGAGAACCAGTCCCACAGTTGCTTCGCCATGTACCAGGGACTGGCTACAAGGAAAACCATTGCCATTGACGGTTCTCACTTCTTACTCCCTTCCTTCGGCTCCACTGTTCTTTGCCTAGTTTGCTTCTCTCACATCCTGCCACTACCGACCACCAACCCCACTCCCACCTTCTGCCCTGTCAAGTGTGGGGTGGACATCACTGAATGGTCCCAGCGATTCCTTGTTCTCCAGATGGTCCAAGGTTGAAAAAGAAATGGTTCTAGGATTGAAAAACTGAACTAGAATTTTTACATAGCGCATGGCATGGTGCAATATCTGTTAAACGTGCTCAGAGCGCTTTACAAGGGATTCATAGCCAACCGCAACACTTAGCGTGTAGGATGGGAGATGACGCCGGTTATGTGAGATTACAGTTCTTTTTTCACCAGAGTAAACGTTGTTAACAGCCAGGTAACAACAAGATATGAAGTGAGTAGAAAAGTGCCAGAAGACAATAGAGAATAAAAAATTTTTTCGCGGCGGTGGTGGGGTTTGAACCTGCGACCTTATTGGTACGACAACTCCGCCTGGCAGGTGAGAGCGTGGCTCTACCGTGTGAGCTATCCACGAACACAAATATTCGTTTCAAACCCAAAGTCATTTCTAGATCCCTCTCTCACCCACTTCTTGAGATCGCCGATTCGTTCACCACCATCGCGAAGTAATTTTGACCAGCAGTTAAGCTTAATAGCCAATATTCTCATCACAAACATATAACATAGAAACGATTGAGACATTGAGTATGCTCCGGTGTATGGGGTGAATTTTTAATTCAGAAAAGTGAGTGGAGCAGGCACTTATGTTGGTAACGACAAGATATGAAGTGAGTAGAAAAGTGCCAGAAGACAATAGAGAATAAAAAATTTTTTCGCGGCGGTGGTGGGGTTTGAACCTGCGACCTTATTGGTACGACAACTCCGCCTGGCAGGTGAGAGCGTGGCTCTACCGTGTGAGCTATCCACGAACACAAAATATTCGTTTCAAACCCAAAGTCATTTCTAGATCCCTCTCTCACCCACTTCTTGAGATCGCCGATTCGTTCACCACCATCGCGAAGTAATTTTGACCAGCAGTTAAGCTTAATAGCCAATATTCTCATCACAAACATATAACATAGAAACGATTGAGACATTGAGTATGCTCCGGTGTATGGGGTGAATTTTTAATTCAGAAAAGTGAGTGGAGCAGGCACTTATGTTGGTAACAACAAGATATGAAGTGAGTAGAAAAGTGCCAGAAGACAATAGAGAATAAAAAATTTTTTCGCGGCGGTGGTGGGGTTTGAACCTGCGACCTTATTGGTACGACAACTCCGCCTGGCAGGTGAGAGCGTGGCTCTACCGTGTGAGCTATCCACGAACACAAAAATATTCGTTTCAAACCCAAAGTCATTTCTAGATCCCTCTCTCACCCACTTCTTGAGATCGCCGATTCGTTCACCACCATCGCGAAGTAATTTTGACCAGCAGTTAAGCTTAATAGCCAATATTCTCATCACAAACATATAACATAGAAACGATTGAGACATTGAGTATGCTCCGGTGTATGGGGTTTATATTTAAATTAAATGTTTAAATGTTTAAAGACAATAGAGAATAAAAATTTAAACATTTAATTTAATAACTGAAGCCTCCTTTTCTTTTAACAATCTTGGAACAACTCGGCACTTCTTTACAAAACTCTCTCAGTGTGAATCTTTTCTATAATGTCTATGAAAAGCAATGCATAATTAACTTGTTTAAAGATTTGTCTTTCTATCTCTATTTCTTTGACTCCTTCTGCCAGTCCACTAACGAGATTGATTTTCCACAATCATGACGATGCCTTACTGAATAACCTGTACGACGACAACCAGAAGATTGAACCAGAGTGGTACTGTCCCATCATCCCCATGGTACTTGTCAACGGGGCAGAAGGTATCGGCACAGGTTGGTCCACGAAGATTCAAAATTACAATGTGGAGGAAATCATTAGCAACCTGAAGAGAATGCTGGATGGAGATGACCCACTGCCTATGGTAAGTTTTAGTTATCTCCCCTGGCCTACCACTTGGTGTTTTTATATTGCACCAAATAGGGAAGACAAGTAGTGACATCACACCCTTTGCTCTTTTGGTTCCTAAATCCTTGGGATTGTGTATGTAATCAGTCCTTCAGAGTACTAATAATGAATAGGTTACATAACGGTGGCATAACTATTTCCATAGCAGGATGTATAGTTTATAGGCAGATTATTAGGATTATTGCAGGATGTAAAAGAGCGAGGATGGACGATCTTTGTTGACGACCAGTAGACTAGAAGATAAGATACCATCGCTCTGACACCAGAAGATAAATTACACAAGGTATGAATCCAGTCCTCCAGATGAGTGGTTATATACACTTCCAATGAAATAGGAACCTGTTTTTTTGGACATCCCACTTTTCTTCCTTGTTCTCATTGATGTCATTTGGAAGAAAACTATCCCTGCCTATTTTTACAGATTCCACGTAATTGTTGCTAAAACTTGACAATTACAGACTTACAGAAATGGAAGAAATATTTTGAATTTTGATTTCTCACTGCAATTTGGTTGCAGTGTTAGAGGAAAATAGTTTTTCTTAAGTTACCACAGCTTTAAGGGCGGCTCTCTGTGGAAAACGTGCAGTTTAGTCTGATGCAGATTTCTGTCTTGAAATTTGGATTCCATTCTACCAAATTAATTGTCCCACGTCCCACTTCAGAGAGTATATGAGAGAAGAGTTCCATGAAATGTTTAAACACTTACCACCTTTGACTATTTCTGATGTCAAGTGCCTGTGGTCTAGTGACAGTGTTTGTTTGTGTATTCTAGATTTTCATAACATTTTTATACACTCTACTATAAACGTTATTTTTTAAATTGAAAATTGTAATCTCCTTCAGTCCACAGCCACCCAAACGTCAAAACACCATGAAAGGTTTTGACTCTGGTGATAAAATAATTTCTTGAAATTGCCAATTTTTGACACAGAGCTACAGTAACAGGCAAGACTTTCCTATAAGTTGATTGTTGTTTCTTATTTCATTGAGTTTGTCAACAGGTACAGAGTGGTAATATGAGATACCTGCTGCCGTGGTTGGTTAACACTTGAGATGTCAAATCATCGATAAATTGGTCATTATAATTATAGAAGTATTTCCAATGCATTATCTTATTCCTGGCAAATTAGATAAGAAGGAGGGTCATGACCTTTGACTTTGACCTTTCATTACTTCCTTGTCCAGATTCCATCCTTCAAGAATTTCACTGGCATCATTGAGGAGGTGAACCCTGGAGAAAATCGTTACGCCATCCATGGGGAAATATCCATCCTGGATGAGACGACTCTTGAGATCACAGAGCTCCCTATTCGTACCTGGACACAGTCGTACAAGGAAGACGTCCTGGAGGTGATGCTTCATGGAACGGAGAAAACACCAGGTGGTGTCATTTCGTAAGTAGACCAAGCTTGCCTTCAATGGATGCTGATATGAAAGTTTTCTTCTTTGGAGCCGTCTGTTTTGTAACCTACCTGTGGAAAAAACCCTAAAGAAAATTTTGCCATTGGAGATGAATCAGGTTTTCATTGATTTTGGCTAAAAACAAATTTTAACGTTTATTTTAGTGATTATATTCTCAACCAGATGTGTTGCAAGCGCCGTAAAACGCTTAAAAACAAACAACAAACATCATTTGCTGTCCTCTATGATTGTAATGACTTATTATTTGGTGATTGTTTTATCTTGCTTGCCATATTCTATGATTTTAATGACCTATTTGGTGATTGTTTCATCTTGTTTGTCATCTTCTAAGAGAATAATGACTTATTATTTGGTGATTGTTTCATCTTGTTTGCCATCCTCTAAGAGAGTAATGACTTATTATTTGGTGATTGTTTCATCTTCTATCAGAGACTACAAGGAGTACCACACAGATACAACTGTCAAGTTTGTCGTCAAGATGGCCGCTGACAAACTGATTGAAGCAGAACAAGCTGGGCTGCATAAATTCTTCAAACTCACATCTCTCCTGTCTCTCAACTCCATGGTAAGTCATTTTCAACATACGTCAGTGTGTGGTCTCAGTGGTACAGTGTCTCCCATTGTCACAAAAGACAAGCAATCTAAAGCAAGGTTAGTGGTTGGATGGATGCCAGTGAATGTGAAACATCCTGGTTTTATCCTTAGGTCATTGGGTAAGGCACTTTCCACTGCCTCTCGTCGGATGAGGACCTGGATACAGGAATTGATGGATATTCTAGTAGTGTTAGTACACCCAGGGGATGAGAAGAAGGGGCTGCCCACAGGAGACCTGGAGGAGGAGTATTGAGAGAGAAATGAAAGCTAGTGGATAGTCTTGGGGGACAGATGACAAAAATGGCCTCCAACAGAGAAAGATGGCGTTCCACCGTTTCAGCCTCATGTGCTGTTCAAGCACCAAGGGGATAAGTAAGTTATTACTCAAAGGTTGATTAACAGATGGTGACTTGTATGAAAGGGAGATAATGGCCCTCCGTGGCATTGAGCATGGTACATCTGTGGAAATGTGCTATATAAATACTCTTCTATATTGAAAATAGTTTTTTCATTTTGCCAAGGTATTATTGGCCTCTTGGGCCAGGGATTGATATTTGTTCATCTTTGCTGTGTCTGTCTCCCCTAGAATGTTCCCTGTGTCTGTTCTCCCCTAGGATGTTCCCTCTGTGTCTGTTTCCCCCTAGAATGTTCCCCGTGTCTGTTTCCCCTAGAATGTTCCCTCTGTGTCTGTTTTCCCCTAGAATGTTCCCTGTGTCTGTTCTCCCCCAGAATGTTCCCTGTGTCTGTTCTCCCCTAGAATGTTCCCTGTGTCTGTTCTCCCCAAGAATGTTCCCTGTGTCTGTTCTTCCCTAGAATGTTCCCTGTGTCTGTTTTCCCCTAGAATGTTCCCTTTGTCTGTTCTCCCCTAGAATGTTCCCTGTGTCTGTTCTCCCCTAGAATGTTCCCTGTGTCTGTTCTCCCCTAGAATGTTCCCTGTGTCTGTTCTCCCCTAAAATGTTCCCTCTGTGTCAGTTTTCCCCTAGAATGTTCCCTCTGTGTCTGTTCTCCCCTAGAATGTTCCTTCTTGTGTCTGTTCTCCCCTAGTATGTTCCCTCTGTGTCAGTTTTCCCCTAGAATGTTTCCTCTGTGTCTGTTCTCCCCTAGAATGTTCTTTCTGTGTCAGTTTTCCCCTAGAATGTTCCCTCTGTGTCTGTTCTCCCCTAGAATGTTCCTTCTTGTGTCTGTTCTCCCCTAGAATGTTTCCTCTTTGTCTGTTCTCCCCTAGAATGTTCCCTTTGTCTTTTCTCCCCTAGAATGTTCCCTCTGTGTCTGTTCTCCCCTAGAATGTTCCTTCTATGTTTTCCCCTAGATTGTTCCCTTTGTGTCTGTTCTCCCCTAGAATGTTCCCTCTGTGTCTGTTCTCCCATAAAATGTTCATTCTGTGTCTGTTCTACCCTAGAATGTTCCTTCTATGTGGGAGATCATCAAGTTCTGTACAGGCTCTGCCTTGGGTCTTTTGCAAGGAATGGAGACTCTCAGAAAGATGTATCTTTTTGTCAGGGCTGGGATATTTTCTGTCTTTTAAGTCACAGAGCTGCCCATTTTTGTGTGGCTCTGAAAAGACGAAAAAGCTCCATTTTAGCTCCTAGAATTGAAAGCTAAACCCATGTAGTGTATGTCTATTTCTGATACAGTTTGTTCTCCTCCCATCCAGGTGTTGTTCAACCATTCTGGCTGCATCAAGCGTTTTGAGAAAGTGGAGGAAATTTTACAGGAGTTCTACGACGTGCGTCTGTCATTCTACCAGAAACGCAAGGACTACTTGGAGGGCATGCTCAGTGCTGAGTACAGCAAACTGGACAATATCGCCCGGTTCATCTTGGAGAAGATTGAGGGCAAATTAACCATTGGTGAGTCGTGTTGCTGTTCTATCCATGGAGTCCATTCAATTTTATTTTCATCATTTTATGAGAATTTTTCACTATTTCGTTCGATACAAAGAGCCAATTGACAACTTCATTCCTCCTATATATAATTTAAAGTTTACATACCAGTAAACACACACATACCAGTAAACATACACATACCAGTAAACACACACATAGCAGTAAACATATACATACCAGTAAACATAAACATACCAGTAAACATACACATACCAGTAAACACACACATACCAGTAAACATATACATACCAGTAAACATATACATACCAGTAAACATATACATACCAGTAAACATATACATACCAGTAAACATATACATACCAGTAAACATATACATACCAGTAAACATATACATACCGGTAAACATACACATACCAGTAAACATACACATACCAGTAAACACCACAGACCAGTAAACACACACATCCCTGTAAACATGCACATACCAGTAAACACACACATCCCTGTAAACACGCACATACCAGTAAACATATACATACCAGTAAACGCACACATACCTTTAAACGCACACATACCAGTAAACACACACATACCAGTAAACACGCACATACCAGTAAACGCACACATACCTTTAAACGCACACATACCTTTAAACGCACACATACCAGTAAACATATACATATCAGTAAACACACACATACCGGTAAACACACACAGACCGGTAAACACACACACATGCCAGTAAACGCACACATACCAGTAAAGATATACTTACCAGTAAACATATACATACCAGTAAATGCATACATACCAGTAAACGCACACATACCAGTAAACGCACACATACCAGTAAACACACACATACCAGTAAACGCACACATACCAGTAAACATACACATACCAGTAAACACACACATACCAGTAAACGCACTCATACCAGTAAACACACATACCAGTAAATGCACACATACCAGTAAATGCACACATACCAGTAAACGCACTCATACCAGTAAACACACATACCAGTAAATGCACACATACCAGTAAACGCACACATACCAGTAAACACACTCATACCAGTAAACACACATACCAGTAAATGCACACATACCAGTAAACGCACACATACCAGTAAACACACACATACCAGTAAACGCACTCATACCAGTAAACGCACACATCAGTTTTTTAACATCTAACAACATAGATTTTATCTCAAAAGAACAATGGCCTGGCCAATCAGCAGACTTGAATCCAATGGATTCCTGCATGTGGAATTTGTTGACAGAAAAAGTATCCAGACAAGAGACAATGCTTTAGGTACTGAGGCCCTAAAGGAAAGAATTCAAGAATGGTGGGAGCCGATCATTGATGATGAGATTAGAGTGACGTCATCCAACAAAATGGTGGATGGACTGACCATTTGGAAGACAAAACTTATTTGAATTTGCACAAATCCTTTTGTGTTTTTGTTGTTTAAATGTTCAAATGTTACTTCGCTCACATCAATTCAATGTGATGATTATAACAAATACTGCTTGAAAATAGATTTATGTATATGTGAGTACAATTTCATGAATATTGGTAGAATGGTTCAGAACTGTCTGGTTGTTTTTTGTGTGTGTGTGTGATCACATGAATATATATATATATATATATATATATATATATATATATATATATATATATATATATATATATATATATATATATATATATATATATATATATATATATATATATATATATATATTTTTTTTTTTTTTTTTATAGCTTCCATCATCAGTTGGTAATGGGTATTGATATTAGATTTTGTTTTTGGTGATTCTTTCCCTGTTTAGAAAACAAACCCAAGAAGGAATTGATCCAGATGCTTGTAAGACGAGGCTACGACTCGGACCCAGTCAAGGCTTGGAAGGAGGCACAGAACAAAGACAAGGTATGCTGTTGTGTTGGTGGCTTGTACAATCTATAATCTCAATACATTGACAATCCCTTTCAATAACACTGTATAGTGGCTGGAAAAATTGGGACTGTTGTGTTGGTGGCTTGTACAATCTATAATCTCAATACATTGACAAGCCCTTTCAATAACACTGTATAGTGGCTGGAAAAATTGGGACTGTTGTGTTGGTGGCTTGTACAATCTATAATCTCAATACATTGACAATCCCTTTCAATAACACTGTATAGTGGCTGGAAAAATTGGGACTGTTGTGTTGGTGGCTTGTACAATCTATAATATCAATACATTGACAATCCCTTTCAATAACACTCTATAGTGGCTGGAAAAATTGGGATTGTTGTGTTCGTGGCTTGTACAATCTATAATATCAATACATTGACAATCCCTTTCAATAATACTGTATAGTGGCTGGTAAAATTGGGATTGTTGTGTTGGTGGCTTGTACAATCTATAATATCAATACATTGACAATCCCTTTCAATAACACTCTATAGTGGCTGGTAAAATTGGGATGTCAAAATTTGGCAATCTGAGAGAAGAATTTAAAGAAAAAAATTGGACAGTTGATATGTATGGAAATGACCCTTGCATGTCCCAGGATTATGTTTTTTGACTAGCAAAATATACCATGGAACAGTAAAACTTGTAATATAGATTATATTTTATACTTTTCCACACATTCTGCTGTTTTGGGTCTTGTTGGCTTTTGTGTGTTAGTATGTCCCAAATTCAGTTTGGTGAGAGGTGAAGGTTAGCGGTCACTATGCATTATTTTTGATTGGTTTATTTACCAAGACGGAGAGTGGAAGGATGTTCTATTGATGTAACTTCAGACTTAAAAGAAGATCAGTGGGGTGGGAGAGATGTTGTAATATTGATAGAATCTTTACAGCCATCAATTATTTGTTTAGTATTTGATAGTTGATGGTTTACATTCCAGACAGTATTATCTATATCTTCTATTATCTATTATCTTTCTTCCCTTCAATCCCAATCTGACCTGAAGGGTGGAGACGGCAAAGTTGTGAGTTTTCTATTCCGTGTCGTTGTGTCATTTGATGGATATATTGTTATACGCGTAGACTGATATTTTACCATCCCCACCAGTTTTTACATGGTCTACCACTGTCCTTTATTTCTATTCAATTTATTTCTATCTAAAACCA
This sequence comes from Berghia stephanieae, assembly GCF_034508935.2. Classification (NCBI taxonomy): domain Eukaryota; kingdom Metazoa; phylum Mollusca; class Gastropoda; order Nudibranchia; family Aeolidiidae; genus Berghia; species Berghia stephanieae. The sequence goes on from NC_088372.1 coordinate 40,960,082, forward strand.
CAGCTTTGATTTATTGTCTGTCTGTCTACACAGTGCAACTTGGATATGGCCAAAGTTGTCATTGTAATCCAACAGAGATAGGAAATCTCCCTGTGCTTTGTTTAATTTTGATTTAAGTGTTTGTTGATGTTTTTGTTTTTTGTTGATTCTAGATAGAGACAGTCCATGGCAGCCATCTGTCAGTTTTTCAGCTTGCACTGGATTGTTTGTTTTTACACTTAAATTGCAAGGCGTTCACACGGCTGTTCGTTTTACCACATATCGTTCCTTTTAGTTTTCATGCTACCTGCGTGATTCATCACGCCGCACAGTGCCAGACCAGGGGTCAGCGAGGTTAAAGTCACTGCCGGCGAACAAACGTAATAAGTGACTTATGATTGTTCTTTTCCCTCATTTTCTCTCCATTGTTACTCGTCATCTAATATACCCACAGATATAGAATAAAAAGAATTGTAAATTCTAACCACAACTCCATTAACTGTTAAAATTGCTAGGTCATGCGATTATTATAACACATAGTTTAGTTTCGTTTCGTAGAGTGGCTCGACTGAGTACCAGTGATTGGCATACGTCATTTTTAATTTAATTACTGCGAAATGTTCGTCAAAGATTATTTGCTTAAAAATTGTGGTATGATTACATAAAAATAATAAACTTCATTATGAGTAAGTTTGAAGATTTCGATCATTATAGGTTTTAAATGGTGATGCCATGAATATAGTTGTTTTAATATAGTGAAAGTCATTGACACCAGTCATTATCAAATGAAGATTGAAGGACATACATTAGTTCTAATGTACTTTAAATTTACAATGTGGTGTTCCCGATCATTTAATCTCACTGTGTTATTGACGTCCACTGTCGTCTTTATCATGACCACCACCAGCACCACCATCCCCTGTACAACTAGTATCGTCACCATCACCACCCCCAATCCCCGTGCCTCTATCACTACTACTACTGACGTCACTATCGCTCCAACCCATACACTACACCATACGTCAACAACACGATCACACAGCCCGTACATTAAAAAAAACACACGCACATTTTTAAAAATTTGGCCAGAAAACGTGATCTCATCACATCAAAAACTCTCGAACCTGAAGTTGGATTGAACAGGATCATTAATTAAATGATCGATACTTAAAGGACGAGTTTTCTGGCCAAATTTTTTAAAAAATGAAACTTGTCGGGGGTTTTTCCGAATACGTCACAAGCATTAACATCTCGAATAGATGATAATGGTCACAAGTATTAGCCCCGACGACAGCATCACCATAATTTTCAGCAACACCAGTACTGCTACCGTCCCTAAACCACCAGCATCACATACGTTGTTGCTATCACCACCGCCAGCATCATCTACCGTCAACCAAAATGTCGCTATCCACCACATTAAAACTATCCTCACATTAAGACAAAAACTGGCTAAAATCAGAGTGTGAAAAATGTCTGTATAAACTGGGCTGGTCATGATAATTGGCCACACATAATATTATAATACTATAATATTATTATAGTCCCTGTACTAACATTCGACTGCACTATACTATTATATTATCATTACTACATTGTACTGGTCATTGGTTGTGTGAATACACATACTGTATTACGATATATATGGATCTCAATCCCACGATGTTCTTAATGTTTGCATCTCTTCAACTCTTCTGTACTCTGTGAAAAATAATTAAATTTTGGCCAGAAAACTCGTTCTTCAATGAATATCAATCGAATAAAATGATCCTCATCTTGTCAAAAACTCTAAAACCTGAGACTTCATCTTCACTAAAACTCTCAAACTTAAAACCGCAAGGAAGTCTCAGGTTTGAGAGTTTTTGACAACGTGAGGGTTATTTTAGTTGATCAATATTTGAAGGACAAGTTTTCTGGCCAAATTTGTTAAAATGGCATTTTTTTCAGAGTATGACAGAAATATGGCTATAACATTGCCTGCATCGTATTATTTGTGTTGTTACCAACAGCGTGAAGTATCGTGATGATTACTTGATGACTTTCTCAGATTTTAGTATGATAACAGTGGTCAGCACTGTGAAGAGACTTGTTATTCTACTGGTTGGTGGGGAATTTGACCTGACAAGTTGTTAATCAAAACCACATTGCATGAGTTTCAGAAAAATCGCACTGAAGATTTTTGTAGGGTGAAAAGTTCAGTATTATCCCTGTATTATGTATGGATTTAGAGGGGGGTGGTGTTTGTATAAATGTGTTATTTCTTGATTCAATTAAGTCTATGTGTACTTATGAGTATTTGAAATATGAGGTCTTTTGTTTTCATTGTAACATGACGTACATCTATCCCTTAGAAACAGAAATCATATGAGAATAAAGATGAAGTGTCAGAGAAATAATATAATACATAACAATAGTTAAAGATTATAACGCAAATGAATGACAAATGATTACATTTGATCATTTTGATGGAATTTTGACGGTACTGGCAGTAGCTCGTTGACCCCTGCTCGCCAGGTAGTATGACCTCGTGACCGACTGTCGGTGAGAGCAATGTACTCTACTACTAAAATGCAAGCTATTTTCCACCGTGTTCAAGATTACAGTTAAAAATATATTTCAAAAGTGTTTTCTATTTTCTTTTTGGTGAAAATGATATTAGGCTACTAGAAGCTGTGGACTGTTAAAATTAATAATCGAAAATGAATATAACAGCTTGGCTGAAGAAGGATTTTGAGGCCGAAACGTTCCGTGTTTGATATTTTGTTCTTTTTAGGAGCTGGTATATTCATGTTTGTTTATTCCTTTTTATTTGTTTTGTGTGATGCATTTATTTGTTGTGATTAGAATTCGATTCAAACCATTTATCGTTTGTTTTTATTTTCGTGGCCTGTTTTCTCCTCTCTCCCCCCCCCCCCCCCCCCCCCCCGACTGTTTTCTATGTATGTTGTCTGATAGGAATCCAATGAAGTCAATTGGATGGAAATGAGTTGAAGTCTATCAAGGCCAAGTAGTTATCACTGAATATTCATGTTGTTGTCACAACAACAATGCTGTTGGGGAATCCCCATATCTCAGATAGTAGAGCACTCGCTTCACAAGCAAAGGGACTGAGATCTATCTCGGGGGTAAAGGAGAGATTGTTTTACCCACCCAGCAGTGATTGGGTAGCTGGGTCTGTTAGATATTGTGGAAAGTACTTTGCAATCGACTAGCGTCCTATCCAAAGGGTTACAAGCAATTGCTACTGTCTGTTTCACGCTATAGATACCTGGATAAACTCCAGCTGTCTGGGTCTAATGGCTCTGAACAGTTGGGGGCAAGGTGGAGTAAGGATTGAATGTTTGGGGGGAGAAAATTTACACATTTTTTGTTTCTTGTCTGTGGCATGTGTATCAACTTTGACTGATTTGGATTCAAGGTTGCCAGTTTTCCATATATTTACGGAATTCATTCAGTAGGTTGTAAGCCCTCAGTATATTTTCCAATCACTTGATAAATGGAGAGAAAAAAAAGGAAGTTCATAATGTCTTTTTACTGGAGTTCAGCTCTCAGGAAGGGGACGTTGTTCAATGTTTTGCATAAAATTTCAGTAAATTTTTGCCTACTGACTTCGCAACCCTTGAAATTTTATGGATAAAATTGACCAATGAACAAGCTTGGAAATCCCGGCTAGGCAATTCTCCATTAGTTTTTGGATTGTGACAATCAAGAATGAATATCATGTTTTCATCGACAGCCTGTGAATTTTAATTAATTGATTATTATTTTTTTTTAATTTTGTATTGTGTTTAGATTGTAGAACATGGATATTAGGACATAGAACATGGATATTAGGACATAGAACATGGATATTAGGACATAGAACATGGATATTAGGACATAGAACATGGATATTAGGACATAGAACATGGATATTAGGACATAGAACATGGATATTAGGACATAGAACATGGATATTAGGACATAGAACATGGATATTAGGACATAGAACATGGATATTAGGACATAGAACATGGATATTAGGACAAAGAACATGGATATTAGGACATAGAAATAGAACATGGATATTAGGATATAGAACATGGATATTAGGAACAAAAAGCCCCAGACAAGGGAGTTCTTAATATCAGTTGTTCTTTATCTAAGGGACAATAATTGGTGGAAATGAGGCATTGATGTGTATTTGTATTTTCCATCAATTCGTTTACAGTGTGTTTGTTATAAGTGTGCTTTGTTGTATCAGGCTTATGTTAGTAGACTTGACATATTTAATAGAATTGACTTTTTCTTGTTTTTGATATATGAATGGTGTTTGTTATATGTGTTTTCTGCTGTGTCAGGTTTATGTCAGTAGAATTGACATATTTAATAGAATTGACTTTCCTGTTTTTGATAGCGGTATGGTGTTTGTTATAAGTGTGTTCTACTGTATCAATAGAATTGATCTTGTCTTGTTTCTTTGATATCTGTGTAGTGTTTGTTATAAGTGTGTTCTACTGTTGTAGTAGAATTGATCTTGCCTTGTTTCTTTGATATGAATGTGGCGTTTGTTATAAGTGTGTTCTACTGTGTCAGTGTTGTTCTCTATGCCTTTTGTACAGGATGATATGAATGTGGTGGTTGTTATAAGTGTGTTCTACTGTGTCAGTGTTGTTCTCTATGCCTTTTGTACAGGATGATATGAATGTGGTGGTTGTTATAAGTGTGTTCTACTGTGTCAGTGTTGTTCTCTATGACTTTTGTACAGGATGACATGAATGTGGTGGTTGTTATAAGTGTGTTCTACTGTGTCAGTGTTGTTCTCTATGACTTTTGTACAGGATGATATGAATGTGGTGGTTGTTATAAGTGTGTTCTACTGTGTCAGTGTTGTTCTCTATGACTTTTGTACAGGATGATATGAATGTGGTGGTTGTTATAAGTGTGTTCTACTGTGTCAGTGTTGTTCTCTATGACTTTTGTACAGGATGATATGAATGTGGTGTTTGTTATAAGTGTGTTCTACTGTGTCAGTGTTGTTCTCTATGACTTTTGTACAGGATGATATGAATGTGGTGGTTGTTATAAGTGTGTTCTACTGTGTCAGTGTTGTTCTCTATGACTTTTGTACAGGATGATATGAATGTGGTGGTTGTTATAAGTGTGTTCTACTGTGTCAGTGTTGTTCTCTATGACTTTTGTATAGGATGACATGATGGACACGGCAGACGACGAAGATGATGACGACGCATCAGGCCCTGACTTCAACTACATCCTGAGTATGCCTCTGTGGAATCTCACCAAGGAGAAGAAAGAAGAGTTGTGTAAGCAGAGGGACCACAAGGTGAGTATAGCTCCATGTTACATGTTTCACAATTAAGGGCTGATGGGACACTATTTAAAGGATTAAAAATTCCCGATGAATACACAGGTGTGAGTTTCCTGTTATATAGAACTGTCAATGCTCAAATAGGAACTTTACATTTTATACGAGTAAACCCGAAATAGGAAATGAAGTCATGATATTTTTACAGTTTTTACCCATGACTTCAACCAACTGTCCTCAACCTTTTATCATACTTGACCAATCGTGTCAGAAGGCAATAGAGAATAAAAACTTGGCTGTGATGGGGGCTCGAACCCAGAAGTCGGGAGATGGACTCGGGATGGACACTACATTTGAAACCAATTTTTTTTTTGGAGTGGTGGATGGTGTCAATTTTAGAACATCCCTCTCCCAGCCAGGTGGAGTCGCCGTAACGTCATGGGTTCAAGCCCCCATCACTGTGAAGTTTTTATTCTCAATTGTATTCTGGTACATTTCTACTCGCTTTTCCTGTTATTATCAACATAAGTGGCTGCTCTGCTCGCTTTTCTGAATCAACATTTTATAACAGCTTGCTGAGGAGGAGGAGTTGATAGTTGATATTTTAGAATGTGTTGGTTTCATAGTGTTTTTTCCATTGCATGTTTCAACATGAAATACAACTAGCCCCCCCAAAAATACACGCTCAAGGGCTTAGATGTAAACTGGAAATAAAAGAAGAATGACAAATTGTTGAACTCTGTAAATATAAATGGAAATAAATTCAGTATTTCTTAATTGGCCTGGTGTCAATTGATCTATGACCCTGTGAAGTTCTGTGGCTTGTAGGTCAGGTGTCGATTGATTTATGACCCTGTGCGGGGTCTGTGGCTTGTAGGTCAGGTGTTGATTGATTTATGACCCTGTGTGGGTCTGTGGCTTGTAGGTCAGGTGTTGATTGATTTATGACCCTGTGCGGGGGTCTGTGGCTTGTAGGTCAGGTGTCGATTGATTTATGACCCTGTGTGGGTCTGTGGCTTGTAGGTCAGGTGTTGATTGATTTATGACCTTGTGTGGGTCTGTGGCTTGTAGGTCAGGTATCAATTGATTTATGACCCTGTGCGGGTCTGTGGCTTGTAGGTCAGGTGTCAATTGATCTATGACCCTGTGAAGTTCTGTGGCTTGTAGGTCAGGTGTCGATTGATTTATGACCCTGTGCGGGGTCTGTGGCTTGTAGGTCAGGTGTTGATTGATTTATGACCCTGTGTGGGTCTGTGGCTTGTAGGTCAGGTGTCAATTGATTTATGACCCTGTGCGGGGGTCTGTGGCTTGTAGGTCAGGTGTCGATTGATTTATGACCCTGTGCAGGGTCTGTGGCTTGTAGGTCAGGTGTCGATTGATCTATGACCTTGTGCAGGTCTGTGGCTTGTAGGTCAGGTGTCAATTGATTTATGACCCTGTGCGGGGTCTGTGGCTTGTAAGTCAGGTGTCGATTGATTTATGACCCTGTGTGGGTCTGTGGCTTGTAGGTCAGGTGTCGATTGATCTATGACCCTGTGTGGGTCTGTGGCTTGTAGGTCAGGTGTCGATTGATTTATGACCCTGTGTGGGTCTGTGGCTTGTAGGTCAGGTGTCGATTGATCTATGACCCTGTGTGGGTCTGTGGCTTGTAGGTCAGGTGTCGATTGATCTATGACCCTGTGTGGGTCTGTGGCTTGTAGGGCAGGTGTCGATTGATTTATGACCCTGTGTGGGTCTGTGGCCCACATGTTTAGGGGACCACTGACTTTGACCACATAGTTATATTGAAACAGAGCTTTGCCAATTATACAATGGAAGAAAATGTTGTGCTGTTTAAATGCATTTGTGTGGCTGGCTGAGAAAACCTGGAAAGATGCCCAAATTTCATAAATTGAGTTATGTATACAGTTGTGTAGACCACATCTTTCTGATCATTTACCACTTTAAATTTTCTTTCTGTGTCTATTATAACCCAAGTTATGATTTTTTTTTTTTTTGAATAAAATTTGTTGCTATGGGAAACACTTTATCTTTGTCTCATATCTCGAATTGAAGATTGCCACATCTTCCCGGGTTTTCTCAGCCAGCCTCATATTTACTTATTTTAGAAAAAAAAGGATAGGACAGCCTTCATTATTAATTTCTGTATTGTATTCAACCATGAACATGAGCGAGATGGACTGTTTATGAATCAATTACATTTCATAAATTATGGTGACTTTTTCAGTCTGAAGAACTTTCTACTCTGAGGAGAAAAACATGCAAGGACTTGTGGAGAGAGGATCTGGATGCCCTGGCTGTAGGTCTGAAGGTAAGCAATGTGTCAGTGTGTTGTCTTGTGTCTGGAGGTAAACAGTGTGTCAATGTGTTGTCATGTGTCTGGAGGTAAACAGTGTGTCAATGTGTTGTCATGTGTCTGGAGGTAAACAGTGTGTCAATGTGTTGTCTTGTGTCTGAAGGTAAACAGTGTGTCAATGTGTTGTCTTGTGTCTGGAGGTAAACAGTGTGTCAATGTCTTGTCATGTGTCTGGAGGTAAACAATGTGTCAATGTCTTGTCATGTGTCTGGAGGTAAACAGTGTGTCAATGTCTTGTCATGTGTCTGGAGGTAAACAGTGTGTCAATGTGTTGTCATGTGTCTGGAAATAAACAGTGTGTCAATGTCTTGTCTTGTGTCTGGAGGTAAGCAGTATGTCAATGTCTTGTCATGTGTCTGTATGTAAACAGTGTGTCAGTGTCTTGTCATGTGTCTGGAGGTAAGCAGTGTGTCAATGTCTTGTCATGTGTCTGGAGGTAAGCAGTGTGTCAATGTCTTGTCATGTGTCTGGAGGTAAGCAGTGTGTCAATGTCTTGTCATGTGTCTGGAGGTAAACAGTATGTCAATGTCTTGTCATGTGTCTGTATGTAAAAGTGTGTCAATGTCTTTTCATGTGTCTGGAGGTATGCAGTGTGTCAATGTCTTTTCATGTGTCTGGAGGTAAGCAGTGTGTCAATGTCTTGTCATGTTTCTGGAGGTAAACAGTGTGTCAATGTCTTGTCATGTGTCTGTATGTTAACAGTGTGTCAATGTCTTGTTATGTGTCTGGTTTGACCAGGCTCCTGTAACAGTATGAAATTGCTAAGTTTAGTAAGCAATTTTCCTCCCCCAAAAACTGCTTTAATAGAGATGTACGAGAATATGAAAATAGGAAATGAAACAAGGCTAGGCTTCCGTTATCAGCATTGCTCGCTTCCCTTGTATTTTGATTCTAAAGGGTGACTTATGGGTGACTTGTACTGTATCAAACGGTATCTTTCCATCTGGTTTTATAACCTATATTCAGGACTTTGGAGCATATTTAGACCATGCTGAGAGCAAATTGTATATTTCTAAAGCTATTTAAAGTGAATTTATCTTGCTTCCCCTTGGAAACCTTGGAATTTCAAGTAGACAGCTCTGCATATGTTTGTGTATTTAATTTATCTTTTAGAGAATGTCATATTAATTAGCATTTTTAGATATTAGAATTTATCTATTTATCTATATTCTAACATACCCGTCGAATCTTAACCAATTTTTCCTAATTTTACTAATTTTAGACAAATTTCATGGCCAAATACAAAATTTTATGGAGAATTAAGAATTTTAAATTCTTAGTAATAGTAGTGTTCATATCTTCAAATTTATTTTTTTAATTTGAAAAATAAATTTTTCAAAAAATTAAAATGCGACTTTGCCGTTTTCACCCTGTGCTCTTCATCCGTGAATCTCATACTATGACTGTCCTTGTTATAACCAACAGGAAGTGAGGCGCATGGAGGAAGAGGATGCCAAGACTGTGGACGTGAAGCCAACGAAGATTACAACCAAAGGAGGTCGTAATGTGACCAGCAAGCCAAAGAAAGCCTTTGCAGACACCATGCCATCTCCTATCGGGCGTCGGGTGGTTCCTATCATCACACACGCTGTCAAGGTGAAGAGTGAGAAGGATGCAGCCAGGAAATTGTTCAAGAAGGTAAGAATGCTACCTGTTTTTTTTTATTTTAAAATTTTAATTGAGATTTATATAGAGCAATATCCACTAAATATGCTCAAAGCGCTTTACAAACGCTCCCTGGCCAACAGATCAGGGGTCTCTGACGCCTGTTAGGCGATATTACAATTTTAGTCAGACAGAGACAACGCTGTCAGACTCGAATAGTTTTGTGAGTACAAAATTGTAGTTAGATTACTGTGATAAGAAGCTGCTAGAAGCTGTGGACTGTAAAATGTCATGAACAAAAATGAATAGAACAGCTTAAACATAGAAAATGATACCAAAGACAGAACGTTTCGGGCTCAAAACCCTCCTTCTGCGAACAACAACAAAAACCAAAAACAAAACATCCATACAATACTAAAATACCAGATCGACTGTTGTTTTTTAGTACAGTACTGTATTTATTTATTGTTGTCAAACGTTTCTCAGAATCTATTCAATAAAATTGTGTGAAAATTTCCACAGTTATCACAGAGATAATGTATTGTGTCACCATAGAGAGATTTTTTTGATAAGATTTGTGAATTTTAAATTATAATCCTAAATCTGAATTTTTTACATCAATTTTTTCATAACATTTTGATTCTCAAATTTGTAATGATCTAATAAAAATTCCATAAGCTAAAGCCGTAAAATCTCTCTATGGTGACACACTATGGTACAATGTTGACAAGAGGGAAGAATATGGAGGTCATTCCTTCATTAGTTTTTGTGGAACGTTTGCCACAAGATTGTTATATTTTTTTATGTCAGACCCCCAAATTAGATCGCAAAATGGGTATCAACACAGATAATTAAAATTTTTCACCGTAAATGTTGTTTTTTAACCTATATTGATGATACAGAATGATTAAAACCGCCCAATATAGGTTATTAAATTTTTTTTAGAAAAGACCCAAACCGCCCCTTAATTAGGTTACTGGTTCTGTTGTAGCCGCCATTTGGACAGGTTAAATTGTATGAGAGTTGTTGTTGATTGTTTTTGTTTATTAATTAGGTTGCTGGTTCTGTTGTAGCCGCCATTTGGACTTTTTAAATTGTATGAGAGTTGTTGTTGATTGTTTTTGTTTATTAATTAGGTTACTGGTTCTGTTGTAGCCGCCATTTGGACTGTTTAAATTGTATGAGAGTTGTTGTTGATTGTTTTTGTTTATTAATTAGGTTACTGGTTCTGTTGTATCTGCTATTTGGACTGTTTAAATTGTATGAGAGTTGTTGTTGATTGTTTTTGTTTATTAATTAGGTTACTGGTTCTGTTGTATCTGCTATTTGGACTGTTTAAATTGTATGAGAGTTGTTGTTGATTGTTTTTGTTTATTAATTAGGTTATTGGTTCTGTTGTAGCCGCCATTTGGACTGTTTAAATTGTATGAGAGTTGTTGTTGATTGTTTTTGTTTATTAATTAGGTTATTGGTTCTGTTGTAGCCGCCATTTGGACTGTTTAAATTGTATGAGAGTTGTTGTTGATTGTTTTTGTTTATTAATTAGGTTACTGGTTCTGTTGTAGCCGCCATTTGGACTGTTTAAATTGTATGAGAGTTGTTGTTGATTGTTTTTGTTTATTAATTAGGTTATTGGTTCTGTTGTAGCCGCCATTTTGGACTGTTTAAATTGTATGAGAGTTGTTGTTGATTGTTTTTGTTTATTAATTAGGTTGCTGGTTCTGTTGTAGCCGCCATTTGGACTGTTTAAATTGTATGAGAGTTGTTGTTGATTGTTTTTGTTTATTAATTAGGTTACTGGTTCTGTTGTATCTGCCATTTGGACTGTTTAAATTGTATGAGAGTTGTTGTTGATTGTTTTTGTTTATTAATTAGGTTACTGGTTCTGTTGTAGCCGCCATTTGGACTGTTTAAATTGTATGAGAGTTGTTGTTGATTGTTTTTGTTTATTAATTAGGTTACTGGTTCTGTTGTATCTGCCATTTGGACTGTTTAAATTGTATGAGAGTTGTTGTTGATTGTTTTTGTTTATTAATTAGGTTACTGGTTCTGTTGTAGCCGCCATTTGGACTGTTTAAATTGTATGAGAGTTGTTGTTGATTGTTTCAGAACTGATGGGGAATCCAATCCAATCCAATCCCTATCTGGGGTTCCTGACCTCCCATAGTGGGCAGGGAGGTCACTTACTGTGTCTTCCATCTCCTTGTATCTGTTTTCCAATATGCTTTCTGTCTTTGTCTTGGAAGGAGATTACTTGGTTTTGTCCAGGCCCTGGTGGATATCCTAGCTGGGAGGGAAATAGTCAAATGAATAGTTAAGAGTTTTGGGAGATTTTATTTTTTTGTCATGTAAATCATGTCATGGTATGTTATGCAGTGTATTATCTTTTGTTTAAATAGTATATATGATTTGTAAAACATTTGAGTGTATTCCTCTTAGTGGGATCTTGTGCTTGTGTCTGGATGAGACTTTTAGGAGATTTCAAACTAAGTACTTTGATAATGTGCTCTTGGAATCTACATCTGTTTCCTATTTGAACCAATCCCCTTTGTCTTACCTTTTCTTGGGTGCTTTAATTTTTACTATCCCATTTTCTTCCTTTTTACTGGCGCTGATATGACCTTGACTCTCTCAAGTTCACCCACATTGAAAATCCAGCAAATGTGTTTGATTCTCCATGTATCTGAACTCGAGAGAGTTAAAGTGATTCAAGTGCTAGAAAACCGTTAAAAACAAAAACAATCCAATCCGTACAGTTGCAGCTTGAGTATTGAAGATAGAAGCAACAGGAATAGATATCCCCTCTGTCAGGGCAATCCTCAATATCCATCAGTTAGAGATAAGGAACTCACCTTTGATGTCTTGAATGTTATTCCTCTTTTCTCTGATAGGAAAAGAAAGAAATGTTGGACGGAGAGGAGGACAACCTGGACTTCATCAAAGTGGAGGAAGGGGCGTCGCCAAATGGGGCCAAACCAGCAACCGGTCGGGGGAGTAGAGGAGGTCGAGGATCACGAGGACCACGAGGTGGAGGAGCTACACGGGGAGGAGGTCGAGGCAGAGCCAAGGCGGACGGTACAAGTAGGTTTTCTAGTCTCTATGATAGTGGAATGGATCTACCAGAATACATTGTGTCAACAAACTAGTCCTTCAGACCTGTAAAACCCATGGAGTCGGGGTTTATCCCGGTTTCTATAGTGTGAAACGGACAATAACAATTGCTTGCTATCCTTTGGATAGGATGCCAGTCTATTGCAAAGTACTTTCCACCAGATCTAACAAACCCAGCTACCCATTTACTGCTGGACAGAGAGGGGGTATCAGAAAAAAAAATTGTAACTGCACCCTTTGCATGTGAAGTGAGTGCTCTACCATGTGAGCTATCAGAAGCTTACAACACAGATCCATAGGTCTCAAATCAGAATTTATTTTCAAAAAGGAGGGAAATTTAGCGGTTTCTGCGGAATATGCATTGAGTCCTAAATAACGTAGAGCAATATGCCTAAATATTGACAATACCAGTAAACTATAGAATTGTTGACCTCCAAATCCTTGGATTTCAATTCCAGCCCGTCCATCTCCCAAGAAGAAAGCCAAGAAAAAAGATGCGTGGGATTCTGATGCCAGTGACGATGACGACGACTTGAATTTATCTGATGACAGTGACATGGACTCCAAGCCTGTCATCCCTAGGGAATCCACCTCCAAAAGAGCTGCTGGTATGTATGCTCTCTCTCATTCTCTCTATCTCTCTACCTGTCTCTCTCATTCTATCTCTTTCTATCTATCTGTCTCTCTCTCTCTCTCTCTCTCTCTCTCTCACACTCTCTCTCTCTCTCTCATTCTCTCTCTCTCTCTATCTCTATCTCTCTGTGTCTCTATCTCTCTCTCTCTCTCTTTATCTCTCTCTCTCTCTCTCTCTCTCTCTCTCTCTCTCTCTCTCTCTCTCTCTTTCACACCTGAGGCCCAGTCACTTAATGATTGCAAACATTTGAAACCAGTGCATTTACCCTATACACCTCTGGTGTGAAAGAGTAGCTGTTTGTAGGCAGTCAAAGAACTGATAAGATGGCTGATACAAAATGATGCCTACCAGGTGACTTGTACTGTATGAAGCTTGTTTCCATTCGTCTGGCTCGCAAGGGAGAAAAATGAAGAGTTGTGAAATATGTTGGTCATGATGAATCAATGGAAATGCAGGAATCCTGATTCATATTTTGTTCATATATTTATTTTCATTTGTCGGTGAATACAGTGAAATCTGCTTAAAGTCCAAAAATGTTTGTAGGTCCCAAATGTTCTGTTCTTAATCTGAGTTCCATGGAGTCAGACCAATCTTTCTGGTCCAGCAGTAGTGGCTTTATCAGCATCCACTGTCATTCCTTGAGCTCATTATTTGTCTCTCTCAGACCAGATACAGTTTTCTGTCACCCACTTTCTATAGTTCTATGGTTTTTAAATTTACCTGGCCGTTTAGATGAAAACCAAAACCAACGTTTGACAACAAAGGAACAACATTAGCTTTTTTTTTTGTCTTAAAATGGTAATGATATTTTATGCTTTCCCGTTTTATAAAAGAATTGCATGTTAACATTTATTTATTTATGTGCGGCGATGTGGTTTTGTGGTATGACACTCGCTTTCAGATTGGAAGGTCCTGGGTTCGAACCCCGCTCGACGCAAAGTTGAGTCCTTGGAAAAGGGTCTTTACACACGTTCTCTCACTGAACTCAAGTGTAAAATGAATACCTCGCCATTTACAGCGTTATCTCTGGCATAAAAAAATGCTATATATCAGCTAACAGGCATCATGTCCTGTCCTACTGTTAAGTGTTGTTGTTGGCTAGGGACCCCTTGTAAAGTGCTTTGAGCATGTTTAGTGGATATTGCGCTATATAAAAGATCAATTTATTTATTTATTATTATTTATTTATGTTTAAAAAAATAATAAAATGATTTATTTATTTTCAAACTTAGCTGCCAAGGTTTCTTACAAGTTTGAAGCAGAAGACGCAATAGAAAGTGATGATGAAGACGACGTCATCCGTAATGGTAACATGGAACCTGCTGACATGGGTTTCAACGACGACATCGGTGGTGCTCAATTCAACGATGCTGACTCTGACATCGACTCCATCATCATGAACAGCGATGCTGAGAACAGTCCAAAGAAACCACCCACCCCAACCCCAGCCCCAGCCCTTGCCAAGACCAAAGCCGAGCCCAAGCCTAAAAAAGCTCCTGCTGCTAAAAAACCAGCCACTCCCAAGTAAGACTAATAATAATAATACAGTTAGTGTTATGGTCAGTCACTTTACCCTTTGTGGGACTGACTGAATACTGTGGTCCCAAGCATGAACCCGATAACCTACATTTTAACTCAGTTTAGAATATTGAACATAGATTTGTTTGAAGACAAGAGTTTGGAATAACATTTATTGACTAAAAGTTCAAACTGTCAACTGTGGGCAGCATTGCACAGTGGTACAGTCTTTGCTTCGTACCCAAAAGGTACCGAGTTCGATCTCCCGCCACTGCCCTGTGTGGCCTTGAGAAAGTCACCTCACACTCGCTCAATTTGTGGCGCTGCACTGCGGCTGATGCCTGGGTTATTTCAATCTTCTCTTGGAATAGACCCCAGGTGTAAAGACACGTGTGTATGCTAAAAATATAGACCGTCTTGATACAGATAAATCATGTGGTTACAATGCCTTCAAATAGCAACATACAACAGTATAAATTTACACAGATAATAGAATATATAAAAATACATCAAAAATCAAATAAGTAGGTAATATAAAAATACACAACTTAGTGGCATACAATGTAAAATTAAAATTAAGGTTAAGTAATAAAGCTTATTGTATACATTATAGAATCGATTAAAGTAGTTGTAAGATAAGAATTGTCATTGGTTGAGGTCATTATACTCCTCTCTCAGACTGGGTACAGTTGTCATGTGGTTTGACAAAAACTCGGGTGTGATTTTCCATCCATTGTCCATTGGTGAGATTTTCCATCCATTGTCCATTGGTGTGATTTTCCATACTTTGTCCATTGGTGTGATTTTCCATCCATTGTCCATTGGTGTGATTTTCCATCCATTGTTCAGTGGTGTGATTTTCCATCCATTGTCCATTGGTGTGATTTTCCATCCATTGTCCATTGGTGTGATTTTCCATCCATTGTCCATTGGTGTGATTTTCCATCCATTGTCCAGTGGTGTGATTTTCCATCCATTGTCCAGTGGTGTGATTTTACATCCATTGTCCATTGGTGTGATTTTCCATCCATTGTCCATTGGTGTGATTTTCCATCCATTGTCCATTGGTGTGATTTTCCATCCATTGTTCAGTGGTGTGATTTTCCATCCATTGTCCATTGGTGTGATTTTCCATCCATTGTCCATTGGTGTGATTTTCCATCCATTGTCCATTGGTGTGATTTTCCATCCATTGTCCAGTGGTGTGATTTTCTATCCATTGTCCATTGGTGTGATTTTCCATCCATTGTCCATTAATGTGATTTTCCATCCATTGTCCAGTGGTGTGATTTTCCATCCATTGTCCATTGGTGTGATTTTACATCCATTGTCCATTGGTGTGATTTTCCATCCATTGTCCAGTGGTGTGATTTTCCATCCATTGTCCAGTGGTGTGATTTTCCATCCATTGTCCATCGGTGTGATTTTCCATCCAATGTCCATTGGTGTGATTTTCCATCCATTGTCCAGTGGTGTTGATCTTGTTGATTTTCATCCATTGTCCATTGTGTGATTTTCCATCCATTGTCCATGTGGTGTGATTTTCCATCCATTGTCCAGTGGTGTGATTTTCCATCCATTGTCCAGTGGTGTGATTTTCATCCATTGTCCATTGGTGTGATTTTCATCATGCCATGTGATTTCATCCATGTCAGTGGTGTGATTTTCCATCCATTGTCCATTGTGTGATTTTCCATCCATTGTCCAGTGGTGTGATTTTCCATCCATTGTCCAGTGGTGTGATTTTCCATACATTGTCCAGTGGTGTGATTTTCCATCCATTGTCCATGGTGTGATTTTACATCCATTGTCCAGTGGTGTGATTTTCCATCCAATGTCCAGTGGTGTGATTTTCCATACATTGTCCATTGGTGTGATTTTCCATACATTGTCCATTGGTGTGATTTTCCATCCATTGTGGTGTGATTTTCCATCCATTGTGGTGTGATTTTCCATCCATTGTCCATTGGTGTGATTTTCCATCCATTGTCCAGTGGTGTGATTTTCCAGACATTGTCCATTGGTGTGATTTTCCATACTTTGTCCATTGGTGTGATTTTCCATCCAATGTCCAATGGTGTGATTTTCCATCCATTGTCCATTGGTGTGATTTTCCATCCAATGTCCAATGGTGTGATTTTCCATTCATTGTCCATTGGTGTGATTTTCCATCCAATGTCCAGTGGTGTGATTTTCCATCCATTGTCCATTGGTGTGATTTTCCATCCATTGTCCATTGGTGTGATTTTCCATCCATTGTCCATTGGTGTGATTTTCCATCCATTGTCCATTGGTGTGATTTTCCATCCAATGTCCAGTGGTGTGATTTTCCATCAAATGTCCAGTGATGTGATTTTCCAGCAAATGTCCATTGGTGTGATTTTCCATACATTGTCCAGTGATGTGATTTTCCATCTAATGTCCATTGGTGTGATTTTCCATCCAATGTCCATTGGTGTGATTTTCCATCCATATTGTCCATGTGTGATTGATATGTATTTTTTCCTATCCAATGTTCTCCAGTGGTGTGATTTTCCATACATTGTCCATTGGTGTGATTTTCCATCCAATGTCCAGTGATGTGATTTTCCATCCATTGTCCAGTGGTGTGATTTTCCATACATTGTCCAGTGGTGTGATTTTCCATCCATTGTCCAGTGGTGTGATTTTCCATCCATTGTCCAGTGGTGTGATTTTCCATCCATTGTCCATTGGTGTGATTTTCCATCCATTGTCCAGTGGTGTGATTTTCCATCCATTGTCCATTGGTGTGATTTTCCATCCATTGTCCATTGATGTGATTTTCCATCCATTGTCCAGTGGTGTGATTTTCCATACATTGTCCAGTGGTGTGATTTTCCATCCATTGTCCAGTGGTGTGATTTTCCATCCATTGTCCAGTGGTGTGATTTTCCATCCATTGTCCATTGGTGTGATTTTCCATCCATTGTCCAGTGGTGTGATTTTCCATCCAATGTCCAGTGGTGTGATTTTCCATACATTGTCCATTGGTGTGATTTTCCATACATTGTCCATTGGTGTGATTTTCCATCCTTGATTGGTGTGATTTTCCATCCATTGTGGTGTGATTTTCCATCCATTGTCCATTGGTGTGATTTTCCATCCATTGTCCAGTGGTGTGATTTTCCAGACATTGTCCATTGGTGTGATTTTCCATACTTTGTCCATTGGTGTGATTTTCCATCCAATGTCCAGTGGTGTGATTTTCCATTCATTGTCCATTGGTGTGATTTTCCATCCATTGTCCAGTGGTGTGATTTTCCATCAAATGTCCATTGGTGTGATTTTCCATCCAATGTCCAGTGGTGTGATTTTCCATCCATTGTCCATTGGTGTGATTTTCCATCCAATGTCCAGTGGTGTGATTTTCCATCCATTGTCCATTGGTGTGATTTTCCATCCAATGTCCAGTGGTGTGATTTTCCATCAAATGTCCAGTGATGTGATTTTCCAGCAAATGTCCATTGGTGTGATTTTCCATACATTGTCCAGTGATGTGATTTTCCATCCAATGTCCATTGGTGTGATTTTCCATCCATTGTCCAGTGATGTGATTTTCCATCTAATGTCCAGTGGTGTGATTTTCCATACATTGTCCATTGGTGTGATTTTCCATCCAATGTCCAGTGATGTCCATTGTCCATTTATCCCCAGACCTGCTGCCCCAAAGAAAGCTGCTCCAGCCAAGAAGAAGGTGACCATTATCAACAATGAGGATGATGAGGAAGCCCAGCATTCCAAAGCAGGTAAAGCAGAGCTGTCAACTTGAAATGTCAAAAATTTGTAGTTTCCACGGGGGAAAATGAAAAGGACACAATGAATAACGTTCCAAATCAATTAATTGCTCTCAGCATAATCAAAATATGCTCCAAAGTCCTGAATTCAGTTTTTAAGCAACCAAACTCTCCTTTTGAACAAGATTTATTGACCCCAAAACGTCTATTCAGTTCTGTAGCTGGAGCCAACAATTCGTCATTCTACTACCTATTTTTGGTAGCACCAGGCAAGTCTTAAAGAAATCTCTAGGCTGCTTATGGTTTGTCAATGGTGGCCGAAATCCCAAATATCCTGGAGATCAAGAATTGATACTGACATGTGGATCAGACGGTGGAGCTTATAGAATGTTTACCCACAATGCATTTTCAGCTTTTGTTGTAGTTGGTGTTGTCACTGTTAAAAGTTGACTGAGTATTAATAAAGTACAGAAATCTATAAAGATGGGAAAAAGGTGTGTTTGAAACAAAAGAGTCAGGCAAAGCAGAAACAAAAATACAAGAAAAGCCATCTCAAAAAACCACGTTGCCTCAGGGGGAAAGAAAATCATCTTTAAAAAATCAGTCTGCCCGCCGAACCCCCCCCCCCCCCCCCAAAACGAGCCTGTGTGAAGGCAGATTTTGGGATTGTTTCTTTTCTTTTCATTTTCTGTCTATGCTTTGCCTGATACCTGATAGCGTTTCACACACGTTTTCAGGTCTCTAACTTACACCAGTGCCTGCTCCCTAATCTGGAGTCTGGTAATGTTTGGAGTTTTATTTAAAATGTACTCAACTCACATTTCAAAGTGAATAAACTGCAATTGATTTTCTCTAGAGAGTGTTTGTAACACCAGACGTATCATCTATCCTGTATCGGGTAGCCACTGTGGTGTAATGGTTGTATGACTGACTGGTAATAATATAATAATATAATATAATGAACTTATATAGCGCCTAGTTCCAATTTGGAATTGCTCACTGGCGCTTTACATCAACACATCATGTATGATATACAAATATAGAACTGGCATGTTAAAACCACACAAATTCGATGATAACATAATATATTATAATAAAATACATACTAAGAGTCCAAATTATATGCCCTACAGAAAAGCTCAGTTTTTAACCGTTTTCTAAAGATAAGTGGATTTTCACTATTTTTAGTTTCAATATTGATGGAGTTCCACAGTCGGGGGCATGGTGGTCAAAGGATTTCTCATGAAAAACTAACGATTTTGGGGGTTCCCTTAGGATATTTAAATTAGCAGATCTTAAATTTCGACTGGGTTCATAAAGGTGGATAAGTTCCTGAAGGTAAACAGGAGCGGAATTGTTTAAGCAATTGAAAACATGGGTGAGTATTTTAAATTCAATCCTAAACTTTACAGGTAGCCAGTGTAGGTCCTCCAAAATCGGTGTTATATGCTCGCGCTTTTTAGATAACGTTACCAATCGAGCTGCTTTGTTCTGTATCTTTTGGAGTCGATTAATGACATTATTATCACAACCATAGAGCAAGCTATTGCAATAATCAAGGCGGGTAAGAATCAAAGAGACCACAAGAAGTTTAGTAGTATCAATATCAAGAAGCCTTCTAATAGCACCAATAGATCTAAGGTAAAGATTGCAGGATCTAGTTACATTAGTGACATGGGCAGACATGTTTAATTTGGTATCGAATAAAACTCCTAAGTTTCTCACAGGTTCTTTAGTGATGGGAATTACACAATCAGAAAGATTCAGGTTAAACGTGGAAAGGTCCACGAGGCCCCGTCTTGTAATTTGCAACACCTCTGTTTTATTTTTATTTAACGTGAGTTTGTTGCAACACATCCAGTCACTAATCTCAGAGATACAATTTTCTATATCCGTTATAACATTGAGATGATTGTCGATATTAATGGGAAACAGTAATTGGGTGTCGTCTGCGTAAAAATGGTACATAATAAAATATTTTGAGATGATGTCACCTAATGGTCTGATATAGAGGGTGAATAATCAAGAGATAGAGAGTGTTTGTAACACCAGAAGTATCATCTATCCTGTATCGGGTAGCCACTGTGGTGTAATGGTACGATGTCTGACTGGTAATCAAGATATAGAGAGTGTTTGTAACACCAGAAGTATCATCTATCCTGTATCGGGTAGCCACTGTGGTGTAATGGTTGTATGTCTGACTGGTAATCAAGATATAGAGAGTGTTTGTAACACCAGAAGTATCATCTATCCTGTATCGGGTAGCCACTGTGGTGTAATGGTACGATGTCTGACTGGTAATCAAGATATAGAGAGTGTTTGTAACACCAGAAGTATCATCTATCCTGTATCGGGTAGCCACTGTGGTGTAATGGTACGATGTCTGACTGGTAATCAAGATATAGAGAGTGTTTGTAACACCAGAAGTATCATCTATCCTGTATCGGGTAGCCACTGTGGTGTAATGGTACGATGTCTGACTGGTAATCAAGAGGTAGAGAGTGTTTGTAACACCAGAAGTATCATCTATCCTGTATCGGGTAGCCACTGTGGTGTAATGGTACGATGTCTGACTGGTAATCAAGAGGTAGAGAGTGTTTGTAACACCAGAAGTATCATCTATCCTGTATCGGGTAGCCACTGTGGTGTAATGGTACGATGTCTGACTTGTAATCAAGAGGTAGAGAGTGTTTATAACACCAGAAGTATCATCTATCCTGTATCGGGTAGCCACTGTGGTGTAATGGTACGATGTCTGACTGGTAATCAAGAGGTAGAGAGTGTTTGTAACACCAGAAGTATCATCTATCCTGTATTGGCTAGCCACTGTGGTGTAATGGTTGTATGTCTGACTGGTAATCAAGATATAGAGAGTGTTTGTAACACCAGAAGTATCATCTATCCTGTATCGGGTAGCCACTGTGGTGTAATGGTACGATGTCTGACTGGTAATCAAGATATAGAGAGTGTTTGTAACACCAGACGTATCATCTATCCTGTATCGGGTAGCCACTGTGGTGTAATGGTTGTATGTCTGACTGGTAATCAAGATATAGAGAGTGTTTGTAACACCAGAAGTATCATCTATCCTGTATCGGGTAGCCACTGTGGTGTAATGGTACGATGTCTGACTGGTAATCAAGAGGTAGAGAGTGTTTGTAACACCAGAAGTATCATCTATCCTGTATCGGGTAGCCACTGTGGTGTAATGGTACGATGTCTGACTGGTAATCAAGAGGTAGAGAGTGTTTGTAACACCAGAAGTATCATCTATCCTGTATCGGGTAGCCACTGTGGTGTAATGGTACGATGTCTGACTGGTAATCAAGAGGTAGAGAGTGTTTGTAACACCAGAAGTATCATCTATCCTGTATCGGGTAGCCACTGTGGTGTAATGGTTGTATGTCTGACTGGTAATCAAGATATAGAGAGTGTTTGTACCACCAGAAGTATCATCTATCCTGTATCGGGTAGCCACTGTGGTGTAATGGTACGATGTCTGACTGGTAATCAAGATATAGAGAGTGTTTGTAACACCAGAAGTATCATCTATCCTGTATTGGGTAGCCACTGTGGTGTAATGGTACGATGTCTGACTGGTAATCAAGATATAGAGAGTGTTTGTAACACCAGAAGTATCATCTATCCTGTATCGGGTAGCCACTGTGGTGTAATGGTACGATGTCTGACTGGTAATCAAGATATAGAGAGTGTTTGTAACACCAGAAGTATCATCTATCCTGTATCGGGTAGCCACTGTGGTGTAATGGTACGATGTCTGACTGGTAATCAGAGTAGAGAGTGTTTGTACACCAGAAGTATCATCTATCTGTATCGGGTACCATGTGGTGTAATGGTACATTCTGACTGGTAATCAAGATAAGAGAGTGTTGTAACACCAAAGTATCATTATCCTGTATCGGTAGCCACTGTGGTGTAATGGTACGATGTCTGACTGTAATCAAGAGGTAGAGAGTGTTTGTAACACCAGAAGTATCATCATCCTGTATCGGTAGCCACTGTGGTGTAATGGTCGATGTCTGATGGTAATCAAGAGTAAGAGTGTTTGAACACCAGAAGTATCATCTATCCTGTACGGTAGCCACTGTGGTGTAATGGTACGATGTCTGACTGGTAATCAAGATATAGAGAGTGTTTTAACACCAGAAGTATCATCTATCCTGTATCGGTAGCCACTGTGTGTATGGTACGATGTCTGACTGGTAATCAAGAGTAGAGAGTTTTGTAACACCAGAAGATCATCTATCCTGTATGGTAGCCACTGTGTGTAATGGTAGAGTCTGACTGTAATCAAGATAGAGAGTGTTTGTAACACCAGAAGTATCTCTATCCTGTATCGGGTAGCCACTGTGGTGTATGGTAGATGTCTGACTGGTAATCAAGTTAGAGAGTGTTGTAACACCAAGTATCATCTATCCTGTATCGGTACCACTGTGGTGTAATGGTAGATGTCTGACTGGTAATCAAGATTAGAGAGTGTTTGTAACACAGAAGTATCATCTATCTGTATCGGTAGCCACTGTGGTGTAATGGTAATGTCTGACTGTAATCAAGAATAGAGAGTGTTTGTAACACCGAAGTATCATCTTCCTGTATCGGGTAGCCACTGTGGTGTAATGGTACATGTCTGACTGGTAATCAAGATAGAGAGTGTTTGTACACCAGAAGTATCATCTATCCTGTATCGGGTAGCCACTGTGGTGTAATGGTACATGTCTGACTGGTAATCAAAGTAGAGAGTGTTTGTAACACCAGAAGTATCATCTATCCTGTATCGGTAGCCACTGTGTGTAATGGTACATGTCTGACTGGTAATCAAGAGTAGAGAGTGTTTTAACACCAGAAGTATCATCTATCCTGTATCGGGTAGCCACTGTGTGTAATGGTAGATGTCTGACTGGTAATCAAGATTAGAGAGTGTTTGTAACACCAGAAGTATCATCTATCCTGTATCGGTAGCCACTGTGGTGTAATGGTCGATGCTGACTGGTAATCAAGATATAGAGAGTGTTTGTAACACCAGAAGTATCATCTATCCTGTTCGGGTAGCCATGTGGTGTAATGGTAGATGTCTGACTGGTAATCAAGATATAGAGAGTGTTTGTAACACCAGAAGTATCATCTATCCTGTATCGGGTAGCCACTGTGGTGTAATGGTCGATGTCTGACTGGTAATCAAGATAGAGAGTGTTTGTAACACCAAAGTATCATCTATCCTGTATCGGGTAGCCACTGTGGTGTAATGGTCGATGTCTGACTGGTAATCAAGATAGAGAGTGTTTGTAACACCAGAAGTATCATCTATCCTGTATCGGGTAGCCACTGTGGTGTAATGGTACGATGTCTGACTGGTAATCAAGAGTAGAGAGTGTTTGTAACACCAGAAGTATCATCTATCCTGTATCGGTAGCCACTGTGGGTAATGGTTGATGTCTGACTGGTAATCAAGATATAGAGGTTTGTAACACCAGAAGTATCATCTATCCTGTATCGGGTAGCCACTGTGGTGTAATGGTAGATGTCTGACTGGTAATCAAGATATAGAGAGTGTTTGTAACACCAGAAGTATCATCTATCCTGTATTGGGTAGCCACTGTGGTGTAATGGTACGATGTCTGACTGGTAATCAAGAGATAGAGAGTGTTTGTAACACCAGAAGTATCATCTATCCTGTATCGGGTAGCCACTGTGGTGTAATGGTGATGTCTGACTGTAATCAAGATAGAGAGTGTTTGTAACACCAGAAGTATCATCTATCCTGTATCGGGTAGCCACTGTGGTGTAATGTGATGTCTGACTGGTAATCAAGATATAGAGAGTGTTTGTAACACCAGAAGTATCATCTATCCTGTATCGGGTAGCCACTGTGGTGTAATGGTAGATGTCTGACTGGTATCAAGATTAGAGAGTGTTTGTAACACCAGAAGTATCATCTATCCTGTATCGGGTAGCCACTGTGGTGTAATGGTACGATGTCTGACTGGTAATCAAGATATAGAGAGTGTTTGTAACACCAGAAGTATCATCTATCCTGTATCGGGTAGCCACTGTGGTGTAATGGTACGATGTCTGACTGGTAATCAAGATATAGAGAGTGTTTGTAACACCAGAAGTATCATCTATCCTGTATCGGGTAGCCACTGTGGTGTAATGGTACGATGTCTGACTGGTAATCAAGATATAGAGAGTGTTTGTAACACCAGAAGTATCATCTATCCTGTATCGGGTAGATACTGTGGTGTAATGGTTGTATGTCTGACTGGTAATCAAGATA
Source organism: Berghia stephanieae (assembly GCF_034508935.2). Lineage (NCBI taxonomy): Eukaryota > Metazoa > Mollusca > Gastropoda > Nudibranchia > Aeolidiidae > Berghia > Berghia stephanieae. The sequence continues at coordinate 40,984,640 of NC_088372.1, forward strand.
TAGAGAGTGTTTGTAACACCAGACGTATCATCTATCCTGTATCGGGTAGCCACTGTGGTGTAATGGTTGTATGTCTGACTGGTAAACAAGAGATAGAGAGTGTTTGTAACACCAGACGTATCATCTATCCTGTATCGGGTAGCCACTGTGGTGTAATGGTTGTATGTCTGACTGGTAATCAAGAGATAGAGAGTGTTTGTAACACCAGAAGTATCATCTATCCTGTATCGGGTAGCCACTGTGGTGTAATGGTACGATGTCTGACTGGTAATCAAGATATAGAGAGTGTTTGTAACACCAGAAGTATCATCTATCCTGTATCGGGTAGCCACTGTGGTGTAATGGTTGTATGTCTGACTGGTAATCAAGAGATAGAGAGTGTTTGTAACACCAGAAGTATCATCTATCCTGTATCGGGTAGCCACTGTGGTGTAATGGTTGTATCTCTGACTGGTAATCAAGATATAGAGAGTGTTTGTACCACCAGAAGTATCATCTATCCTGTATCGGGTAGCCACTGTGGTGTAATGGTACGATGTCTGACTGGTAATCAAGAGATAGAGAGTGTTTGTAACACCAGAAGTATCATCTATCCTGTATCGGGTAGCCAATGTGGTGTAATGGTACGATGTCTGACTGGTAATCAAGATATAGAGAGTGTTTGTAACACCAGAAGTATCATCTATCCTGTATCGGGTAGCCACTGTGGTGTAATGGTTGTATGTCTGACTGGTAATCAAGAGATAGAGAGTGTTTGTAACACCAGAAGTATCATCTATCCTGTATCGGGTAGCCACTGTGGTGTAATAGTTGTATGTCTGACTGGTAATTAAGATATAGAGAGTGTTTGTAACACCAGACGTATCATCTAACCTGTATCGGGTAGCCACTGTGGTGTAATGGTTATATGTCTGACTGGTAATCAAGAGGTAGAGAGTGTTTGTAACACCAGAAGTATCATCTATCCTGTATCGGGTAGCCACTGTGGTGTAATGGTTGTATGTCTGACTGGTAATCAAGAGGTCTGAGGTTCAATCCTCACTCGAGGGAGGCTGAATTTTTCGGATGACATTTTCCTTTCTGCAGTGTCCAACTCTGTTGTATAAAATCCTTTTGAGACCTTTAAGTGATACGAAGCTGCTAGAAGCTGTTGACTGTGAAAAGTCATAAAACAAATATGAATAGAACAACTTCAAAAGAATAGCCGTACCGAATTAGACAGGATGTACCAAATTTCTGTCGTTGATCTGTTTTTTTAAAGTAATGTATTTATGTTTTTATGTTTTTTTTGTTGTTGGCTGAAGAAGGGGTTTGAGCCCGAAAACTTCCATGTTTGGTATTTTGTTATTTTTTGAAGCTGTACTATTCATGTTTGTATTCATGACTTTTTAGTTCTTGACGACTCGACAAATAGTATTCCATGATAGTCTTATTGTAGATGGAGTTGTTTTGCTTTTAAACCCTGTGTGTGTGTGTGTGTGTGTGTGTGTGTGTGTGTGTGGATCGATGTGTTTACACACAATCAGATAGCAGGTTTGTGCCATGCATTATGATACTTGGTTCTTACAGTTTTAAAATGTAAGATAGTTGAAAATGATGGCTATATGACTGGCCGTGGAATGGTTTCAAAAACGATAATATTCGCTGTAAGTGGATTCCTCTTTTTGGTCTCAATTTTCCTCTTTTTTTTTTTAGCTTTGAGATTCCTCTTTGGAGCATGTTTGGTTAGGCACCTCTGCTTAGGGTGTAACTCTCTGCTCTTCCTGCCATTTATACTATGTAATATTACAAATATTTCATCAAATAGGGAAATTTATTTATTTATTTATTTTAAAGAAAATTTTTTTTTCCTTGTGTGCTTCAACAAGTATTTGAAAATGTAAATGTTTTGATGTGTCTTTTCAGTCCTGGATAACAAAGCCTTGTATCCGTCTAGTGATGAAGACGATGATGTCACTTCTTTACCATCCAAACCTGAGGCAGCTCCTGCTAAACGTGAGTTCTGGGGTCCCATGCAGACCTGCCTACTGTTACCAAAAATTAGTGGAATTACGACATTTGGGCTTCAATGCTTGATATTTATGAGCATCTCTAAGTCATTCAAACGTATTGAAATGAAAGTTGATGCCATACCACATCATTTCAAGGATTTTGTTTGGCCGTATACTTACAGTAAAAATACGGGGGGGGGGGACTGATATTTTGTTTATCAATCATGTGATGTCACGTCGATTTCAATCAGGCTGTTGAATTTACAAACTGATGTAAAAATCCTGTAATTTAAGTGCCTTCAGTTTCCTGCGGCATTGCTTTCACTAAAATTCTTATCTGCACACATTTTTGCAAAGTCTGATATTTCGGTGTATCAAATTCAAAATATTGTTTATTTTATTTGAACGTTGAAATTGAAATATAGTGATATTCATTGAATAGATAATTAATTAGCCTTTAAAATAATATATAACACAAGGTAATGCTTGGTTTGAGTCAAACAATATAAAGGATGAAATAAGTGTGAACTTAATTTTTTAACTCTTTGAAAAATTGGCCGTTATGGAAAACGGATCAGTTGTGTTCTATGATTTATCTAAACTTGAGAACGTTAGGAAAGAAAGTATGAGAAATTCATGAGTAATTTCGTTTTTGATCATTGACTCATTTTTCACGAAAATGTCCCTTAATGAAGTTTGTACAGGTCTTAACTTTGAAAAGTTTTTTGATGGAGTCAAGATCTCGGAACAAATTATTAGGAGGTTGCTGGAAAACAAAAATCTTGTTGGTAAAAAGATATTTATTGTTTCTGTTCTTGATTGAAGAAGGGTTTTGATCCCGAAACATTCCATGTTTGGTATTTTGTTCTTTTTCAAAGCTTTTATATGGCTTTTTGTTCATTTCTTCCTCTGGGCTACCATTTGACAATACTGGTACTACTACTACTACTAGATTTTTGGACTACTGTGTCATCTAGACTGTATTTGTTACAAATCAATGCGGCTGTGTGGTCTAGTGGTATGACACTCACTTCCGAATCGGAAGGTCCTGGGTTCGAGCCTCGCTTGACGCAAAGTTGAATCCTTGGAAAAGACTCCTTACTCACATTCTCTCACCGTACTCAGTTGAAAATGAATACCTGGCTGTTGACAGCGTTGTCTCTGTTCGAAAAATTGTAATATTTAGGCGTCATGTTTTGTCCTACATGTTAAGTGTTGCTGTCAGCCAGGGACCCTTTGTAAAGCACTTTGAGCATGTTTAGTGAATATTGCGCTATATAAAATCTCAATTAAAAATATTTTTTTTTCAAAGTGATATTTGATTCAAGATGGATTTGAGAGGGGCTGGAGGTGGGGGGGGGGGGGGGGGGGCGTGTCACTTTATTTGATGGATTTCTTTTTTGGACTAGAAAATTCAGATTTCAGGAAAAATGATCTCCCCCAACTTTCATCCCTGGTGCACTCAGTGCTAGGGTTATTCAGATATGGTCATCATCAACATCACCACCACCATCATCAACATCACCACCACCATCATCATCATCACCATCACCACCACCATCATCATCATCATTTTTTACCTTTTTTTCCTTTCCTTTATTTCCAGCTGCCCCTAAAAAAGCAGCAGCCCCCAAACCCAAGAAGGCGTCTGCCGTGGTTCTCTCTGACGAAGAATTTTCCCTGTCGCCCCCCAAGAAAGCCAGTGGCCCGTCCAAGAAGAGGACCAAGGCGGCCATGGACCCTGACGAGGACGGTTACGTCCCCAAGAAAAAAGCAGCAGCAGCCAAGTCTAGGGTAGGAATACAATGACAATGACACTCTCATCTCAAATACTTTTTCTGGTTTGGGTCTTTTCCATTTCTCTGTCTCCTCCTCTATCCTTTGTTAGTTTTCTATCTTGATCTGCTGCCAAACTGATGATGATGATGTTATTGTTAATTACGATGATGGTGATGATGATTCGGATGTTATTTATGTGCATGTGTGTTATGTCAATAAATTATGTCATGTGTGTTCTTCATTATATTGTTGTAGCACAAGAAAACCAAATGACAGATTGCCACTATTTTGAGGACAATATTATTGTTATTATTATTATTATTATTATTATTATTATTATTATTATTATTATTATTATTATTATTATTATTATTATTATTATTATTATTATTATTATATTATATTATTATTAATTATTATTATTATTATTATTATTATTATTATTATTATTATTATTATTATTATTATTATTATTATTATTATTATTATTATTATCATTATCATTATTATTACTATCAACCTCATTATTATTATTACTATCAACCTCATCATTATTATTCCTATCAACCTCATCATTATTATTCCTATCAACCTCATCATTATTATTCCTATCAACCTCATCATTATTATTCCTATCAACCTCATCATTATTATTCCTATCAACCTCATCATTATTATTACTATCAACCTCATCATTATTATTCCTATCAACCTCATCATTATTATTCCTATCAACCTCATCATTATTATTACTATCAACCTCATCATTATTATTCCTATCAACCTCATCATTATTTTACTATCAACCTCATCATTATTGTTACTATCAACCTCATCATTATTATTCTATCAACCTCATCATTATTATTACTATCAACCTCATCATCATCATTACTATCAACCTCATCATATTATTACTATCAACCTCATCAATTATACCTATCAACCTCATCATTATTATTCTATCAACCTCATCATATCTAACTCATTACTATCAACCTCATCATTATTATTCTATCAACCTCATCATATATTATTCTATCAACCTCATCATTAATTACTATCAACCTCATCATTATTATTCTATCAACCTCATCATTATTATCTATCAACCTCATCATATTATTACTATCAACCTCATCAATATCTACTATTACTATCAACCTCATCATTATTATTACTATCAACCTCATCATCATATTATTCACCAACCTCATCATTATTATTACAACCTCATCATTATATCTAACTTCATATATCCTATCACCTCATCATATTATTACTATCAACCTCATCATTATTATACTATCACATCATACTCATCCATCATCATATTATTACTATCAACCTCATCATCATCATACTATCAACTCATCATTATTATTACTATCACCTCATCAATTATTTCCTATCAACCTCATTATTTATCTATCAACCTCATCATCATCATTACTATCAACCTCATCATTATTATAATAATCACTCATCATTATTATCTATCAACCTCATCATTATTATTACTATCAACCTCATCATTATTATTCCCTATCAACCTCATCATCATTATTACTATCAACCTCATCATTATTATTACTAATCATACCTATCAATATATTATTACTATCAACCTCATCATATATTACTATCAACCTCATCATTATTATTACTATCAACCTCATCATTATTATACTATCAACCTCATCAATTATTATTACTATCAACCCATCATTATTATTACTATCAACCTCATCATATTATTACTATCAACCTCATCATCATTATACTATCAACCTCATCATATATATTACTACAACCTCATCATTATTATACTATCAACATCATCTCTCATTATTACTATCAACCTCATCATTATTATTCCTATCAACCTCATCATTATTATTACTATCAACCTCATCATTATTATTACTATCAACCTCATCATTATTATTACTATCAACCTCATCATCATTATTACTATCAACCTCATCATCATCATACAATACAACTCATCATATATTTACTATCAACCTCATCATTATTATTACTATCAACCTCACTCATCATTATATACATTCTAATACTATCAACTCATCAATTACTATCAACCTCATTCATTATTATTCTATCAACCTCATCATATATTACTATCAACCTCATCATTATATTACTATCAACCTCATCATTATTATTACTATCAACCTCATCATATATTATTCTATCAACCTCATCATATTATTACTATCAACCTCCATCATCATATCTATACTATCAACCTCATCATTATTATTACTATCAACCTCATCAATTATTATTACATCCTCATCATTATTATTACTATCAACCTCATCATTATTATTACTATCACTCATCATTATTATTACTATCAACCTCATCATTATTATTACTATCAACCTCATCATTATTATTCTATCAACTCATCATTATTATTACTATCAACCTCATCATTATTATTACTACTATCAATTACTTCCCTCATCATTATTATTACTATCAACCTCATCATCATCATTACTATCAACCTCATCATTATTATTACTATCAACCTCATCATTATTATTCTATCAACCTCATCATTATTACTATCAAACCTCATCATTATTATTACTATCAACCTCATCATTATTATTACTATCAACCTCATCATTATTACTATCAACCTCACCATCATCATCATTACTATCAACCTCATCATTATTATTACTATCAACCTCATCATCATCATTACTATCAACCTCATCATTATTATTACTATCAACCTCATCATTATTATTACTATCAACCTCATCATCATTATTACTATCAACCTCATCATCATCATCATTACTATCAACCTCATCATTATTATTCCTATCAACCTCATCATTATTATTACTATCAACCTCATCATTATTATTACTATCAACCTCATCATTATTATTCCTATCAACCTCATCATTATTATTACTATTAACCTCATCATTATTATTACTATCAACCTCATCATTATTATTCCTATCAACCTCATCATTATTATTACTATCAACCTCATCATCATCATTACTATCAACCTCATCATTATTATTACTATCAACCTCATCATTATTATTCCTATCAACCTCATCATTATTATTCCTATCAACCTCATCATTATTATTACTATCAACCTCATCATTATTATTACTATCAACCATCATTATTATTCCTATCAACCTCATCATTATTATTACTATCAACCTCATCATTATTATTCCTATCAACCTCATCATTATTATTACTATCAACCTCATCATTATTATTACTATCAACCTCATCATTATTATTCCTATCAACCTCATCATTATTACTATCAACCTCATCATTATTATTACTATCAACCTCATCATTATTATTCCTATCAACCTCATCATTATTATTCCTATCAACCTCATCATTATTATTACTATCAACCTCATCATTATTATTCCTATCAACCTCATCATTATTATTACTATCAACCTCATCCTCATCAAACAATGCGTTACCTTCATGTCTATATTTATCCTCAATGTAATTTTATTTTTTGGTTATTCCCAGAAAAAGGTCACCAAGGGCAGTGACTTTGACTCAGACATGGACGACAGTTTCGACCTGTCGGGCTCCATGGCCAGAACGACCACAGGACGGTCCAGACAGTCAGTCAAGTATAACTTTTCCAGTGATGAAGAAGATTTTGTGTAGATGAAGCCAGGGTTCCCAGTGCTAGCCAGGGGGATGGACTGCTCTGTTGTCTGGACCATGACAGGCGCGAACAATTTTGAGTCAGTGCATGACGTAATCAGTTGGAAGGTGAACCATTTGGATTTGCTTCCCAGAGAGCATTTTAATCTTTATTTGAAGTAAATCGGGTGATTTTTCATGAAGTTATGGTCAGATGTATAGGAAAGGTATTCAGCAACTTTTCTCAAATTTCATACTTTTTCAACTTGACTAGCTGTTAAAAAATATTTAGAAATGAATTTAAGCTTTGATATTTCTCGAAGATGCACAAAAAGGGTTGATTTAATCATTTATGACATGAACTCATTTTGGATAAAAATTGATCATGTAACTAAACTTGGCAATACCTTTTCACCATCCGACTGATTGTGTCGTTCACTGTAACATAAACCAACATAAGATATTGGATGGGTATATATATATATATATATATATATTGTTTGTTTTGTTTTTGTTATATTTATTTTTTCCGGATAGATTTGATGATTTAGAATTGTTTTCATTCCGTTCTCAAATACTCTACAGTATATACTGTACAAGATTGTATTTTATCATTTTGGTCCTGAAACTCATCCTTCAAATATCCATGGATGAAAATGATCCTCATCTCGGCAAAAACTCTCAAACCTGATTGGATTCTACGCATCTTTTCAAAATTGGACTCAGTTTGGTTCTCCTTCATGGGTCAGGGTTGGCAACAGTACTGGGTCCATGGGGAAAGAGATTACGTTGAAATGTAAATAATTGCCTTTGTGTTCTCTTATTTTTATATTGATAATGATCTGATTTGATTTGAATGTTTATTGTCATTTGTACACGTTGATTTGATTTGAATGTATATTGTCATGGTCAATGAAATGACGTGTGTAGATATTGTATTCAATGTCGTGTGTGCTGTCATCATGTCATCTTACTATTCATTGTAAATACACACTTTTAAACACAATGATATTTTTACTGTAGGACTCTAGGCAGGGAAATCATGTGTCGTTTTTAACCATAAAAAAGTTTGATTTGTGACGGATACAATGGAAGTTTTTAGTCGATATGCCTGAAAACTGTTGTTGGTTTTAAGAATTTTTATTTATCTACCTACCCCTGTCGTCATTATTTGATATTTGTAAATTTTACTTGGGAAGTTTTCTTACTTTTTACAAAAAAATTTCCAATGACATTGACACTGACAGCTGTTTTATCAAATTGTAGACTGGATTCTTTTTCCTTTCTTTTTTTATTTCTTTCTCTCTCTCTCCCTCTTTTTTTTTTTCTTCTCTATTCATGAATTGGCTTTTTTGTTTTGGTTTAAACATCCATGGGAATTGTGAATGAAACCATAGAATTTAGAAGTCAGGCTGTCTGTGGTCAGCAGGCCTGAATTGGACGTGATGGGTCTGTCCACATTTGTATCGTCCTATACACTTGGATGATATTTGTATAGATTGTCATCATCTCTTTGGCCTGGCTGTCCACAAAGGACATTTTCATCCAATAAAAATTGACTCAAACAGATTCAGATAAGTGGGTGTTATGTTGACAATAACCAGAAATGAAGGGAAAAGAAAATGCCAGAAGACAATAGAGATGGAAAATGTTTGTGGTGATTTGGAGTTGAACCCACGACCTTTAACTGTTCCTGTGTCAACTCCTCAATTTTTTATGGGAATTACTCATCGTCCTCAATTGTAAATCTAGAATTTTTTGACTATCCCATTTTTCTTCCTTGATGCTGACATGACCTGAATGTGTCGCTGCAAGCACTGTAAAACCCGTAAAAACAACAAACTCATCATCTCCCCCCACCCCCCTTCTCCTTTCCAAATTTTTATGTCCCATTATCAGTTTTTGAAAACATTTTTAGATAAATGGCCATTCATGGTGGCTGGTATTATTGGTGGTTTTTGGAGGGTTTTTAAATTGCTTTTGAAATGAATGAAAGCAAAACTGAATTTTGGTCCCACGGTTAAAGTGTATTTTAAATAACTAAGAATGTTGATGATAACATTTCTAACTGTGTTGATGATAACAACACTTTGTAACTGTGGCTATGATTAAATTGGTGAATCATTATTTGACCAATGAATCGTATGGATGAAGTTTCATATTTTGTATTATCTGGGTTGGGGGGTTGGGGGGTTGTGTAGTGTGTTTTGTTGTTGTGGGAAATGGAGGTTGGAGTTTGATAATCTCCAAATAAACAGGCATTGTATGTGAAATGGACATATGGTTCCATGAAGCCTGCTGGAGGAGTGAATTAATCATTGTGAGGCTAATTGAACATGGTGAAAAGGCGAAATGCACGCAATAAATTAATGTTGACACTGATTTTAATGTAATTTATTTTTAATAGTCTGGTGCTGAAATGCTGTGCAAGTGTAGCAGCCTCATAGTGGACTTGTAACGTTATAAATGTTGGAATGGATTTTTTTACTATGATTGTGCATGTAACATTGACATAAATAAAGTTGATCACCTTCCCTGATAGCAGTAGGTCGATGGTGGCTGCTTATAGGGTCTCCTATCCTCTAATTGGTTGTCCTTGTCTCCATGACTCGTCTCTCCTTGTCCTAGAATGAGTGGATGTTTAATGGGAGCTGCTTATAGGGTCTCAGATGGAAAAAAAAAAAAAGGGAGTGGTTCCCTTACCTAGGCCAAAGCAACAATCATAAAGAGGATTCGTCCTTGCTGAAGGTCAAAGGAAGAAGGGACAAATTGAGGGGGTGGGAGTGGAAAGGTCAAACCGTCAATTGTTGCCTTTGGTTGTCGGAGATTGTTTGTTATAATCCTGGTCAATAGGATTTGTTACATATAGAAATGTTTTGTGTACTCATCATTATTGTCACTGTCGTCATCATCATTATCATTGATGTCACAATCATCATCATCATCACCACCATGATATCTCCATCATCGTCATCCTCCTCATAACATAATCATTGTCGTCATCATCATCTTTGTCTTTATCATAATCATCATCGTGATCATCTCCATCATCATCATCATCATCATCATCATCATCATCATCATCATCACAACACAATCATTGTCATCGTCACCAACAGCACAACTTTGTACAGCTAATTCATGACCATCACCTTATATAGAAGTAACGGGACTCGAACTGGGATGTTTTGGTTTAAACTTTGTCATGACAGATCTCATATCAACTCCCTCCCAGTCCAAAATCATCTCATCATTTACACATCATGACACCCCTATTTGTTTTGTTTTAACACTGGCCAACTTTGGCGTCCATTTTAAATCAATTCATTTTGAAACAAATAAATTGTTGGTTGATGTCATTTTTATTATGATAATGTTTTTAATACAAAAATTGTTAGAAAACCATTGGATTTCGTCATGTGTTCAAATCTGTCAAGCACATTTTCTGAAGGAAAAAAAAACCAAAACTGAATTGATGTCATGGCCTGGATGTTGATAAAATTGGATACGAAATAAATTGTCTTAAAGATTCATTTCTCTCTTTCTTGGTTGTTTTGTAAGTTATTCGTAATTATTCATATTCCTTTAAATAGTAATGAACAAAAATGAATGCAACAGCTTTGAAGAAGAAAAAAGTACTAAACACAAAATGTTTTGGGCTCAAAACCCTTCTTAAGCCGATGCTGCTGGGTGGGGTTCCTGACCTCCCATAGTGGGCGGGGAGGTACTTGTTCTGTCCTCTATCACCCTGTATCTGTTTTCTAATTGCTTCTTGTCTTTGTATTGGAATGAGGTACTTAGTTTTGTCATGGCCATGGCCAAGTCCTTGACTGGGAGGGAAACAGTCGAATGTACAGTTATAGTTTTGGGAGATATTTTTTTCCCTTGTAAATCATCTATCTGTTATGTTCTGCTATTTTTAAAAACTTTAACATATGATTTGTAAACATTTGGGTGTATTCCTCTTAGTGGGATCTTGTGCTGGTGTCTGGGTGAGACTTTCAGGTAATCTCAAACTAAGTACATTGATGGTGTGCTCTTGGAATCTACATCTGTTTCCTATTTGAACCAATTCCCCTTTGTCTTTTTCCTCAAATCCATCTAGAATGTTTTTACTATCCAATAGTCTTCCTTTTTACTGGCACTGATATGACCTTAATGTGTTGTAAGCGACGTAAAACTAAAAACCCTTCAAAACAAAACAAGCCAATGCCGAAAAGACGTGACAAATACTTTTCTGCCATCTGTCAGGATGTAACGTAGTGGGCAGGGTCACTTACTGTGTCTTCTATCCATCTGTATCTGTTTTCCAACATGCTTTTTGTATTTGTCTTGGAATGAGATTACTTGGTTTTGCCCTTGGCTGGGAGGGAAACAGTCAAAAGAGTTTTTGGAGATGATATTTTTTTCCTTGTAAATCATATCTTTGTTATGAATCATTGGATTTGTTGTTTTGAATCGATAATGTAAGCATTTGTATGTGTTCCTCTTAATGGGATCATGTGCTGGTGTCTGGATGAGACTTTTAGGTGATCTCAAACTAAGTACTTTGATGGTGTGCTCTAGGAATCTACATCTGTTTCCTATTTGAACCAATTCCCCTTTGTCTTATCTTTTCTTGGGTGCTTTAATTGTAATTCTAGAACTTTTTACTATCCCATTTTCTTCCTTTTTACTGACGCTGATATGACCTTATTGTGTTGCAAGCGCCGTAAAACCCTTTTTAAAAAAAAAATAAAAAAACTGATTGAGATAATTTTTCCCCCCTTGTAAATCATCTCTCTGTTATATGTATTGTTAGTTATGTATTCTGTTTTGGATTTATTTTGTAAACATTTGAGTGTATTCCTCTTGGTGGAATACTGTGCTGGTGTCTGGATGAGACTTTGGGGTGGTCTCAAGCTAAGTACACTGATAGTACTGATAGTGTGCTCTGTTTCCTAATTGTACCATTTGTCTCTGTCATTGTACACCTGAATAAGGTGAGAGAATGTGAGTAAAGAACCTTTTCCAAGGACTCAACTATGCGCCGTTCGGAACTCAAACCCAGGACCTTCCTATCCGAAGTGTCACATACCACTCGACCACATCGCCACTCCAAAAAAAAAAGGTAAGACACCAGAAATGGAATACTTTACCTCAAAGGTCGCATTGGGAGTCCTGACAGCTCACGTGGTAGAGCACTTGCTTCACAATCAAAGGGACCGAGATCAATGCTGAGTGAAGTCGAGATTTTTTCTGACCCCTCTATTCCACCTAGCAGTGATTGGGTTGCCGGATCTGTTAGATCTAGTGGAAAGTACTTTGCGATAGACTAGCCTCCTATCCAAAGGGTAGCAAGTAATTGCTATTGTCCGTTTCACTTCTATTATAGAAACCGGAATAAACTCCCGCTCTATGGGCCTGCTGAATCTAAAGAACTACTTTTTTTGTAGGTCCCAATGAGCCACGAGCAAAGAATCTCGCTATGAAGGACACACTCAAATGATTACAAACTACAAAATTAAATTCAAAACTAAAAACTATAGCAGTGAATTGAACAGAGGACAGCGTGGCTCAACAGTACGGTCTTTGCTTCGTACCCGAAAAGTACCGAGTTCGACAAACCCGCCGTGCTGTGTCCTTGAGCAAGTCACCTAGCTTTAGCTCACTTTGTGGCGCTGCACTGCGGCTGATGCCTAGGTTATTCCAGTCTTCCCTTGGAATAGACCCTAAAGAAAAAATTCCCCTTAGGGATGAATAAAGGGAATTATTGTTATTATTATTATTAATTATTATTATTATTATTATTATTATTATTATTATTATTATTATTATTATTATTATTATTATTATTATTATTATTATTATTATTATTAGAAAATAAATGATTTGCAGAGAAAATAAATTACCTTTATCATCTCTCAAAAAGAGGAACTATACCCTTGACTGCTTCCCTCTCAGTTAAAGATCCCCATCAGGACCAGGTAAAAAACCGAGCAAAGACAGAGAGCAACATGAATATGAAAACCAGATATGGAGGATAGAAATAGAAGACCTGGCGAACGTGTGACCTCTGTCACCATATGAGGTCACCAGACCTCACCCAGAAAATAGGTTTAAAGTCCATAAAATAAAATATATAAAATTCCCTTTATTCATTCCACAGGAAAAGTACCGAGTGCGCGTCGGGATGTAGTGTAAAGCCCTTGATCCCTACATTAAATCTTATTACTATATAATATACCGTATATAATTGATAAATCATTGTATCTATGCATAAATGGCGGGTGGTTGGATGGGAGCATCACCCTTGAATCGTATACCTATGATGTTCGCATGGGTGTACGATCCGATGGTGATGTCGTTTCTTCTTCTCTTTACTAGCCTATCCTGCTTCTTTGGTTTGGATTGTATTTTTGACAGGGGATATTTTTTTTTCTGTAAATCTTCTGCCTGTTTGCTCTTGGTTATTTATAATTTAGCTTATGATATCTTTAGGTTATGATTTTGATTTACATTTGTACTATTTTAGTTAGTGTTAGATTGCTTGTTTTTTTGTTTCAGCGGTCTCTCATATAACCTCAATTGTGTTGGAAGAGACCTAAAGCAACAAACAAAAAAAATATGCATAAATGTTACACATGACATCTCCTGATACAAGTAAAAGGAAATGTCTCCAATAAAATAACTATAAATATTGGTGCTCCGCAGGGCTGTCTAATCTCTCCCATGCTCTTTATACTTTATACAAACGACTGTAAAGGCGCAGATTTAAACATACCCCTTTTAAAATTTGCTGGCAATACAACTCTACAAGGACTAATTACTAATAATAATGAAATAAATAAATTTGTTTCCTGGTGTGACAATAACCACCTTGAATTGAATGTTAGTAAGACCAAAGAATTAATTATAGACTTTAGAAAAGATAAGAATACAAAAGACCATATTACTATTAAACATGAAAAAGTAGAGCAAGTGGTAGAATACAAATATCTAGGAGTCACCATGGACAACAAATTACGGTGGGACGTACATTCCAGTTATATCAATAGCAAAATTAATCAAAGAATGTACTTTTTACGGAAATTGTCCCAACTCAACATTGACAAAACACTTTGTAAACTATTTTATAGATCTGTAATAGAAAGTGTTTTGGTATTTTGTATTACTGCCTGGGGGGGTTGGGGGGGGGGGGACTGTCTTAGCTCAGCAAAAGCTGACTTTGACAGGACTATTAAAAGAGCTAATAAATTTACTACAGGATCCATGTCTTTTAATGATTTATATTCAGAATGCTGCTTCAGATCACTAAGTCGAACAGAAGTGACCTATTGTTGTCTATACGAACAAAAAGGGAAAGACACCTCCGATCCCTTTTACCTTACAGTTGCAGAATTTTTAATAAGGAAAATAATTTATAAATGTTGGTCTACGTCTGTTTTAACTTTGAAACTTTTCTTTAAAATTACTCCAGACCCACAATTTTAAACATCAGTTAAATTGATAAATTTTATAAAATCGCTTACTACAACTTTTCTATTGACCTTTTTATTCTAGATTACGTGCCATGTAATTTATACTATGTAATTTTTCTCAGTCAATTTACAATAGTATTACACTGTAACTAATTCTTAGCTTTTTACTGATCTTTTTTTTTTCTTATATGTTGACATCAATATACTTTTTCTATATATTTATATCTTTACACTTTTATAATCTGTATGTCCCTTAATTTACACTATGTAATTATTCTTACAGCCTACAATATTATTACACTATATATAACTATTACCAAATTTTACTTTACCACATTATATTTACGTATATTATGTTTATGTATGTATCATTGTCGGCATTTTATACGTCTGTACAAAAATTTCCTTTTGGATGAATAAAGTACATTATTATTATTATTATTAGTTCTTGTGTGAGAAATCTTGGGGTGTATTTAGATCAAGGTTTATCCATGGAAGATCATGTTAAAAAAATATGCCAATGTTGTAACTATCACATTAGAAACATTGGAAGAATCAGACATTATATTGATGAAGATATTACAAAGATGCTTGTTAATTCGTTTATTACTAGCAGATTAGATTATTGCAATTCCCTTCTCATTGGCTGTCAAAGTAGATTAATTCATCAACTACAAAAAATTCAAAATAAAGCGGCTAGACTTATAAAATTAACGAAAAAAAGAGATCATATAACACCAGTTCTCCAGGAATTGCACTGGCTTCCTGTGAAGTATAGGATAGAATTTAAAATATTGTGCTATGTTTTTAGATGTCTGGATGGATTGGCTCCTGAATATTTGCAGGAACTGATTAAAAAATATGAACCCACTCGAAATCTAAGATCATCTCAGTCCCAACTTCTAAAAGTTACCACCTCAAAATCCACTTTCGGTGAAAAAGCCTTTTCATTCATAGCTCCACGCCTATGGAACGCACTTAGTCCTCGGACAAAGTCCTGTGAAAACTTATCATCTTTCAGGAAATGTCTGAAGACTGAGTTGTTCCGCGAGGCTTATTTTTCATGAAAGGGATGTTGCTTTGATTCTGTTTTTTGTATGCATGCTTATTATGTATCATGTAGTGTCGTGATTTTTAATTTTGTTGTTTTTAAACATTTTTATTTTTATTTTTATTATGTAAAGCGCCGCAGAGCACGATTAGCGTGGATGTTTAGGCGCTATATAAATTCATTATTTACTATTTATTTACTATTATTATTATTATTATTATTATTATTATTATTATTATTATTATTATTATTATTATTATTATTATTATTATTATTATTATTATTATTATCATTATTATTATTATCTAAAGGTTTTTAGAACCCAATAGCTCTTAAACGATACGATACGATACACGAAATAAATTAAATTATATAAATATTCGATGACAGTAAAAAGGGTCAGCTTTGTGAGATTAATCAGTGATTATTTGACGTGTCCATATATGCAGGTCTGACATCCGAACGCAATTTAGGGCCTAGTTTAACATTGTTAAAATGGACAATATTTTGCGTCATTTTTCTGAGATTTCCATTACAACAATGAGCCCATATCGAATTGGGTTATCAGACCTATGTGTCAATACCCCCCCCCCCACCCCCACCAATTACCCGCTTTATCACGACCACAGATACAACCCACGTTTTTGGAAAAACGTCTTTTGTCTTAGATAAACCTATTTTTAGTAACTAATTTCCTGGTGGGGTTTCCAGTTTCCAGAGTGTCAAGCTACATACAATACCGACTATCAGTATCAGTACTTGATCTTCGCAACCCCCCAGCCAAGGCCGTCAACTTATTTTAACACCGATGGTATGTATTCTAAATTTATTTGTTTTCTGGTTCTGTTTTTCCATTCAATTTGCTTGTTTTATTCGTGAACTTGATTAATCAGAAAGTAGTTTAAGAATCCACAGTCATTGTTGTGGTTGAATCGAATGAAAGAAATGAGAACAGACGACACTGTAATCGGTGAATACAGCAACTACTTCCTGGAAGAAGATGGGAGTAAAAGGAAATGGGACAATAGATTTAAGATATTAAAAAAAAAAAAAAAAAAAAAAAAAAAAGAAAAAAAAGAAAAGACACACACACACACACACACACACACACACACACACACACACACACACACACACACACCAGGAAGTATAATTCTTCTTTCTCGTTTTTTGGGGAGTCTCATATTTTATTGAGGAGGGCAAATCGTTTCCTTATCCAGTTCTAACGAGAAGTTCTGAAGCTCGACGACGTTGACATAGCCGCAGCAATAACAACTCCGCAACGTGGTTGGTAGATATGTGATATTTTTCCCCTCCCTCTCTTTTTATTTGTTATAGATACATACTAAGATAGACCTACAATAATGTTGATGTTGTTACTTTTTGAAACGTTTAAAGAGTTAGCTGGCTGAATATTGCTTTAGACGAGATTGACCATGACCATAACGTTCTGATTTTGCACCTAGTCTCTAGTGTTGAATTGTGGTGCCTGAAATTAGACGGGGTAAAGCGCTAGAATAAAAGTGCTATTATCTATCATTTTATTATGGCAATCGGAGTTCATCTTATTTATAGAACTGTAGAGACCTAAATATTCTCAGTCTGAGTTTTGTACCGATGAAATCCGAGTCACATCGTTTAAAATAAAGGAAACACACAAAGGATGGCCAGTCTTCTTCTTATTTTGCTTTGGCATTGTTGTATATCAGCTGGTGTATTCTTGTAAAGTGTTTAGTATGTTTGAAAGGCTTGAGTTGGCCACTGTGATCTTGAAATATTCTAAATCAGTCTACTGGGCTGTCTCGACAAGACAAGTAGATAACGGATTTTTAAAAAATGACTGCTGGTGACAGTGGAGTTTTGAATTTCGAAGTGGCAATTCGGACTCCAGTCTGAATAGTCTCCCGTGGCAATTCGGACTCAAACTCCAATGGGCGTATGCATATAGAGGACAACGGTACAATGGGGGAAGTGTGCAACGGGTGGAACTGATAAAGAAATTAGAAAAAGAGTTCAGAAGAAATTCTGTTTTGCCCATATCACCATCACTGGCTCAGCCCATGCCCCTACTTTGGACTGTAGAAAGATTGCAGCCTGTCTGACACTACTCAGAATGTGTAATTTTTAAATTATTAATTTTCTCCTGATTTTATTTGCACATCGTGTCATGTTGTTAGAAAAGCCTTTTCATTTTTACCATAGTTACTTTGACTGACTTTTGTTACTTTTGAAGAGTTTTTACTCTTTCTGTCTGGACTTCCAATTGATCCATGATTTTGTCTTTCTCGTCAAATAAAGTGGATTTAGACTACCCGTTGATAGTTACTATAATCGTAATTTTGATTTGCATTCATTTTATGTAATAATTAAAATAAAAAAACAAAACAAACAAAAACTTCAGTGCGATGGGAGACTATTCAGAGTCCGAATAATCTGGGGTTTTTTTTGCCCGTGTGCTTTAATCTGTTTTTTTGCCCATGGATGTGCTTTGGAAGACCAGAATGAAAGTAGTAGAAACACATGTTATAAGTACCCTTTTATACGGTTGTGAAACGTGGACGCTTGACAAAGAATGTACAAGGAGGTTAGAGGCATTTGAGATGTGGGTGTATAGAAGAATGTTGAGGTTATCATGGACAGACAGGTGTGCGAATGAGGAAGTGTTGGCGAAGGTGAGAAAGGGAAGAAGATTGATCGATACCATCAGAAAGAGGCAGTTCCGTTTTCTGGGACATGTGTGGAGATGAGACGGAATAGAAAAGTTGGTAACATCTGGGATGATCGAAGGAAAGAGAGCCAGAGGAAGACAAAGAATGACTTATCTAAATAACCTAAGAATGGCCAAATGTGATTTAAAAAGCAACACAGATTTCATGCGCACAGCAGAGGATCGTGCTTTGTGGCGACAGCTGACCGGCAACGTGCTCAAGAGTACAAGCCACGATGGATGATGATGAGCCACAGGAGACTATTCAGACTCGAGTCCGAATAGCCACAGCCTTTGAATTTGGCACCCAAGCCTTTTTGACAGTCTTACAAGTTGTTACCTTCTCCCGATCCAGACTCTTAATTCTTGTCCAATGCATTTGACATTTACATCATGGCACAAGATTGAATAACTACAAGAATATATTGTGGCCATTACTGTTTCTCCCAATGTGGTCTTGTGATGTGGACTCGCATTTGGATCAGAAGGTCCTGGATTCAAGTCCCAGTCTGATTCGTGCAAAGGAAATAATAATAATAATAAAGTGTTATTATATAGAATGCTAAACGCCGAAGCCTCAAATCGCTTTACAAGATACTTATCAAACCATAAACACACTCGTACCGAGCCAAACAGACACACACAACGGTCGCACACACACACACTGACTATGCCAATTTTACAAAATGAAATTGACATTCAACAAAATGGAATCAAAAAATAAAACGTATAATTTACTCATCAATAAGAAAATGCCTCGGATAAAAATGCTTTTTACTCACATTTCTCTTTACTCACCTTTAAAAGCGTTGTCTCTGTTAGAAAAAATTGTAATATTGCCTAACTGTAAAAAGTTGCCATTGGCTAACGACTGCTTGTAAAGTGCCTTGAGCACATTTAGGCTAGTGGATTTTGGCGCCATTAAATGATCAAGTCTTACTGGAGCGATGACCTAAACAACAAATGTTCAAACTGTTTTTTGTCATTGTGCTGTAGAATTTTGACCCACAACACAACTTACATTCGATCAGACGTTTTGAACGGACAACTCGGTGGCCTTTCCCCCTTTTGATGCCCACATTTTTCCTGGTCTTTTCAGAGACGGATGTAGCTTGATGTGAAGCAGTTTTCTTTTTTCACAAAATTCTATCAACAGTGCCTAACAGGCTGATGTCTCCTCTTTGTCTTATTTGTTACCTAACCATAGTTAAATGATGGTGATCGTTAAATGTGATAGTTGTTAACTCTCCATGGCATTATGGGAAGTCAACTTGCTTGACGTCCATGTTTGTCAGCATGTCTGTTTTGGTCCTTACTTTTGAAAGATGCCTTTAAAACAGCCTTAACAATTCAATGTTTTTGATCTTGATGATGGGACAGACTCCTGTTGCCAGATTGTCAGATGCACTTCCATTCAAAAAATATGTCAATAACTCATTTATGATACAAAATGCCATTTCAGTTTAAAAAAAAAAAAAATTCCCAAAAGCATGAAATTAATCCCAGCTGTTGCTATTTTAATCCAACTTAACATTTTACTTTCAAAAATAAAAATGGAAGAAAAATCTTATTTTTCCTGGAGATTTTGATCTGACGTTTAACCCTCCTCCCCCCCAAAAAAAAAACAAAAAACCCCAAACAAATTAACTCTTATGGTCTTGTCCTTTTTATTTCTTGCAGATCGTGATGGGGTCCACCGTGTTCAAATCTTCACTTCTTGCTGTTTTTCTATGTTTGGTGGTTGCTAGCTATGCAAAATCTGGAAAGTTCACCAATTGCGGTTGGTTGTTTTTAAAGTTTTATACTTGATCTACTGTTATTTTTGTCATTTATTGATTAATACAACCTATTGTCATTTATTGATTAATACAACCTATGTACCAAATTAACCTCTAAACTGCCGTACCCTGAAAAATTTGAATATAAAGTTTTGGCCAGAAAACTCGTCCTCCAAATATTGATAGATTTAAATGTCCCTTATCTTGACAAAAACTCTCAAACCTGGGACTGCAAAGTCTTTTTTGAAGTCCCAGGTTTGAGAGTTTTTGCCAAGATGAGGGTCATTTAAATCTATTGATATTTGAAGGATGAGTTAACTGGCTAATGGCCTTTGAAAGAATTTTTTGAGTCCGCTTTCCGTAAGTAATTTTTAAACCTTTTATCCTCGTATCAAAGCTCTTGTTATGAACAAAATATATGATAACAGTTTTAAAAAAAGGACAAAATACCAAATACACAAAATGCTATTTTTAGCACAGCTGTATACGAGTAATTTACTTACAGTCGTGTCAAAGATTTCTCTGTCTGGATTTTAAGTCATGTCGTCCTTCAGAACCACCAGACCCATGAAGCCGGAGTTTATCCCGGTTTCTATTGCGTGAAACGGACAATAGCAATTGCTTGCTATCCTTTGGATAGGACACTAGTCTATCGCAAAGCACTTTCCACCAAATCTAACAGACTCAGCTACCCATTCACTGCTGGGTTGCAGGGGGGTCAGAAAAAAAAAATCTTGACTGCACCTGGGATTGATCTCGGTCCTTTGCGTGTGAAGCGAGTGCTCTACCAACTGAACTATCGGGACCCTCTTTTAAGTGATGTATTATTTTTCTTTTTAGGTTCCATTCCATTCAACATAATTTCCTATCAATGCTAATCCTTTCATACATATTTTACTTTTTAGGTTCTGTGCCATTCAATATCACTTCCTATCAACGCTAATCCTTTCATACATATTTTACTTTTTAGGTTCTGTGCCATTCAATATCACTTCCTGTCAATGCTAATCCTTTCATACATATTTTACTTTTTAGGTTCTGTGCCATTCAATATCACTTCCTATCAACGCTAATCCTTTCATACATATTTTACTTTTTAGGTTCCATTCCATTCAACATCACTTCCTGTCAACGCTAATCCTTTCATACATATTTTACTTTTTAGGTTCTGTGCCATTCAATATCACTTCCTGTCAATGCTAATCCTTTCATACATATTTTACTTTTTAGGTTCTGTGCCATTCAATATCACTTCCTGTCAATGCTAATCCTTTCATACATATTTTACTTTTTAGGTTCTGTGCCATTCAATATCACTTCCTATCAACGCTAATCCTTTCATACATATTTTACTTTTTAGGTTCTGTGCCATTCAATATCACTTCCTGTCAATGCTAATCCTTTCATACATATTTTACTTTTTAGGTTCTGTGCCATTCAACATCACTTCCTGTCAATGCTAATCCTTTCATACATATTTTACTTTTTAGGTTCCATTCCATTCAATATCACTTCCTGTCAACGCTAATCCTTTCATACATATTTTACTTTTTAGGTTCTGTGCCATTCAATATCACTTCCTATCAACGCTAATCCTTTCATACATATTTTACTTTTTAGGTTCTGTGCCATTCAATATCACTTCCTGTCAATGCTAATCCTTTCATACATATTTTACTTTTTAGGTTCTGTGCCATTCAATATCACTTCCTATCAACGCTAATCCTTTCATACATATTTTACTTTTTAGGTTCTGTGCCATTCAATATCACTTCCTGTCAATGCTAATCCTTTCATACATATTTTACTTTTTAGGTTCTGTGCCATTCAATATCACTTCCTATCAACGCTAATCCTTTCATACATATTTTACTTTTTAGGTTCCATTCCATTCAACATCACTTCCTGTCAACGCTAATCCTTTCATACATATTTTACTTTTTAGGTTCTGTGCCATTCAATATCACTTCCTGTCAATGCTAATCCTTTCATACATATTTTACTTTTTAGGTTCTGTGCCATTCAATATCACTTCCTGTCAATGCTAATCCTTTCATACATATTTTACTTTTTAGGTTCTGTGCCATTCAATATCACTTCCTATCAACGCTAATCCTTTCATACATATTTTACTTTTTAGGTTCTGTGCCATTCAATATCACTTCCTGTCAATGCTAATCCTTTCATACATATTTTACTTTTTAGGTTCTGTGCCATTCAACATCACTTCCTGTCAATGCTAATCCTTTCATACATATTTTACTTTTTAGGTTCCATTCCATTCAATATCACTTCCTGTCAACGCTAATCCTTTCATACATATTTTACTTTTTAGGTTCTGTGCCATTCAATATCACTTCCTATCAACGCTAATCCTTTCATACATATTTTACTTTTTAGGTTCTGTGCCATTCAATATCACTTCCTGTCAATGCTAATCCTTTCATACATATTTTACTTTTTAGGTTCTGTGCCATTCAACATCACTTCCTGTCAATGCTAATCCTTTCATACATATTTTACTTTTTAGGTTCTGTGCCATTCAACATCACTTCCTGTCAATGCTAATCCTTTCATACATATTTTACTTTTTAGGTTCTGTGCCATTCAATATCACTTCCTGTCAATGCTAATCCTTTCATACATATTTTACTTTTTAGGTTCCATTCCATTCAACATCACTTCCTGTCAATGCTAATCCTTTCATACATATTTTACTTTTTAGGTTCTGCGCCATTCAACATCACTTCCTGTCAATGCTAATTCTTTCATACATATTTTACTTTTTAGGTTCCATTCCATTCAACATCACTTCCTGTCAATGCTAATCCTTTCATACATATTTTACTTTTTAGGTTCCATTCCATTCAACATCACTTCCTGTCAATGCTAATTCTTTCATACATATTTTACTTTTTAGGTTCTGTGCCATTCAACATCACTTCCTGTCAATGCTAATCCTTTCATACATATTTTACTTTTTAGGTTCCATTCCATTCAACATCACGTGGTCACCAGAGCCAATCTCCCCATCACAGCCTTTGAAAGTATTTTTTGAGTACGCTTTCCGTAAGTAATTAAAAAAATTTTTATTCTCTTTAGATTCTCTTTTCTCTCTTAAATTTCCACATTTAAGCTGAATATGATATAGGAATTTTTCACTAAATGCCTTACACAAGAACATCAGTACATAACCTCGAATAACTTGGTATGTTACAATTCTATACAGTACTTTACAAATTGTTAAAGGTATTGAAAACAAAGGCTTATTGATAGATCCGAGATGATATGATATTATATGATATGATATGAAATGATTTGATATGCTATGCTATGCTATGATAAATCTAGATTTTTAAATCACTAAAATCCGAATGGTGCAGTAAAAAGCCCACACTTCATTTTATTTTATTCCCATGCCGTCGTCACTTTGAAATAAAAATGACCCATGAATGACCAATCACTACATGGTAAGCCCATGGTTTGGAGATTGGTCTTATTCTTTGTAACTGATGTACACGTATTTGCAGGTCTGAGAACTGAACATGATTATCGTCTTGATTTAACAACATCCTTATAATGGACATGCTTTGGGTGGTTTGGGCTATTTTCATTACAGCAATGAGACCATAACAATATGGATTATCAGAACTGTAAATGAATACACGTTGGTTTGAGAGTATTTCCCTTACAACAATGACACCATCAGTATTTGGGCTATCAGACCTGTAAATAAGTACACGTTGGTTTGAGAGTATTTCCCTTACAACAATGACACCATCAGTATTTGGGCTATCAGACCTGTAAATAAGTACATGATGGTTTAAGAGTATTTCCCTTACAACAATGACACCATCAGTATTTGGGCTATCAGACCTGTAAATAAGTAGACGTTGGTTTGAGAGTATTTCCCTTACAACAATGACACCATCAGTATTTGGGCTATCAGACCTGTAAATAAGTACACGTTGGTTTGAGAGTATTTCCCTTACAACAATGACACCATCAGTATT
>NC_088372.1:41013776-41023776 GCF_034508935.2 Berghia stephanieae
AGAAGAAAGAAGAAGAAAAGAAGGAAGGAAGAAGAAGACGAGAAGAAGAAAGAAGAAGAGAAGAAAGAAGAAGGGAGAAGAAGAAAGAAGAAGAAGGGAGAAGAAGAAGGAGAAGAAGAGAAAAGGAAGAGAAGAAAAGGAAGAAGAAGGAGAGAAGAAGAGAAGAAGAGAAGAAGAGAAGAAAGAAGCAAGGAGAGAAGGAGAAGGAAGGAGAGAAGAAAGGAGAGAAGAAGAAGAGAAGAAGAAGGCGAAGAAGAAGAAGGCGAAGAAGAAGAAGAGGAGAAAGAAGAAGGAGAGAAGAGAAGAAGAAGAAGAAGGAGGAGAAGAAGAAGAAGGAGAGAAGAAGAAGAGAGAAGAAGAAGAGAAGAAGAGAGAAGAGAAGAAGAAGAAGAAGAAGGAGAAGAAAGAGAGAAGAAGAAGAGAAGAAGAGAGAAGGAGAAGAAGAAGAAGGAGAAGAAGAAGAAGAAGGAGAAGAAGTAGAAGAAGAAGAAGAAGAAGGAGAGAGAAGAAGGAGAAGAAGAAGGAGAAGAGAAGAAGAAGAGAGAAGAAGAAGGAGAAGAAGAAGAAGAGAAGAAGAAGGAAGAAGAAGAAGAAGAGAAGAAGAAGGGAAGGGAAGAAGTTTAGAAGAAGAAGAGAAGGAGAAGAAGAAGGTAGGAAGAAGAAGAAGAGAAGAAGAGAAAGAGAGAAGAAGGGAAGAAGAAGAAGAAGGAGAAGCAGGAAGAAGAAGAGGAGAAGAAGAAGAGGGAAGAAGAAGAAGAAGAAGAAGAAGAAGAGAAGAAGAAGGAAGAAGAGAAGGAGAAGAAAGAAGAAGAAGACGAAGAAGGAAGAAGGAAGAAGAGAAGAAGAAGAAGAAGGAGAAGAAGAAGAAGAAGAAGAAGAAGAAGGAGGAGAAGAAGAAGGAAGAAAGGAGAGAAGAGAAGAAGGAGAAGAAGAAGAGAAGAAAGAAGAAGGAGAAGAAGAAGAAGAAGGAAGGAGAGGAAGAAGAGAAGGAGAAGAAGAAGAAGAAGGAAGAAGAGAGAAGAAGGAGAAGAAGAAAGAAGAAGAAGAGGAGGAGAGAGAGAGAAGGAAGAAGAAGAAGGAGAGAGAAGAAGAAGGAGAAGAAGAAGAGAAGAGAAGGAGAAGAAGAAGAAGAAGAAGAAGAAGAAGGAGGAGGAGAGAGAAGAAGAAGAAGAGAGGAGAAGAAGAAGAGGAGAAGAAGAAGGAGAAGAGAAGAGAGAAGAAGAGAGAAGGAAGAAGAAGAAGAGAAGAAGAAGGAGAGAAGAAGAAGAAGGAGAAGAAGAAGAAGAAGAAGACGAGAGAGAAGAAGAAGAAGAGGAGGAAAGAAGAAGAAGAGAGAAGAAGAGAAGAAGAAGAAGGAAGAAGACGAAGAAGAAGAGAAGAAGAGAAGAAGGAAGAAGAGGAGAGAGGGAGAGAAGACAGAGAAGGAGAAGAAGAAGAGGAGAAGAAGAGAAGAAGAAGGAGAAGAAGAAGAAGAGAGAAGGAGAGAGAAGAGAAGAAGGAGAGAAGGAGAAGAAGAGAAGAAGAGAAGAAGGAGAGAGAAGAAGGAAGAAGGAAGAAGAAGAGAGAAGAAGGAGAAGAAGAAGAAGAAGGAAGAAGGAAGAAGAAGAAGAAGAAGAAGAAGAAGGAGAGAAGGAAAGAGAAGAGAAGAAGAAGAAGAAGGAGAAGAAGAAGAAGGAGAGAAGAGAAGAAGAAGAAGAAGAGAGAAGACGAGAAGGGAGAGAAGAAGAAGAAAGAAGAAGAGAGAAGGAAGAAGAAGAAGAGAAGAAGAAGAAGAGAAGAAGAAGAAGAGAAGAAGAGAGAGAAGAAGGAGGAGAAGAGAAGAGGAGAAGACGAAGAAGGAAGAAGAAGAGAGAAGAGAGAACGAAGAGAAGAAGGCGGAGAAGAAGAAGAGAGAAGAAGAAGAAGAAGAAGAAGAGACAGACAGAGAAGACGAAGAAGAGAGAAGAAGAAGACGGAAGAGACGAGCGTCAGAGCAGCAGAAGAACGAAGAAGCGACTGCGCGCAAGACCAGTCTATAGCATCTCTTCATCCATCCTCCTCCTCTCCTCTCTCTCCTCTACTCCTCTCCTCTTCCTCACTTCTTCCTCCTTTCCTCCTCCTCCTCCTCCTCCTCTCTCCTCCTCCTCCTCCTTCTCTCCTCTCTCCTCCTCTCCTCCTTCTCCTCCTCCTCCTCCCTCCTTCTCCTCCTCCTCCTCCCTTCTCTCTTCTCCTCCTTCCTCCTCTCCTCTCCTCCTCCTCTTCTTCCTCTCCTCTCTCTCCTTCCCTCCTCCTTCTCTCCTCTTCCTCCTCCTCTTCTCCTTCCTCCTCTTCCTTCTCCTCCTCCTCCTCCTTCTCCTTCTCTCCTCCTCCTCCTCCTCCTCCTCCTCTCTCCTTCTCCTCCTCCTCCTTCTCTCTCCTCCTCCTCTCTTCCTCCTCCTTCTCTCCTCCTCCTTCCTCCTCCTCCTCCTCTCTCTCTCTCCTCTCCTTCCTCCTCCTCCTCTTCCTCCTCCTCCTCCTCCTCCACCTCCCCCTCCTCCCTAAACCCCCGTCATGTTAACATCTATTTGTGTGTAGTATTTACTCTGCTGTACTCTTTAAAAAAAAACACATTCAAATAATTCTGGCCAGATAATTTGTCATGTCACGTGC
Source organism: Berghia stephanieae (assembly GCF_034508935.2). Classification (NCBI taxonomy): domain Eukaryota; kingdom Metazoa; phylum Mollusca; class Gastropoda; order Nudibranchia; family Aeolidiidae; genus Berghia; species Berghia stephanieae. The sequence goes on from NC_088372.1 coordinate 41,016,405, forward strand.
CATTTACAGCATGCAGACAAAAGATTGACAATAGTACATGTTTTTGAAATTTTGTCCAGAAGAATTGTCCTTCAAATATCAATCGATTACAATGACCCTGATCTTGTCAAAAATTCTCAAACCTGGGACTTTCCATGTTGATCCGATGATAATTGACCTTTCTTTTCTAAGGGTTGTTGATAAGGTCAAGGTCATAGGCTAGTTTGAGTTAATAGACCGTATTGTCTTCAATGCATTTGCAGCAAATATATGCACTTTATTGATTCAAGTGCTAGCGTCCTATCCAAAGGGTAGCAAGCAGTTGCTATTGTCCGTTTCACATTATAGAAACCTGGATAAACTCAGGCTCTATGGGTCTGAAGGACGACTGTATTGACTCGTAGTTATGTAATCATAATGATAATAATCAGATTAATAATAATAATAATAATAATAATAATAATAATAATAATAATAATAATAATAATAATAATAATAATGATAATATTATTAAATGGCATTTATATAGAGCTTTACCCCGTTGTCACAGGCTCTAAGTGCTTTACAGTGATGTAAAACAAAACATGTTACAGTAAGACAAGTTATATATAAACAAATATGAATGTAGGGTAGGTCACCCCAAAATCGTACACATTTTCTATACCTGAGATTCTAACTGTGGATGTTGATTGGGTTGGTGTCAATACATGTGAGGCATTATTGGTTAACCTAAACTCGAAAATAGAAAAATCAATTCGCCGTGAAAAAGAGCGTAGTGTAAACACAATGTGGTGTAAACACTCGAAAATGTTTACTGTGACACACTCTGGAGTGTATGGATTTGGGGCATGTACAGATTTTGGGTGACCTATCCTAACACCTGCTATGCTCTTGGCATCTTCATCTGATCCCTATTTGTTCTCAGTTCCCCTTTGTCTTACTTTTACTTGGGTGCTTTAATTGTAATTCTAGAATTAGTCTATCCCATTTTCTTCCTTTTTACTGGCACTGATATAACCTAAATGTGTTGCAAGCACCGTCTACTGGCTGTTAACGGCATTTTATTCTGTTGAAAAAATTTGTAATGTCGTCTAACGGCCGTCATGTCTTGTCCTCAGTGTAAAGCATTGCAATTGGCCAGGGACCCTTTGTAAAGCACTTTGAGCACTTTTATTTTATCAATGCTGGGTTAACTCTTTCAGTGCCATTGGCTGCACTGTGCGGCCAGAGCTGAATCTGTTCTACTGTCCAATGGCCTCACAATGCGGCCGGTCTTAAAAAGCACAAATAATAATGTAATCCAATCCTACTTTCTACAACAATACTATAAGTTGAACCAATGGTATCATTTCTTTCATCAGAACATACAATTGGCCCTAGGGGGTATTTTAATTGAGATTTTGTGCCGAATTCGAATGTCGCTTTGTCTTAGTTTGTCATTCTCATGCTGCCTCATTTAGGTGTCAGCCATTTTGTGATGGAAATTCGAATATAAGCTCAGCACTCAAAGAGTTAAGCGTCTTCAGATGTTTGGTTCATTGTAAAGGCTTGACAAGTGTCATTTATTTTTACTTTCATTATAGGAAAATCTCTGTGTTTAACTTTAAATAAAGACAAGATAAGACAGAGCAGGCAGTTCTCTTATTGATGTGTTTTTTTTTTTTCCAGGGAGATTACGACGTCCGACTCGCAGTGACAAACCAAGAAAAAAAGCCACTGATTTGTCTGAAGGGCCACGTCATTATCCTGAAAAACTGATCATCAAAATGAAATCACGAATGTCTTTTATTTTTTTTGTGTGTGTGTGTGTGTGAATCACTAGAAATTATCGTTTGTTTTGTTGAAAAAAAGATTATTAATTTTTAAAAGCCTGAGTCAAATGTGTGTAAGTGTAAGTTATATCCTTTCCCTGTAGCCATTTCCAGAACATTCCAGTCGGTGTTTCTGAAATATTTCTGTTTGTTTTTTTGTAGATGAATGTTATGACCTGGTTGCCTCGTCCGTTTGTTTTAAAACTATTTTTATTTCTAATTTGATTTAGTATTTTGTTTTATTTTTACGTTTGAGATTCTATTTCACGCTCCTTCATTTTGGGGATTTTTTTGCTGCTTTTTGTTGTTGTCTCGTTTAGATCTTTAAAAATTAAAAATATGGAAGCAGGATTATTTTAACAAAATAAATTGGTTAAAGTGATTGAGTGGATTTGACAGGGGGTGAGGGAGGGGGGGGGGGGGGGGTGGAATGGCTGAGTGAATAAACCATGGCTCTTTCACCCAGGGATTTGACATTGTCAGTATCTCATGTTTTTCTTTGAGCAAGAACCCGAACCACAAATGCCAACTTTACCTCACTGCACTGCGGTGATGAATGGGTCACTTCCTGTTTGGTCTTGGGGAAGACCCGATAGAAAATGTCCTCTGGGGATGAATGAAAGGAATTTATTTTTATTATTTGAAAATTTTGATAATTTTTAAAAACGATTTATCTCCCTTAACAGTTCTTGACATCAGCTTTTGAAAGAGAATAAGTTTTCTATTTTTATATATTTTTAAATACAAAATAATAAATTTTCTATTTTTATATATTTTTAAATAGAAAATAATACATTTTTTATTTTTATATATATTTTTTATATAGAAAATAATGTTTTCTATTTTTATAGAAAATAATAAATTTTCCATTTTTATATATATTTTTTAAAAATAGAGAATAATAAGTTTTCCATTTTTCTATTTATATTTTATAGAAATGACCTGATTACATGATAATGATGATAAATGGACCAATCAAATGACTTGGATTACAAAGTGTTTGAAATAATGTCATGATGACCCAATGCCTGTTTTGATTGGGGAGATGATGGGGTCATTTTAGATGATGGGATACTTTGGTCATGTTAGATGATGGGATACTTTGGTCATGTTAGATGATGGGATACTTGGGTCATTTTAGATGATGGGATACTTTGGTCATGTTAGATGATGGGATACTTTGGTCATGTTAGATGATGGGATACTTGGGTCATTTTAGATGATGGGATACTTGGGTCATTTTAGATGATGGGATACTTGGGTCATTTTAGATGATGGGATACTTTGGTCATGTTAGATGATGGGATACTTTGGTCATTTTAGACGATAGGATACTTTGGTCATGTTAGATGATGGGATACTTTGGTCATGTTAGATGATGGGATACTTTGGTCATGTTAGATGATGGGATACTTGGGTCATTTTAGATGGTGGGATACTTTGGTCATGTTAGATGATGGGATACTTTGGTCATGTTAGATGATGGGATACTTTGGTCATGTTAGATGATGGGATACTTTGGTCATGTTAGATGATGGGATACTTGGGTCATTTTAGATGGTGGGATACTTTGGTCATTTTCAACATTTTTTTTACTTTAATCATTTGACATGCCTGAAAATAAAGGTACCGTTATGAAACGATGGGGGAGTCACATAGAAACGATTTATTTTAGAATTTATAAATATGAAGATCAATGAATTGAATCTCTTCTATTTTAATTCCGTTTTTTATAATGGTTGTTTTTTTATTTTTGTCACAAGAATAATCTGTAATCCAACCAAAAAGATTAAAATTTCTTTATTTTTCTACAAATTTTTTACAAAAACTAACACTGGAATATTTTATATTCTTTATATAAATTGAATTTCACCCTACGGTATTTCTGTTATGAATTCTGTCTTTGATATAAATTGAATTTCATATTACGTTATTTCTATTATGAATTCTGTCTTTGAGATATAAATTGAATTTCACCCTATGGTATTTATATATGAATTCTGTCTTTGAGATATAAATTGAATTTCATATTACAGTATTTCTATTATGAATTCTGTCTTTGAGATATAAATTGAATTTCACCCTACTGTATTTCTGTTATGAATTCTGTCTTTGATATAAATATCTTGTGGTGGTTTGATAAAAGATTTCAAGAGACAAGTGATATGGACGTTTCGAGTTTCCCCTTTGTCAACAACACATGATTAATGAGACACTAAAGACAGGTGAAAGGTGAGAGGATCGGATTGTTAAGGCGAATAAATCAAACAAGTTGTCGGCTATTATACGGCACGTACTGTTTTCGATTTATCAGTGAAATAATTTTTTTTTAAATGTATTTTTCTTCAACAACGGGGAACTGAATCAACCTTTATCGTTGTCCCGAATTGAGAAATTTAAAAAATGTAAAATTGGTTATTTTCAGGAATAATTGTTTACAATCGTACAAATACGTGGTTTGTTTGTGGGTTTTTTTTTTTTTTGGTGTGGTCTAGTCGTATGACACTAGCCTTTGGATCGGAAGGTCCTGGGTTCGGATCCCACTAAGAGCAGTGTATAGTTGAGTCCTTGGAAAAGGTTCTTTACTCACATTCTAGCACCGTACTTAGACAGATGTAAAATGAGTACCTAGCCGTTCACAGTAATGTCTGTTTCCTGGCCAAATTTGTAAACAGGTGTCTTCCCAGAGTAGGGCAGTGAACTGGTTGAATACGCAGTGAGCTGGTCAAATATGCAGTGTCAAATACGCAGTGAGCCGGTCAAATACGCAGTGAGCTGGTCAAATACGCAGTGAGTTGGTCAAATACGCAGTGAGCTGGTCAAATACGCAGTGAGCTGGTCAAATACGCAGTGAGCTGGTCAAATACGCAGTGAGCTGGTCAAATACGCAGTGTCAAATACGCAGTGAGTTGGTCAAATACGCAGTGAGTTGGTCAAATACGCAGTGAGCTGGTCAAATACGCAGTGAGCTGGTCAAATACGCTGTGAGCTGGTCAAATACACAGTGAGCTGGTCAAATACACAGTGAGCTGGTCAAATACGCTGACCTGATGAAGTTTGGAAGAGAATCTGTTGCTGACTCAATGATTGGAATACACGGATTTGTAAGATTGTAACAAAATAAGTAGTAGTATTTTGGAGGGATGTTAATATCACGATTTACAATGTTTTGGAAATACAAAAATACATACACATCTATGAATTCAAGGTAGGTTTAGTATATTTTTGAGGGAATTATTATGTATGTAGGAGAAATATATTATATGATATCTTTATTTACTAAATAAAATAGGATATAAATTATTATACGTAACTCCTTGCTTTGATTTTTTTTTTCCTGTCATCTGTTTTGTTTTTGTCTCTGGATAGGGGTGTGGGGAAATCACCATTAGCTCAGTTAGTAGAAAATTCGTCTAAGTCGCAAAAGGACTGAATTCTATCTTGAAATGAATGACACACTTGTTAGATTTATGTCTGACTCATTTTACGACCCTTATCCAAGTGTAAAATGAGTACCTGGCCAATTATTGTCTCTGTCACAAAAAAGATCGCCTAACAGGCGTTATGTCTTTTCCTACAAGTGGTGTTGCTGGCTTGAGACATCCTGTAAAATGATTTGACTTTGAGCAAAGTGAATGGATACAAAACAGCTCACGATTATGATTTCGCCCGACGTGAAAATTAAATCAAGGGGCACAACAAAAATAATTCAAGTATTTTCAGGTAAGGCGAAGTTGCTTCCCTTGAATTTAGTCAGTTCCCAAAACACAGTTGCCAGATAAATTTTGAGAAAGAAAAGGCCAAACAAATTTCAGGCAATTGTTCTTCTTCTTCTTCTTCTTCGTTCTTCTGATGGACATCTATGGCTGCAGTCCGATATCTGCTATGAAGTCTGTAGTCTGCTTTAGGTCCTCAGCCTCGCCATAGAGCTTTGTGTTGAGTGTTGTAGGGGTGACCCAGTGGTTAGAACGTTGCACGTTGTATAATGGGCAATCCATAAGCACATGTAAAGTGGTTTCATGGTCGGTTCCACATGGGCAATAAGGGGTTGTTCCAATACCTAGCTTTGTAAACATATGTCCTCTTAGTCTATTGTGTCCTGTTCGGAGGCGGAATAGAGTGACTTGGCTACTTCGCTGAATGGCATGGATTGGATCCTGCTTGTTGTGTTCCAGGTGTGTGTCATTCCTTTCTTTGTCTATTTTTAGCTTTATTATTACCAAGTCATGTAGGTATATATATGGAAATGAAATTGCCGATCAACTGGCCAAAGAAGGAGCCCAAAAGGAACAACCGAAGTCGTCAATCACTTACCATCAGCAAAAGAAAATAATAAAGGCAATTGTTAATTTTAAATAAATTATACCACATTGATCGAAACAACTTCATTTGGCTATGGACGAAGATTTAAGCAAAAAAAAAATTCCATCCCCCTGACATGAGTAAGTGTCTCGATTTAATGAAAATTCACCTCTCCAAATTGCCTATTAAACAATTAATAAAAAAAAATGAAAGAAGAAAAAAAATGCCAAAATGGGAATTAAAATTATTCAATGTTAAATTGCTTCAAAAAAGGCATTTTTGGACTTCGGCAAGGAAAATGCCAAGGTGGCATACCGATTGCAAAATTCTTTTCTTAACCCTTTTCTTCTTCGTCTGGAAAGGGTTAATGACAACCCTATGTAATCGGTATGTCACCTTGGCGTTTTAAAATGCCATATCCTAAAATGGTGTGGGTATTTTTGTTTTTTGTTTTTGGTCATGTTTTTTGTTGCATTTTGTTATTTTTCGTTTTGTTTGTTTTGTTTTTAGTTTATTTTGCTTGTTTTTTTTTCTTTAGCTTTTTAATTTTATAAAAATGAAGTCATTCGGTACAAGAAATACTTGGTTTAAATTTTTAAAGCATTTTTGTTGTTGTTGTTGTTGATTTTGTTGTTGTTGTTGTTGTTGATATAACTCCATTTTAAAAATTAAATAAACAATAAAGGCAAATTGTGAGACTCGTGAAATGAAGACAATCGTTGTGGAAATCTGGCCAAAGTCTGTCAAAGACAATCGTTGTGGAAATCTGGCCAAAGTCTGTCAAAGACAATCGTTGTGGAAATCTGGCCAAAGTCTGACAAAGACAATCGTTGTGGAAATTTGGCCAAAGTCTGTCAAAGACAATCGTTGTGGAAATCTGGCCAAAGTCTGACAAAGACAATCGTTGTGGAAATTTGGCCAAAGTCTGTCAAAGACAATCGTTGTGGAAATTTGGCCAAAGTCTGTCAAAGACAATCATTGTGGAAATTTGGCCAAAGTCTGTCAAAAACATTAAAAAAAACAAAATAACATATTTTGGCCAGTTCCATTTTGTCGTTTCAGGGCGTCACACGAACTTCGTGAACTGTGTCGGTCCCAGGCTCTCTACTCTCATTTTTTCACCATACTCAAGTGTAAACGAGTACCTGATTGTTAATGGCGATGTCACTGTGGAAATAAAAAACTACTCACACATGACAAGTCCTATGTCTCTTCCTTCAAGTTTAGTGATGCTGTTGGCTTGGGTACTTTTGGAAAGCGCTTTGAGCACATTAATTGAT
>NC_088372.1:41028776-41061276 GCF_034508935.2 Berghia stephanieae
GAGTACATAGAGGTAGTAATTTTCAATCTTGAATCAGAGAGGAAATACAACATGAATGGTTGATTTGAAGTATGGAACAGTTAAAGTACCTGTAAACGGTAATATTGAATGGCTTGATAACGTTTGGACACGAAACGTTCGTTTTTTATAGCCATTTAAAATTTGAGACTTGACAGTTTTATCTATTTCCCATTATTTCCCAAGGTTTAAACACGATGTGTAATACAGGTTTGATCATCTGTAAGTGTGTTTGTACAAAAACACATCGATTCATTGCCTAATTGTCTCTATAATGTAGGATTTAACATCAGCGCAAAGTTCAAGTGCACTTCCGGATGGATTCAAATGTTGGATATTCATGGATTACTTCCCTTGGAGTACAAAGACTACAGAATAATTTATCCCTTTATCATCTCTCTCTCTCTCTCTCTCTCTCTCTCTCTCTCTCCCTCTCTCTCTCTCTCTCTCTCTCTCTCTCTCTCTGTAAGTGTCTGTCTGACCCCTCCCCGTTTCTCTCCCTCTCTGTCTATCTGTCTGTCTCCCTTTTTCTATTTTCTCTCTCCCTCTATCATCGTCAACAGAAGTCCTTTTCCTCTGGAGGATTGGCAAGATGGAAACTATCACGTGATCGTAATATTTGCTTGTTCTAGCCTATTCATAGTGGTGGGGCAAAGATGATTCGGTCATATATATATATATATATATATATATATATATATATATATATATATATATATATATATATATATATATATATTTCAACTTTTGAAAAAATAAAATATTTCAACCACAAATAATCACATTCACTATGAAATGACAATACCAGTAGATTTTAATTATTCCAAACGTAATCAAAAAGGAATCACGAAAGAGAATACAACAAAAAAATAAAGCGACGAGACAAAATGCGACAACACCTTGACAATACAAGTCCATTCCGTTCACTCAAAAAATTAAAGAGATGCTTTAATCCCTCAACGGCGAGATTGATATTTCTGTTACATTTTCAGAAGTACGTAGTAACTTTAAAGTTTTCATCGAGAAGCAACAACCGCGATATGACTCGAGTTTCATTCAGAGCTCAAATTGCATCATTTTTACTGCTCTCTTGGTGGTTAAAATGATTGTGCCGGTGGTGGTAGTGGTTGGAATAGTGGTAGCGGTGGTGGTGGTGGTGGAGGAGGAGGAGGAGGAGGAGGAAGAGTAGACGGTGAGGGAGGATGTAATTATGGTAGTGGTTTTGGTGGTGCTTTTGGTTAGAATGATAGTTGTGGAGACGATGACGAAAATTATATGATGATGTTGATATTGTTTTTATTGCTATTGTAGTACTTGGTGTTAATATTGTTGTTGTTGTTAATGATGATGATAATGATGGCAACGACGATGTCGTCGACAATGATGATTACCGTACGATATTACAAAGTTTATTCAATCTTAAGCTTTCGCCATTAAATCATACAATTTGATGACAACATACATGAAAGTGGACAAAAATGGTAAATGGAACCAAACAATAAATTGATACCATTAATAACCACAAAAATACAACAATCGTAATACCACTAATACGTACAATAATAATAATAATAATAATAATAATAATAATAATAATAATAATAATAATAATAATAATAATAATAATATAATAATAATAATAATAATAATAATAATAATAATAATAATAATAATAATAATACTAATAATGATAATGATAATAATAATAATAACAATAATAATATTACCATCATCATTACTACTACCACCGTCACTATTACCACCACCACCATCACCATCATTATTACGTTTCCAATCAGTTTTTCTCGTTTTTAAAAAATTTGATACCTTAATAGACGAAAATTCCGGTGATTTTTTTAAAGGATAGTTAAAATATCTACGATTTTATTAACCCTGAAAACTACGATTTTTATTTTCCTATTTCAAGTAGGCAGGTCTGCGATGACAAGTATCAGTTCCATAGTCAAAAAAAAGACAAATAAAAACAAAGTTTATTTAATCTTAGGCTTTCGCCAATAATTCATACAATACAATTAAGACAAAATAATGCTACCAATCTCTCCTCATGCATTCGTTAGACTATAACAATAACGACCGTGTTATCTTTACTCCTTACCCAACCAACCCCTAGCTTCTCGCCTCTTCATCGCGAACTATCTTATGTATGTATTTGCTTCACGACGGGCAAGTACGGAATCTGCCCACCCTTCCTTTAAACGTCTTTATTTCCTCTATAACTTAGTTAGAATTCAACTCTCTCCTTTCTCAGAAGAGTATTTCTTGTATACTAATTCAATTGTTGATTGTTGAGTAAACCAAAATGGTGGTTGTATTTTATATATTATTTAGTCGTGACGTCTGAATAAAAGTGTTTTATTAGAGGGAATGCAATAGAAAATACATTGTTTTGCAAAAATATTTAGTCTGGCAATAAAAATACAGCGGTAATTACTTTAAGAATTTTTTAAAAAGGAACAAATTAATTTGTTTAAAAAAACAAAACAAAACAAAACAAGAAACAAATAAGACAACAATTTAAATAAATGAATTTTGAGAAGCACTAAAGAAAACGAGAAAAAAAAGAAATAATTTAAATGGATAAACAAATATATTAAAACAACACAAGTTAATACTAACTTGATATAATATTAGTAAATTGATAAATTTAATTCAATACTGTAACCTTCCCAATGTTATTACAGCAATGGTACCAGCACAAGTAAGGCAATAAATAAGAAAAAGTTCGTTTGCCAAAATCTCTGTTTAGTGCTCACTGGTTTATAAGGTGGGCTCATTTGAATTAGCCCGACCTAGAACTAGAGAGGCCAGACAGCAAAATCACCGTCAGGCGACGTGACGATGAGATGACGATGTGGGCGGAGTGGAATGGTTGGGAAAGGGGGGGGGGGTGATAAAAAAGAGCAGGAGCGTATCCTGGTTTATGCATTACGGGGTGCATGGTGATTCGCAATCTATCAAAAATACATACAAATTGATTTCAGTACGAAGTATCAAGTTTAAGTACTAACTTTTAAAATGATCTAATTTAAATTAGATTATTTCGGACCTGGTAATACAGCTTATAACTTGAAAAAACAGGCTGGTATTTGCCCACCCTGCCCATTATTACCAGCCGTCCCTGGTGGACTTGGAATAAACGTAGAGCATGGCAGGAACTCTTAATGGATGGCTGCAGAATCCTGTCTCATGTCTCATGCCTCACGTCTCATGTCTCATGTCTGTCTCCTTTGCGACCAGCTCGGTCAGGAGGATTTGGTCACGTGACGTGAGGACAGACTTTTTTTTTCTTTTCTTTCTAAAAAAAAACCCCTCAGGAATGGGAGACACCCAAAGCTTGTCGTTGCTTTGCCAATTTAGATTTATCTCCATCTTTTAAATACGACAATAAACAGGTATAGGTATAGTGACCTTAATAAAAATTGTAAAAAAACAAAACAAAAAAACATAAATTAAAAAAGCCCCATAAAATAAAAAGTCAAAAAAAATAAAATTATATAAATAAATCAGTAAATAAAGAGATAAATAAATAAATAAACATATGTTTTAAAATGAAACAGAAAATGACTTGATTTTATATGACTTAATAACCCTGTACACTCTAAGATAGGGGACTATAGATAGTAATCATTGCTATATCTACATATTCGCTGCCTCTGATTACGGGTCATCGCATGGGTCATAAAACTGTGAGGACAGACTTGAGTTGTGGGGGATCAAGTATGGCACAACACCGTTTAGAGTTGAATGGTCACATATATTTTGCCATTGTGCGAGCCGTACGTGATTCGTTGCCAATTAATTTATGCGAATCGTTAATCAATTATGGCATGTGGTAACAACAAGATATGAAGTGAATAGAAAAGTGCCAGAAGACAATAGAGAATAAAAATTTTTTCGCGGCGGTGGTGGGGTTTGAACCTGCGACCTTACTGGTACGACAACTCCTCCGCCTGGCAGGTGAGAGCGTGGCTCTACCGTGTGAGCTATCCACGAACACAAAAATATACGTTTCAAACCCAAGATCCCTCTCTCACCCACTTCTTGAGACCGCCGATTCGTTCGCACACCACCATCGCGAAGTAATTTTTGACCAGCAGTTAAGCTTAATAGCCAATATTCTCAACACAAACATATAACATAGAAACGATTGAGACATTGAGTATGCTCCGGTGTATGGGGTGAATTTTTAATTCAGAAAAGTGAGTGGAGCAGGCACTTATGTTGGTAACAACAAGATATGAAGTGAATAGAAAAGTGCCAGAAGACAATAGAGAATAAAATTCTTTTCGCGGCGGTGGTGGGGTTTGAACCTGCGACCTTACTGGTACGACAACTCCGCCTGGCAGGTGAGAGCGTGGCTCTACCGTGTGAGCTATCCACGAACACAAAAATATACGTTTCAAACCCAAGTCATTTCTAGATCCCTCTCTCACCCACTTCTTGAGACCGCCGATTCGTTCGCCACCATCGCGAAGTAATTTTTGACCAGCAGTTAAGCTTAATAGCCAATATTCTCAACACAAACATATAACATAGAAACGATTGAGACATTGAGTATGCTCCGGTGTATGGGGTGAATTTTTAATTCAGAAAAGTGAGTGGAGCAGGCACTTATGGCATGGTGTGGCGGCTATGTGGTCTTGTGATATGACACTCGCCTTCGGATCGGATCGTTCTTGGTTCGAATCCCACTCTGAGCGTTGAATTGTGCAGCAAATGCATTCACCCAATAGGTGAAGCCTGTTAAGGAATATAAAGCATCACCAATTTTACCTAGACATAATAAGATAATGAATTGATTAAGTAACCTGATCTTTAAAAACAAAAATAGCCCAACGGGGGCCAAAATCATGTAGTAGAGTCATAGTTAATTTTTTGCCAACAGGCACAGAATTACTGGCAAGTATAAATGTGATAAAACTGTTTTTTACAGATCGATATACGAGTAACTTGCAAACTTTTTCTAAATTGAGGCTGATTTTATCTCCCTTTGACTCTAATGATTAGTTAGAAAATCTGCAAGGGCCAAATGATCGGTCCCTGTTATACAAGGGCAAAATGATCGGTCCCTGTTCAGTTGTAAGAACACACGACATGTCAACAACACACGTGGTTCAGGTCATGGTTTTGTTTGTAAGGGTTTTACGGCGCTTACAACATACTAAGGTCATATCAGCGCCTGTAAAAAGGAAGAAAATGGGAAAGTAAAAAGTTCTAGAATTAGAATTAAAGCACCCAAGAAAAGGTAAGACAAAGGGGAATTGGTTCAAATAGGAAACGGATGTAGATTCCAAGATCAGACTATCAAAGTACTTAGTTTGAGATCACCTAAATGTCTCATCCAGACACAAGCACAGGTCCCAACTAAGAGGAATACACTCAAATGTTTACAAATCATATATAATATGTAAACAAAATATAATACAGTGCACAAGAGAGATGATTGGCAAGGGAAATCATTTCCCAAAACTCTAACTAAACATTTGACTGCTTCCCTCTTAGCTAGGGTATCCTGCCAGGGCCTGGACAATACCAAGTAATCTCATTCCAAGACAAAGATAGAAAGTATGTTAGAAAACAGCTATAGGGGGATAGAAGACACAGTCAGTACCTCCCTGCCCATTATGGGAGGTCGGGAACCCCACCGAGTCATTTTACTTGTCTGCCTAAAATAGAACACGCTTGTCGTTTCACTGGACCAATTGAACTTAAAAAAATAATTGAACTTTTATATAGCGCAATATCCACTAAACGTGCTCAAAGCAAATTACAAGGGGTCCCTAACAAACAGCAACACGTAACATGTAGAACGAGACATGACGCCCGTTACGCGATATTGCAATATTTTCTGACGGAGACAACGCTGTTAACGGCTAGGCCTACTCATTTTACACCTGAGTACGGTGAGATAATGTGAGTAAAGAGCCTTTTCCAAGGACTCAACTATGTCCGAGTGAGGCTCGAATCCAGGACCTTCCAATCCAAAAGCGAGTGTCATACCACTTGACCACGTAGTCTGGGTCTAATCTAATTTCCACGATAGTTTAAAGATCAAAGTCAATATTCCCCATACTCAATCCTTCTACATTTATCATTAGTCTACGTCAATCTCCATCCCGTGTTTTTTCAATAATATTTTTCTACTTTAGATTTACAGTGAAATGTGTTGCCAGATTGTTTTGCTTGCACAACACACTTTTTTACCGGATTTGTTTTAATCGTAGAACGCTCAAAAGATTTGTCTCGAGCTTTTGTTATTTCCAAAATAGTATAATAATCAAAATAGTATAATAATCAAAATAGTATCATAATCAAAATAGTATAATAATCAAAATAGTGTAATAATCAAAATAGTATAATAATCAAAATAGTATAATAATCAAAATAGTGTAATAATCAAAATAGTGTAATAATCAAAATAGTATCATAATCAAAATAGTATAATAATCAAAATAGTGTAATAATCAAAATAGTGTAATAATCAAAATAGTATAATAATCAAAATAGTATAATTATCTAAATAGTGTAATAATCAAAATAGTATAATAATCAAAATAGTATAATAATCAAAATAGTATAATAATCAAAATAGTGTAATAATCAAAATAGTATAATAATCAAAACAGTATAATAATCAAAATAGTATAATAATCAAAATAGTATAATAATCAAAATAGTATAATAATCAAAATAGTGTAATAATCAAAATAGTATAATAATCAAAATAGTATAATAATCAAAATAGTGTAATAATCAAAATAGTATAATAATCAAAATAGTATAATTATCTAAATAGTGTAATAATCAAAATAGTATAATAATCAAAATAGTATAATAATCAAAATAGTATAATAATCAAAATAGTGTAATAATCAAAATAGTATAATAATCAAAACAGTATAATAATCAAAATAGTATAATAATCAAAATAGTATAATAATCAAAATAGTATAATAATCAAAATAGTGTAATAATCAAAATAGTATAATAATCAAAATAGTATAATAATCAAAATAGTGTAATAATCAAAATAGTATAATAATCAAAATAGTATAATAATCAAAATAGTATAATAATCAAAATAGTGTAATAATCAAAATAGTATAATAATCAAAATAGTATAATATTTAAAATGTGAGGCTGAGAAAACCCGGGAAGATGCGGCAAGCTTCGATTTGAGATATGAGCCAAAATCGAAGATAAAGTGTTTCCCATAGCAATACATTTCATTCAGAAAAACATTCATAACTTGGGTTCTAATAAACACAGAAAGACAATGTAAACTGGTAAATAATCAGATGTGGTCTACACCACTGTATACATAACTCAATTTGTGAAATTTGTGCATCTTTCCGGGTTTTCTCAGCCAGTCACACAAATAGTATAATAATCAAAACAGTATAATAACCAAAATAGTATAATAATCAAAACAGTATAATAATCAAAACAGTATAATAACCAAAATAGTATAATAACGAGAATAGTATAATAATCCAAATAGTATAATCATCAAAATTGTATAATAATCCAAATAGTATAATAACGAAAATAGTATAATAACGAAAATAGTATAATAACGAAAATAGTATAATAACCAAAACAGTATAATAACCAAAATAGTATAATAACCAAAATAGTATAATACCCAAAATAGATACATGCAAGTTCGTAATGAACTTTGTATGTCCGTAAAGTTCCCCACTAGAATACAGTCGTGAATAGAACAGATTCGAAGAGACCAAATACACCAAACACCGACGTTCCGACTCAAAACCCTTTTTCCAACCAAAACCAAAATCAATAGAAAAAAACAACATTTCTATATTTTTATTTTTACTGCAGAAGGGTTTCGGGTCCAAAACATTCACCGTCTGGTATTTTTGTTCTTTTTAAAAAGTTGTTCTATTCATTGTTTTCCCAGGACATTTTAGAACTTGTACCAGGTTAGCATCACCGTGACGTTAATGAATTTATCACGCTGCTGCCGTCCCATGACCAATGCGTTGAACAAACCATGACAAGCCATGCATTGAAGGCTGCCCTAAAGTTATTATCAAATGTCGTCTTTTTTTTTTTTTTTTTTTTTTTTTTTTTTTTTTTGGGTAGTATTTAACTCGTGTCTTTTCTACTGTGCGATATCCACTTGATGTGCTCATAGCGCTCAAAGTACAAAGGGGGTCCCTATGGTGATGATGATGATGATGATCATGATGATGATGATGATGATGATGATGGTGATGATGATGATGATGATGATGATGATGATGATGATGATGATGATGATGATGATGATGAAGTTGTTGGTATTGATGACGATGAAGTTTTCAGTCCTATACATCATAAAGCCACTGATTTTGTACTTGGTCCATCTCGATATCACACCGTTTGGAGTTGGTGGGTAACACGTTATATCTAATTTACTTGATGCTCAAGCCTCTTTCCGACATAAACTGGAGGTGTCTAAATCTCCCCTCCACCTCTCTCTTCTCTCTCTCTCTCTCTGTGTCTCTCTGTCTCTCTCTCTCTCTCTGTCTCTCTCTCTCTCTCTGTCTCTCTCTCTCCCTCTGTCTCTCTCTCTCCGTCAATCTATCTCTTTCGCTCTCTCTCTCTCTCTTCTCTCTCTCTCTCTCTCTCT
Source organism: Berghia stephanieae (assembly GCF_034508935.2). Classification (NCBI taxonomy): domain Eukaryota; kingdom Metazoa; phylum Mollusca; class Gastropoda; order Nudibranchia; family Aeolidiidae; genus Berghia; species Berghia stephanieae. The sequence goes on from NC_088372.1 coordinate 41,037,451, forward strand.
GTCTCTCTCTCTCAGTCAATTTATCTCTTTCGCTCTCTCTCTCTCTCTCTCTCTCTCTCTCTCTCCCTCTGTCTCTCTCTCTCTCCGTCAATCTATCTCTTTCGCTCTCTCTCTCTCTCTGTCTCTCTCTTCCCTTGCACTCACACACACACACAAACTTACACACAAACACACACACAAACACACACATTTTTTTTTATCTATAACGTATTAACTTTTATGTCAATATAATACGTATAAGATATTTCGTGTTTACTTGAAGAAGGACACAGGCCGATAAACGTCGTTTGTTTTGTGTGTTGGTCCCTTATAGATAGTATGCGCTTGGCTCAGAAGCTCACAACATTACCATCCGGATGTAAAACGGACCAACACACAAAACTCTGTGTAACCATGAACTTTTATGGTCTGAATAATACAGTTAAGTGATAATTATTCATAAACGTGGATGGCAAAAAAAAAAAAACAAAACAAAAAAAACCCCCAATAACAAAGACCCGAGTGACGTCAACTTCATTCTATCTATATATGAGTCACATTTTCTCCCTTTATCTTTCTTTCCGACACATGGTACACGGCTATGTGGTCTAGTGGTATGACACTCGCTTTCGGATCGGAAGGTCCTGGGTTCGAGCCTCGCTCGACGCATAGTTGAGTCCTTGGAAAAGACTCTTTACTCACATTCTCTCACCATAATCAGGTGTAAAATGAGTACCTGGCTGTTAACAGCGTTGTCTTTGTCCGAAAAATTGTAATATCGCCTAACAGGCGTCATGTCTCGACCTACATGTTAAATGTTGCTGTTGACCAGGGACCCCTTGTAAAGCGCTTTGAGCACGTTAAGTGGATATTGCGGTATATAAAAGCTCAATTTATTATTATTATTTACACTCCTATGGACGGGACCGAGATGACGTCACTCAGCTCCTTGTTATTGTTTTTGCCAGCCATTTTTATGAGTCGTCTTCACTAAATTCAATCCATCAGACTACAAACGTTCAAGGTTACACATAGTTGTGTGTGTTGGTCCGTTATATAGATAGTATGCGCTTGGCTAAGAAACTCACAGCATTGCCATCCGGAAGAATAACGGACCAACACACAAAACTATGTGTAACCTTGAACGTTTATAGTCTGGTTAGTACAGTTTAGTGAGAATTACTCATAAACGTGGATGGCAAAAACAATAACAAAGCCCTGAGTGACGTCATCTGCATACTATCTATAGATAGTATGCGCTTGGCTAAGAAGCTCATAACATTGCCATCCGGAAGTATAACGGACCAACACACAAACGCGGATGGCAAAAAACAATAACAAAGACCAGAGTGACGTCAGCTTCGATCTATCTATAGATAGTATGCGCTTGGCTAAGAAACTTACAGCATTGCCATCCGGAAGTATAACGGACCAACACACAAAACTATGTGTAACTTTGAATGAGAATTACTCTTAAACGTGGATGGCAAAAGACAATAACAAAGACCTGGGTGACGTCAACTTCATACTATCTATACCAGAGCTTTAAGAGCGTTTATATAGCCTAATTCCCTCTAAAGGTGCTCAAAGCGCTTTGCAAAGGGTCCCCAGCCAACAGCAAACTTATCAAGTAAGACGAGACATGACGCCTATTAGGCGATAAAACAATTTTTTTCAGACAGAGACAACCTGAATACGGTGAGAGAATGTGAGTAAAGCTCCTTTTGCAAGGCCTCAACTATGAGCCGCACAGCACTCGAACCCTGGACCTTCCGATTCAGACACTGGCGGATGTTATGAGTATTTTACTTTAAAGCGACGTATACATATAGACAGGTCTGACATTGGAACCCACTTATGGGCCTAGTTTAACGTTGTTGTAATGGATAATATTCTGTTTTATTATTTGAGATTTCCATCACAGCAATAAGGAATGGGAGCGATCTCTATTCATGCTTTCGTTCAACCAGGTCATCAATCACATGATTTGTTGCTGTCCAACGATTGGATATTTCTTAACAAATGTAAACACGCTGCTTTGTTTACAAATGTTATAAACATACACATGTGTCGAGCTGAATCAAATGACCAATCGTGATGTTAGATATTTAAAAAGCTGTGAACACTTTTCACCAAGTGGGTCAATTTGAGTACATTTTGCAATGTGACCAATGACCTCGAGCACATGGAAAGTTCATATAGATCATGCCCTGCCAATAAGTGCACTTCGCCTGAACGCAATAAATCAATATGACAGATACCGTTTGGGGACAACAAGTCACATTTTCATACTACACCTAGTTTGATAAACGTTATGATAATATAGACCATAGACTGATATCAAATAACACAGTTTGTCGTATGTGTTGAAGACAGTCCGGCTGATAAAGTCACAAGTTTTTGTTTATTGTGCACACACACACACACACACACCAACCCACCCACACCCACACTCACACACACTCACACACACACACACACACACACACACACTATCCACCAATCAGATGTCATCCTAACGTGGGAGACAAGAGCCCATTCCTGTTTTTAACCAAAAATTTCAAATGGCTGAATGAGTCACACTTGGAGGTGTGAAGACCAGACGACACTACTACTACCAAAAATTCAATCCGTGGTTTGCGAGGACAACAGCTGAGGTATGTTAACATTTTGTTTGTTAATGTTTTGTGTATGTTAGTTACTTGGACATAAACATTAAATGAATACACGGTATTTAAGAAGAAAATAAAAAGATTTACGCCCTTCCGCCACAACACCATAAGACACCATCGCCGAGGCATTCCATGAAGGAATATAGATAACTCTATCAAACAAGATGTTTGATGTCAACAGGAATCACACATGTTGTCCAAATGAGCCAATTGGGGGTTAATAATCTTGCCCAAGGAAGAAAAAAAAACCGAAAGTGCCTGAAGCGGTCGGGGCTCGTTATTTAAGCTCTTCGAAAAAGAACAAAATACCAAACACACACAACGTTTCGGGGTCAAAATCCTTCTTCAGCCGATGACAAAACCAATAAAAACATGAATACATTGCTTAAGACCCAGACTCAGGGATGTTCTTGGCTTTCTACATTCCACAGCTTCTAGATGCTTGTTATAACTTTAAATTAAATAGGTGGGTCACGTTTGGGTTATGCCGAAATGCAATTGGTGTTGAGAAATCAGTCAGAATTTTAATGCATTAAAACATTATGTTCCCAGTTGTTTTACATTGTAAAGATGTCTGTGTGCATTGTGAAGTGAATTGGTTATGAGGTGATATTAATTGATATAAGATCCACACATTTCTATTAATGACATCTTAACCATCCCGACTTAATACCGTTTTGAGGAAAAGAGTCACATATACGCTGTTAAGCTTAATTGCTGGTCAACTAATTTCACGGCGTTTGTGTGTGTTGAACCCGTGACCTCCAGAAGTCGGGGAGAAGTGGCTCCAGATAGACATAGAGTTTGAAGCGACTATTTTTTTTGGGGGGATTGCTCATACGATAGAGTCACGATCTCCCCGGCCAGGTGGAGTTGTCGTACCAGTAAGGTTGCGGGTTCGAGCCCCCGTCGCCGCCGGGAAGTTTTTATACTTTGATGTCTTCTGGCACTTTCCTACTCACTTCAGTAATTTCTGGTTTATAAGTATATAGGCCTATCCTACTTTTTACTAAATTATATTAATCAGACTATAAACGTTTAAGGTTTCACACTGGTAGATGTCATGAGTTTTTCAACAAAAGGCATAGCATCAATACTAACGTCTTACATTGTTACAAAGTTCATGTGATAATGTGGTGGTGTTTTTGTTTTGTTTTGTTTTGTTTTGCTATCATTGTGATTGCTTCAACAAACAAGATAACACAAAAGAGTCGGGTGAAGAGAGTGAATTTCTTTTTGTCAAACAGAAGGACAGCGACGGTGTGTAATTCTTTTGTTTTTGTGTTACGTTCTGGCTCAAAAGTATCGAAAAGATTTGAATTGAATTGAAGTAATTTTCAAAATCTTGTTATTTAATCATATAGATGCTGTGCGCTTGGCTAAGAAACTCACAACATTGCCATCCGGAAATATAACGACAAAACTACGTTTATAGATAGTATGAAGTTGACGTCACTCAGGCCTTTGTTATTATTTTTTGTCACCCACGTTTATGAGTAATTCTCACTAAACTGTAATAATCAGACTATAAACGTTTAAGGTTACACATTTTTTGTTGTGATATGGTCCTATACTTCCGAATGTTGTGAGATTCTTAGCCACAAGCGCATACCATCTATAGAAAGAACGAAGATGACGTCAGTCAGGTCTTTGTTATTGTTTTTTGCCATCCACGTTTATGAGTACATCTCACTAAGCTGTATGGACCAGACTATAAACGTTCATGGATACACACAGTTTTGTGTGTTGGTCTGATATACTTCCGGATGGCAATGTTGTGAGCTTCTTAGATAAGCGCATACTATCTATAAGTCCTATTGATATAATTTAGTGAGAACTACTCATAATAATGACTGGCTAAAAACAATAACAAAGAGCTGAGCGACGTCAATTTCGTTCTCTCTATAGATAGTATGCGCTTGGCTAAGAATCTCACGACATTGCCATCCGGAAGTATAACGAACCAACACACAAACTTATGTGTAACCTTGAACGTTTATAATCTGGTTAATACACTTATGGATGAAAAAAAAAAAACAACAAACAATAACAAAGACCTGGGTGACGTCAATTTCGTTCTTTTTATATGAATCAGACTATGTTAAAGTTATAGATAGTTCAAAGATGACGTCACTCAGGTCTTTGTTATTGTTTTTTGCCATCCGCGTTTATGAGTAATGCTCACTGAAATGTATTAACCCGACCATAAACGTTCATGGATACACACAGTTTTGTGTGTTGGTCCGTTATACTTCCGGATGGCAATGTTATGAGCTTCTTCGCCAAGCGCATACTATCTATACATAGTATTGTGCGTTTGTACAATTCATCTGGTGGATTGTTGTTGTGATTGATTTAATTAAACCCCTAACATTAATAGCCAGAAACACGAAGCATGGCGTTATTGATGACATGTGATTTATTTCAACGCCAAATCTATTCAAAGAATCCTATTTTATATTTTATCATTTTGGTCCCAAATTCACTTTTGAGTTTCCAACGACTTCAGACGTTTGACCGTTGGAACAGGGTGGGTTACATATTCACTTTTGTGACATGGATGCTATGTGTATAGCTACAATACCCACAATATCGGCCCGCCATATGGAATTCACCAACGCGCATAAATTTTAGTCTGATTGATATGGATGCTATGTCTATAGATAGTATGCGCTTGGCTAAGAAGCTCACAACATTGCCATCCGGAAGTATAACGGACCAACACACAAAACTGTGTGTAACCATGAACGTTTATAGTCGGGTTAATACAGTTCAGTGAGAATTACTCATAAACGCGGATGGCAAAAAACAATAACAAAGACCTAAGTGACGTCATCTTCGAACTATCTATAGGTAAAATACTCACACCACCTTCCCACCAGATGAAACCTACCAACACACAAACTGATGTGTAACCTCAAACGTTTATCATCTGATCGATCATATTGTAGTGATAACTAATATCTCAAGCGGCTGTCTAAACACAACAATAACAAAGAGCTGAGTGACGTCAACGTCATTTCTTCTATATTTTAGGGAGAACTAATCACCCAACCGAAGGTTTAAAAACAATAACAAAGGACTGACGAGTGACGTCACCTTCAATCCTTTTATAAAAAAAATACGTGAATTTCTGTTTGTTTTCATTTCAGAGTGTCGGTCACCAAATCGACAACATCACCGGAAACACTTGGATTGGACCAAGATGGCGGCGGTATGTAGACACAATGGTTGACAGTCATTCATCAAATGTGGGGCTATGTGGTCTTGTGGATCGGAAGGTCCTGGGTTCGAGTCTCGCTCGGCGCATAGTTGAGTCCTTGGAAAAGACTCGTTACTCACATTCTCTCACCATACTCAGGTGTAAAATGAAAACGTGGCCGTTAACAAAAATCTTATCTCTGTTGGAAAAAAATTGTAATATCGCCTAACAGGCGTTATGTTACTTTCTACATGTTACGTATTGCTGTTGGTCAGGGACCCTTAGTAAAGCGCTTTGAGCACGTTTAGTGGATAGTGCGCTATATAAAAGCTCAATTAATTCTTAAAATCGTGGTAAAATGTTGTGCGTTTAGAGTAAAATACTCACAACATCCGCCAGCCAAATTAATATACCAACACACAAAACTATGTGTCACGTTTAACGTTAATAGCCTGCTTGATATAGTTTATTGAGAACTAATCACTAACGGCCTGTCTAAAATCGTCGTGTGGTGACGTCGTCTGAGGACAGGTCCTGGTTTTCTTCCAAGTCGTTAGTCGATCGTTCAAGTTCCGGGAAAGTTACCGTTAACTCCCTATTATCAACGCTTTGAGACGGTGGGGCAAGATTAAATAAAATACAACGTTATCTCAGGAACGAGAACTACTGTAGATATTGGATTAGATTGGATTGGATTAGATTGGAATGTGGTCGGCGTTACAAACAACAAGTTGGATCCTTGTGGGAATCGGGGTTATCTCCCATGAGTCAATAAAACGATTTATCGTCTGGTTATCAAAACATTGTCACGGATACAAACATACACAAACACACACAAGTACACACACACACACAAGAACACATACATGTACACACACACACACACACACACACACACACAAGAACACTCATGACGTAAGCTTTAAGTCCGGGAATTTATGACGAAGATGATTTATCGCCGATCACGGATATTCGAAACAGCGTCGAAATGTCAAGGACGCGTGACCTAGTGTGTGTGTGTGTGTGTGTGTGTATGTGTGTGTATGTGTGTGTGTGTCGTTGGGAATGAAGGAGGGGGGGGGGGGGGGTTCTAGATTTATTGTTCTGTAATCGACCATCTATCTGACCAATCAACTGCCTCCCCTAGAATAAAACATATTAAAAATTTGGGTCAGAAAACTCGTCCTCCCAAATCGATCGATCTCATCTTGGCAAAAACTTTCAAACCTGGGACCTTAAAGTTCCATATTTGGGATTGTTTGCCAAGATGATGGTTATTTAAATTGATCGATCTAATTTGAAAGACGAGTTTTCTGGCCCAAATTTTTAAATACGTGTCTGTCCAGAGTTTGCCATTCAAGTGATGAAGGCTGACCAGGGGTGTCTGAAACAACGTTGGAAAGTCATGGACGGATGGATTGGATTTTGTACCTGTATGTGTGTGGAAGAGGAGGGGGTGGGGGTTGGGGTGGGGAAGGGCTACATTTATTTCCTTGTAATAGGTAACAAATGTGTGATGTCAAATAACTGGTTCCTATTTCATTGGAAGTGTAAAACCACTCTTCTAGAGGATGGACACATACCTTGTGTAAATCCATCTTCTGGTGTCAGAGTGATGATATCTTCTATTCTAGTCTAAATATTATACCATGCTGGTCGTCAATAGAAATCAACCATCCTTGTGTTTTTTACGTCCTGTAATTCATAGAATCTGCCTATAGATAGTATGCGCTTGGCTAAGAATCTCATAACATTGCCATCCGGAAGTATAACGGACCAACACACAAAACTGTTTGTATCCATGAACGTTTATAGTCAGGTTAATACAGTTCAATGAGCATTACTCATAAACGCGGATGGCAAAAAACAATAACAATGACCTGAGTGACGTCATCTTCGAACTACCTATACATCTTGCCACTGAAATATTCATGCAATGCCACCTGTATATAACCAATTCATTATTTGTACTCAGAAGAACTGGTTACATACACAATCCCAAGGATTTAGGAACCAAAAAGATAAAAGGTGTGACGTCACGAAGTGTCTTCCCTATAGGGAATGAGATTAGCGGAAGAGTATGGGTGACGTCCAATCAAGGGACGCTACTCTACCGCTAATCTCATTCCCTATCGTCTACCTGTTTAATATTTATCAGTAAGGCTTTCATGTTTTGCGGTGTGACATGCGATTTTGGACTTGTGGGTCCAAGGTTCGCGTCCCATCGTGGGCGAAATATATTTAACTCCTTTGAAAAGTCCATATTCACATTCTCTCATCGTACTCATGTGTATAATGAGTACCTGGCCTGTGACAGCGTTTTTTTTGTCGAGAAATTAAATTGTAATATCGGTCTACAGGCGTGACATTTCGCCTTACATGTTAAATGTTGCTATTGGCTTTACATCCACATATAATTATTTGAGCACAATACATGGCTATATTACAGCGCTATATAAAAGACCAGATAGGTTTGACAATCTCATCCCATCACCAGGTCTATAATCTTACTCAGACCAGTGCGGCTATGTATGTACTCTAGTGATATGACTCTCGTCTTCGGATCTGAAGGTCCTGGGTTCGAGACCCGCTCTGGTCGGTGCATAGTTGAGTCCGTGGAAAAGGCTCTTTACTCACATTCTCTAACCACACTCAGGTGTAAAATGAGTGCTTGGCCGTTAACAGCGTTGTCTCTTTGCGCAAAAATTGTAACATCGCTCTAAGAGGCGTCATGTCACGTCCTACATGTTAAGTGTTGCTGTTGGCTAGGGACCCCTTGTAAAGCGCCTTGAGCACGTGTGACGGATATTGCTTTGTATAAATGCACAAGTTTAAAAGAAATATCAGAATCAGAATCTTGTTGCTGGGACGTTTTGAATCGAAGTGTATTTGTTGTAGACGACCTGTCAATTAACATTCGCAGAATTACGAAAATTTGGTTCAAACTTCAGAACTGTTGGAGGAAAAAACGAGTTGAAACCCAAAACAAACCAGGGGAATAAATTCGGTAAATAACCGTAATCCGTATTGTAACCAAATACTGTACAAACACACACACACATACACACACACCACACACACACACATATATACACACACACACCACACATACACACACACATACACACACACATATATACGCACACACACAAACACACACACACACAAACACACACACACACACACAAACACACACACACACCACACACACACACATATACACACACATACACACACAAACACACACACACACCACACACAAACACACACACACACACCACACACAAACACACACACACACACAAACACAAACACACACACCTGCCAACTATCATGAAAAAACCGTAGAAATACGAAATGTTGTCTTCAATTTCAGACCTTCATGACCATCTCTACGTCATTTAAAACTTATGGAAAATGAAAGTTGATGTCAGACTACAGAATCGTAAGGATTTTCAAGTGTTATTTTTTTTTTATAAAAGTAAATTGTTGCTCTATAAAGTTAGTTATGGCGACTACAATATTTATCTCCCAAAAACTACGAATTTTAAAATTTTCAAGTAGGCAGGTCTGTTATTGTCATCAACAATTCCCTTTAAATTGAACAAATTCCCTTTAAATTGAGCAAATTCCCTTTAAATTGAACAAATTCCCTTTAAATTGAACAAATTCCCTTTAAATTGAACAAATTCCCTTTAAATTGAACAAATTCCCTTTAAATTGAACAAATTCCCTTTAAATTGAACAAATTCCCTTTAAATTGAACAAATTCCTGACAGTTTTCTTACCTTGTAATTTCAAACGGACTTCATTTCCGGTTAAGTGACGCAGTGTTCCAAATCCCTGTAGCCTTGCGTCATACATAAACCAGCCAAATCCAATACGATGCAGCTTAGAAACGGGCTGTTTACTCGCATTATCTCACTGCACTTAGGTCTAAAATTAATATCTGGCCGTTAACAGCGTTGTCTGTTTTGAAAAAAAAATATTGCAATATATCCTAACATTAAAAAGCGTCATGTCTTTTCCTACATGTTAAGTGTTACTGTTCTCTTGAAACCTCTTGTAAAACTCTTTGATCCCGTTAAGGGGCTATAGTGTAAAACAAAAGCTTAATTATTTTGACTGGTTACATATACACTTCCAAAGAGTTTGTAACCGGAAGAGTAGAGGCTGTGACGTCACGACTTCTCGGTTATCAGACTGTCAAATAACACGTGACCAATGGGCTCGAAGCGTAGACATGCCAACTATTGCCAAAAATAGCTAAATATCCAAAAACGTGCTAAAAGCGCTTTACAATGGGTCCCAAGCCAACAGCAACTCTGAACATACAGGACCAGGCCTGTTAATAATAATAATAATAATAATAATAATAATAATAATAATAATAATGATGATGATGATGATGATGATGATGATGATGATGATGATGATGATGATGATGATGATGATGATGATGATGATGATGATGATGATGATGATGATGATGATGATGATGATGATAATAATGATGATGATGATGATGATGATGATGATGATGATGATGATGATGATGATGATGATGATGATGATGATGATGATAATAATAATAATAATGTACACTTATATAGGACCAACATCTCATGCAATTTTAGCTTTCGGCTTTTAGGCGATATTACAGTTTTTTTCCGACAGAGACAACGCTGTTGTTACTCATTTTACACCTGAGTACGGTGAGAGAATGTGAATAAATAGCCTTTTACAAGGACTCAATTATGCTCCGCTCGGGACTCGAACCCAGGACCTTTCCGATCCGAGAACAGCAGCTTCCAATGGTGCTCATACTACTATATTATGAGGATTGACCCAATCCGCAAATTCTTTCCCGCACTCCAATCCAATGACGAGGTCACATACCACTAGACCACACAGTCGCAGATAAAAGATACCAAAATGATCACCAAATTCGTGGACGCCCCAATCAACAAGCCTTGACATCCAATCTTATCTGTACAAACACGTGCTTCAAACACTTCAGTAATCTCAACCATGTCTTTATAAAATCATTATTTGAGACTGTCTCAAAAATGAATCTTAAAGGAAAAGGTATTTGTCGACGTGCACTTATCTTCAGGTCTGACAGGAAAACTCAATTATGGGCTTGATTCACGTTGTTGTAAAGGACAACAATATTTGCGTTGGTTTGAGAGTATTTTACAACGAGCCCGTCATAGTAAGAGTAATAGTAATAGTAATAGTAATAAATCTTTATTGTCCACAAAATGAAAAATCTTTAGTGGTTTACATCTCTCGAACAAATATAACAAACATTAATAGAAATATGTGTATCTTATAATAATACGATCTCATAGCAAATTTCCTTCACAATTCACAAAGGCGTCTTTACAATTTGATACAACAGGAAACATCGTGTTTGAATGTATTGAAATTAATGCTGATTTCTAATGGATCCACAGTTACCAAATTACTCACTCCAACTACCCACTCATAATATACTACTACTACTACTACTACAACTACAACTACAACTACAACTACAACTACAACTACAACTACTACTACTACAACTACAACTACAACTACAACTACAACTACAACTACAACTACTACTACTACTACTACTACTACTACTACTACTACTACTACTACAACTACAACTACAACTACAACTACTACTACTACTACTACTACTACTACTACTACTACTACTACTACTACTACTACTACTACTACTACTACTACTACTACTACTACTACTACTACAACTACTACTACAACTACAACTACAACTACAACTACAACTACAACAACAACTACTACTACTACTACTACTACTACTACTACTACTACTACTACTACTACTACTACTACTACTACTACTACTACTACTACTACTACTACTACTACTACTACTACTACTACTACTACTACTACTACTACTACTACTACTACTATCTACTACTACCAATAATAATACTCAAAACAATAGTTTGACTGATCAGACCTGAAACTGAGACGTTGGTTTGAGAATATTTCCATTACAACAATGAGCCTATAACTATTTGGGTAATCAGACCTGCCAATAAGTACACGTCGGTATCTAGGTGCCCTGACAGGGTTCCAGAATTCTGGATCGCTGTGAAACCGTTTCCAATTCCAACCTGAAGACTGAGGAAACATCCTTCGAAAAGTCTGCCCTACTTGAGAAAAACCCCATATTTAAAAATTTGGCCAGAAAACTCGTCCTTCAAATATCGATCGATTTAAATAACCCTCATCTTGGCAAAACTCTCAAACCTGGGACTTCGCGAAGAAGATATATATCCATGTCGGTACAAGGTATTTGATAGTATTCCCGCATGTCAAAATATATCACTGTTATTTAGACGAAAAGAAATAGAAATAATCATCGATTACTTCCCTTAGTTTGTCGTATGGGGGTCAAGTGGCCGAGTGGTTAAGGTATTGCACTATGATCTGGAAAGTCCAGGGGTCGAGCCCCGATTCAGGCACTTTCGTTTTTTTCTTGGGAAAGAATATTAACCCTCAATGTGCTCAATGTGACAACATGGGTGATTCCTGTTGACATCAGACATCTTGTTTGATGAATTATCTATATTCCTTTGTGGAATGCCAAAGCGACGGTATCTTACGATGTCGTGGCGGAAGGACATAATTTTTTTTTCAAAAATGTCGTCTGCAATCTGTGTAACGAAAGTTCAAGGCCTCAAAAAAGTAGTACCTACCCCTCGTTGCTACGGTGCCAGTAGACAAGCGTGTATTCATGGGCCTAAACAGGAGCCTAGAAACCGCTCTTTATCATTGTTAAAGGGGGTGGAATATAGTACCGAATTGGTAGGATGGGTTACATTTAATGAGGCGTGCTTTATGGTCGTTTACAAGATTAATTTACGACACGCCACTCGTACAACGTGATTTACGACACGCCACTCGTACAACGTGATTTACGACACGCCACTCGTACAGCGTGATTTACGACACGCCACTCGTACAACGTGATTTACGACACGCCACTCGTACAACGTGATTTACGACACGCCACTCGTACAACGTTTACGTTTTGTCAACAAGTACACACGATACAAACACCGTTGTCAAATACACACACACACACACACACACACACACACACACACACGTACTCCTGGTTTTATTCTGTTTCTTGAAGAACAGATTGGTCCTAATAAATACATAATATTTTATTACAGTAATGGTTAGGGAGGTACTTACTGTGTCATCTATACCCCTAAATCTTGTTATCCAACTTGCTTTCTGTCTTTGTCCTGGGATGAGATTACTTAGTTTTGTCCTGGCCCTGGCTGGAAGAGAAACAGTCAAATGTTAAGGTTTTGGGAGGTGATATTTTTTCCTTGTAAATCATCTCTCTGTTATGCATTGTGTTACATTTTGTTTGGCATATATTATGATTTGTAAACATTTGAGTGTGTTCCTCTTAGGGAGATCTTGTGCTGGTGTCTGGATGAGACTTTTGGGTGATCTCAAACTAAGTACTTTGATAGTGTGCTCTTGAAATTTACATCTGATCCCTATTTGTTCCCAGTTCCCCCTTGTCTTACTTTTTCTTTGGTGCTTTAATTGTAAGTCTAGAACTTTTTACAATCCCATTTTCTTCCTTTTTACTGGTGCTGATATGACCTTAATGTGTTGCAACCCATAAAAACAAAGAACAAAACATGCAAATTACAGCTTAAAAATAATTAAAAAAAAGAAAAAAAAAACCCCAAACAAACAAACAAAAACACAGAACGTTTCTGGATCAAAACCCTTCATCAGCCAACAACAATTATATCAATAATCACTCAGCCACGAACTCCCTCATTGCCATGACCGGATGGCCGTTGCGGGGATTTGTGGGATGTGCAGCCTTTGCGTGCCAGAGTGTTTCCATGACAACAATGAGCCCCTATCAATTTGGGTTATCAGGCCTGTAAATGAATACACGTTGGTTTGAGAGTGTTTCCATAACAACAATGAGGCCATAAGTATTTGGGTTACCAGACCTGTAAATTGATGCTATGAGCTTAGTTAAAATCTCAACATCTGCCAGCCGGATATATATAAAACAAAGTTGACGTCACTCAGGTCTTTGTTATTGTTTTTTGCCATCCATGTTTATGAGTAATTCTCACTTAACTGTATTAACCAGACTACAAACGTTCAAGGGTACACATAATTTTGTGTTGGTCCTTTATATTCCGGATGGCAATGTTGTGAGTTTCTTAGCCAAGCGCACAGCATCTATAACGTACAGAGTCACAATTTATAACCTTAAACGTTCATAGATAGAACGAAATTGAAGTCACTTACCTTTTTGTTATTGTTTTAGCCAGTCTCACTAAATTCTATCAATCAGCTATTGATGCATTGCGTTTAGTTAGAAAACTCACAACATCCACCAACCAGATATAACGTACCACCACACATAACAATGTGAAAACTTGAACGTTTATCGTCTGATTAATACCATTTGGTGAGTATTACTCACAAAAAATGTCTGGCTGAAAACAATCAGAAAGAGCTGAGTGACGTCAAGTTCGTTCCTTCTATACAAGTTAGGGTTGGACATACCATAGTCCATGGCAGACGGTTCCATCCACATCTCACAGCCCTAGTCCATGGAAGACGGTTTCATCCACATCTCACAGCCCTAGTCCATGGAAGACGGTTCCATCCACATCTCACAGTCCATGGCAGACGGTTCCATATACATCTCACACAGTCCATGGCAGACGGTTCCATATACATCTCACACAGTCCATGGCAGACGGTTCCATCCACATCTCACACAGTTCATGGCAGACGGTTCCATCCACAACTCACAGCCCTCAGTCCATGGCAGACGGTTCCATCCACATCTCACACAGTCCATGGCAGACGGTTCCATCCACATCTCACACAGTCCATGGCAGACGGTTCCATTCACAACTCACACAGTCCATGGCAGACGGTTCCATCCACATCTCACACAGTCCATGGCAGACGGTTCCATCCACAACTCACACAGTCCATGGCAGACGGTTCCATCCACATCTCACAGGCCTCATTCCATGGCAGACGGTTCCATCCACATCTCACACAGTCCATGGCAGACGGTTCCATCCACATCTTACAGCCCTAGTCCATGGCAGACGGTTCCATCCACATCTCACACAGTCCATGGCAGACGGTTCCATCCACATCTCACACAGTCCATGGCAGACGGTTCCATCCACATCTCACACAGTCCATGGCAGACGGTTCTATCCACATCTCACAGTCCATGACAGACGGTTCCATCCACAACTCACACAGTCCATGGCAGACGGTTCCATCCACATCTCACACAGTCCATGGCAGACGGTTCCATCCACATCTCACAGTCCATGGCAGACGGTTCCATCCACATCTCACAGTCCATGGCAGACGGTTCCATCCACATCTCACACAGTTCATGGCAGACGGTTCCATCCACATCTCACAGCCCTCAGTCCCTGGACGCTCCACACACAATCATTGGGGAGAATGAGATGAAGGGAGGTTATCACGATAAAAAATATTTCATAGATAACATTTACTGGGTTACATCCCCAGTTAATGTCAGCGAAATAAACATTTTAATTTTTGGGTCTCACCCATGGACACCGACGTGTAGATTACACTAATGGGAGGGAAATCTATATTCAGGTTTTCTTCCAACCAAGTCATCAATCACATGACTTGTTGCTGTCCAACGATTGGATATTTCTTAATTGTAAACACACGCCTTCTTTTATGAAAGTTGGAAACATCCGGTAAATATCATTTTCAAATAAGTCCAGATTAGAAGTCATTTAATTGTCCAAAAAAAAACAACAACAAACAAACAACCAAAAAAAAACAAAAAAAAAAACAAAAAAGAAAAAAACAAAACAAAACAAAACAAAACCAAACCAACCAAAACCAACAACACAAACAAACAAAACAAAACAAAACCAAAAAAAAAAAAACAAAAAAAAAACAAAAAAAAAAAACAAAAAAAAAAATCACACTGTTGCGTATTAATCTCCCTTGTTTTTATTGTTTAAGTGACGCAACAAGTTATGGTGATCTGATTCAACACAAGTTCAGTTCAGTGCGAGGTGAAGGTCAGCGGTCAACATGATGTATTATTTTTCATTGGTTTATTTACTAAGACGAACAGTAGATGGCCGTTCTATTAGTTTTGTAGGATTATAAGTTATAATAATACTATGATATGGGTTTGAATTGAAAACATAACAATAATTTCATAACCACCGCCCACACCCACACACAGACACAAACACACACACACACACACACACACGGCTATTAACTAATTGATCTGAATAGGATGCCAATCTGGGATGTCAATAGGATACCGCCAGACGAATGTTGTGAGTATTTTGGCTAAGCGCACAGCATCAATAGTCATTGATAGAAGTTACTGAGAACTACTCATTAAAATGACCAAGCTCAAAATATTTAACACTAAAGTTAAAGCAGTCCTGCTCTATGGGTCAGAGACTTGGCGAACAACCTTGACCACAATAGACAAGATACAAACTTTTGTCAATCGCTGTCTTCGACAAATACTCAGGTTGAAATGGTTTGACAAAGTGCCGAATGCTGACCTTTGGACAAGAACAAATGGATGTCCAGGTCAGGCGAAGGAAGGGGCGATGGGTTGGCCATACCCTGAGGAAAGAGCCCTGTAATAGAACCAAGCAGGCTCTCGAATGGAACCCACAGGGCAAGAGGAAACGGGGTCGTCCAAAATAGACTTGGAGGAGAAGCCTTCACCAAGAATTGAGCGTCTCCAATCTTACCTGGGGTGAGGCAAAGGTCTGTGCCAAGGACAGAAGAAGATGGAAGAGTGCTGTTGAGGCCCTATGCTCCGCCAGGAGCCAAGAGGCATAACTCAAAAGTAAGTCACTCATTAAAATGGCTGGCTTAAAACAATAACAAAGAGATGAGTGACATCAATTTCATTCCTTCTAATGTTTTTTTTTCTGGACAGGAAACACGTGACGTGTGGGGAAAACAGCTGGAATTTGTCCTGACGCTGATTGGCTACGCCGTGGGATTGGGAAATGTCTGGAGGTTTCCATATTTGTGTTTTGAGAATGGAGGCGGTAAGTTGATACAACACAGCAATTATCACTAAATGTTTGTTTTGTTTTTAAAGGTTTTACGGCGCTTGCAACACATTTAGGTCATATTAGCGCCAGTAAAAAGGAAGAAAATGGGATAGTAAAAAGTAATAGAAATACAATTAAAGCACCCAAGAAAAAGTAAGACAAAGGGGAATTAGTTCCAATAGGAAATAGATGTAGATTCCAAGAGCTCACTATCACAGTACTTAGTTTGAGATCACCTAAAAGTCTCATCCAGACATAATCACTAAGAGGAACACACTCAAATGTTTACATATCATATATAATATGTAAACAAAACACAATACAGTGCATGACAGAGAGATGATTTACAAGACAAAAATATCATCTCCCAAAACTAACTATACATTTGACTGTTCTCCTCCCAGCCAGGGTATCCGGCCAAAACCAGGACAAAACCAAAGAATCTCATTCCAAGACAAAGACAGAAAGCATGTTGGAAAACAGATATAGGGAGATAGAAGACACAGTAAGTACCTCCCTGCCCACCGTGGGAGGTCAGGAACCCCACCCAGATATAGGGGGATAGAAGACACAGTAAGTACCTCCCTGCCCACCGTGGGAGGTCAGGAACCCCACACAGAAAAGCCTTCTTCAGTCAACAACAAAACCCCAACAGAAACATAAATATATTATTTAATATACAGAAAGACGTCAGAGAAATACTTTTTCAGCTTTCTATCTTTTTTTTTTAAAAGTAAAGATTGTTGTATGATATTATCTACATTAATATTTGTACAATCCATGTTTTCCTTCCACCCTCAGGTGCCTTCCTCATGCCCTACTAAATCAGTGCCTCCTCGTAGTGGATATTCCAGTGTTAACCGTAATGTAATATCATAGACCAATCTAGAACATTCCATGTTTTCCTTCCATCTCCAGGTGCCTTCCTCATCCCCTACTATTGGTGCCTCGTCTTAGTGGGTATTCCAGTGTTATCCATAATATCATAGAACAATCTAGAACATTCCATGTTTTCCTTCCATCCCCAGGTGCCTTCCTCATCCCATACGTATTATGCCTCGTCCTTCTGGGAATCCCAATGTTTGCCTTGGAGTGTGCCTTTGGACAGTTCGGGGCCAAAGGTCCTTTGTCCATTTGGTCCATCAATCCACTTTTTAAAGGTAGGAATAGATTTTATTGGATTCTAACCCGTTGTTTTTACCACATTTTATATTTTAAACTCTCTCTCTGTGTATGTCTCTCTCTCTGTCTCTGTCTCTGTCTCTCTCTCTCTCTCTCTCTCTCTCTCTCTCTCTATATATATATATATATATATATATATATATATATATATATATATATATATATATATACATATATCTCTATCTCTATCTCTTTCTATCCAAATCGCAGTCCCTTCATCAGAAATTTGCAACCTCTGCTTGGAACAAAAATCTGACATCATCACCAAACCGAACACTCCACAAAAGAAACGAGCTTAAATCACCATGCAGACAAAGAATCAAAACAAAACATCTTTTATCGATTCCAAACCATCTTAATCGCGATCCGAAAACGGACGATGCCAACCGGAAATTAGAAAACAACAACAATCTCCGTTCACTTTCATTTCCTGCAGATAGCGTATGCCTGAAACAATAGTGTAGAAGTTGAAGAAAATTACACTTAAGATTGTTTTATGAAACACTCCTGTTATAAAAAAAAGTTGAGCACTATTATTTCAGGGATTTAGTTTTGATAATTTTATATCCATCTAACTATCTCCTCTCTCTCTCTCTCTCTCTCTCTCTCTCTCTATATATATATATATATATATATATATATATATATATATATATATATATATATATATATATATATATACCCATCTGCCTTTCTGAGTTTTTATCTCATTTTCTCTCTCTCTCTCTCTCTCTCTCTCTCTCTCTCTATTTTCATCTATCTATTTGTCCATCCATCCATCCATCAATCAATCAATCAATACATCCATCCACCAATCTATTCTTTTGTCCACCCATCCATCCATACACCCATCCATCCACCCATCTATCCATAAATCCACCCATCCATCCATCCATCCATCCATTCATCCATCCATCCATCCATCTACTTTTCAATACACAATACATGTCTATATTCTTCCTTCAAGGCGTTGGAGCAGCGGCCATCGTTGGAGCTTTCATGGTGTCCATTTACTACAACGTCGTCATCGCAGTCAGTATAAGGTTTTTGATCGCGTCCTTCACCTCTAACCTCCCGTGGCTCGACTGTAACTCTTGCGAGTGTCTTCTCTACGGTGACAAAGGGAAGAACATGACGGGGGAGGAAATGGACAATCTGCTTTTCAACAACTCTCTGGGCGTCAACTGTAGTAAGTTGTTTTCCAATTCTTTTTCGTCAGTTTACAAATGAAGGCTGTTTTCCAACTCTCGTTAAATAGATTTTTCTACTTTTTGATATTTTCTATCCATGAGATAAATTGAAATGTAAACTTTATATTAAACATCAATTAACACAAAAATGTCCCTGGATTTGTTTGAATTTGAAGTTTAGATATGATAAAATAATAGACCGGATGAAATTTTAGGGGAAATAATCCTCAATATCTCAACATGGAAAAAATAAAAACGGAGTTTGGTTTTTTTTTTGGAAAACCAGTCTTCAATTTCTAAGAGAAATCTGCTATTTAGGAATTCGAGAGAATGAGTTAAGTTAACACCAGCCATCTTTTATTGTTCCAAGATCGTCAGTTGAGTGATTAGTTCTCCTAAGATTATTTCAATACTTTCAATGTACAAAGCATTTTTAAAACACACACACACACACACACACACATATATATATATATATGTGTGTGTGTGTGTATGTGTGATTCTAATTATTTATTTACTTTCCACAGCATATGACGAGCTAACATCCAAGCAGTCCCCTAGCCAGCTGTTTTATAAGTGAGTTTTTACATTGAAACTTTGTCAAGGAGACGGTTGGTAACTTTGATTGTCAGATAGTAGGAAGGTTATTTGATGTCATAAAGGCCTTGAACTTTGATTCACGTTATGAAGGGTGGTAATTTTGATTCACATTATGGAGGGTGGTAACTTTGATTCACATTATGAAGGGTAGTAACTTTGATTCACGATATGAAGGGTAGTAACTTTGATTCACGTTATGAAGGGCGGTAACTCTGATTCACGTTATGAAGGGTGGTAACTTTGATTTAGGTTATGAAGGGTGGTAACTTTGATTCACTTGATGAAGGCTGGCCACTTTGATTCACATCACAAAGAATGGTTACATTCATTCATTTAACAAATGCTGGTAACTTTGATTTGCTTCATGTAAAGTGGTAAATTTCATTCACTTCATAAAAAGGTTGTAACTTTGATCCCTGGTGCAAGTTCCTCTCTGAATGGCAATCTCTTGGAAAAAACTCACCGAACTCAATTGTAAAATAATGTACTTGGCGTTAACAGCGTTGTCCCTATAAAATATGTTGGTGGTGGCCAGGGACCCCTTGTAAGCGGTTTGGTTACGTTTAGTGGAAATTATTCTATACAATGTTTATTATTATCATTATTATTATTATTATTATTATTATTATTATTATTATTATTATTATTATTATTATTTTCTTCTTCTTCTCCTTCTTCTTCTTCTTCTTCTTCTTCTTCTTCTTCTTCTTCTTCTTCTTCTACTTCTTCTTCTTCTTATTATTATTATTATTATCATTGCTCTCCAGCCTTAAATGATTATTAAAACCATGTTATTCCTTTATCGTTCTCATTGTTAAAATGATTTGTTCAGAGAGAAGTTATGGTTATTGGCAGACGTGTACATATAAACAGGTCTAACATCCAAAAACAATTATGGGCCAAGTTTAACATTGTTGTTATGGACAATATTTTGGGTCATTTTTTATGTTGAGATTCCCATTACAACAATGGGCCCACAATGAATTGGGTGATCAGACCTGCACGTCGTTATAACTTGGAAATCTTGTTTTACTCTCTTCTTTGTCTGTTTTTTTCTTCCAGCAAAGACATTCTAAGCATATCGGACTCCCTAGCAGATATAGGATCCATCCAATGGGAACTGGTGGGATGTAACCTCCTTGCTTTCGTCATCATCTTCCTGGTTCTTGTCAAAGGAATTGCCTCCCTTGGAAAGGTGAGGTTGTTTGTTGTCTTGTGTCGTCGTGGTCTTGTGATTTGAGACTCGCCCTGAGTCCTGTAGTTCCCTGGTTCCATTCCCGATGTGGTACACCTGCAATAGAACACAATCAAGAAAGATTAGAGCAGCCTCTAATTTACACGGACGTGACTACAAAATAACCCTTGTCTTCATACCTAATCTTAGTAAAAGCTGAATATAGGAATTATCCTTTAAATGCCTTTAAATACAATAGATTATAATTACAAAATCTCATATAGCTTGTATTGTATAATTCAGAAACAGTTTTACACAACTTTGAATGTCAAGAAAAATGTATCAACACGGCAATGTAACAACAAAAATGATTATCATAGAATACTGAAGTTATTGAAAATTGTTCATGATCGAATGAATCATAAATGTACAAAGACCATAGTATGATGAAAAATTAAAGACAACAATAATCATGAAAGCAACAACGATAATAATCATACACACGTCTCTGATAAATTATCATGATTTTACATTGTTTCAGGTTTCATGTTTCTTACTGCACTCTCCTGGCTGCAATGAAATCATAGGCGTATTCTTTAGGTGGCGGGGGGTCGGGGGGGGATGAGGGGGGGGGGCAAAGAGAAATAAAGACAGCCCAAATCCAATTTGGTCACATCTAGAAGCGTCTGACAACTGTAATGATGTCAATGATCTATAAAGCCACGTCAAAGTGAAGGGGTCAGTTCTATACCACGCGGTCCATTTGGGCGCTTTTAGAGGTAACTGACGACATTGTTGATGTCAATTTTCTAGAAAGTCAAATGAATGAACCGTGTCCAAGGTCCAGTTTGACGACTGACCACAGCAATAATGCCAGAGATCTAGAAAGCCAAACTCAAGGGGCCAGTTCTATACTGTGTCCAAGGTCCAGTTTGACGGATTCTAGAAGTGCCTGACGGGTGTGTTGATGCCAGGGATCTAGAAATGTCAAATGGAAGGGTCAGTTCTATACCGTCCCATGTCCAGTTTGACCAATTCTAGAAGTGACTGACCACAGTAATGATGCCAGGGATCTAGAAATGTCAAATGGAAGGGTCAGTTCTATACCGTGCCCATGTCTAGTTTGACCAATTCTAGAAGTGACTGACGGGCGTGTTGATGCCAGGGATCTAGAAATGTCAAATGGAAGGGTCAGTTCTATACCGTGCCCATGTCCAGTTTGACCAATTCTAGAAGTGACTGACCACAGTAATGATGCCAGGGATCTAGAAATTTCAAATGGAAGGGTCAGTTCTATACCGTGCCCATGTCCAGTTTGACCAATTCTAGAAGTGACTGACCACAGCAATAATGCCAGTGATCTACTACAAAGTCAGGTTAATGAATCAGTTGATATTTCTTCCCTATCAATAAAAGATACAGAAATGGTCATTTCCGAGCTACAGGTCAATACAAAAGATCCCCACTGGATTTTGTCGCTGACTCGATTTGAGGCCAAACTGGACTGGGGCAATGGCAATGTATAGAACCAACTCCTTCAATTTTAGGCACTGAATTCACCTCGAAAAATGATTGTTTGGTTCCATTTTATTTATTGCCATTTCTCTATACCAGATTGTGTACTTCACGGCCACGTTCCCATACATCCTGCTTACTATCTTACTGGTCCGCGTGGCCATGCTGGACGGGGCTCTGGACGGCGTCAAGTTTTATCTCACGCCTCGATGGGAAAGGCTGGCTGACGGAAAGGTGAGTTGACTTTGTAAGATGTTTGACCACTGTCAGGTCCAGGTATCAGAGAGGCCAAAGACAGAGAGTATGAAGTCCAAATCTTACAGAATTTGGTTTATAATCGTAATGTAAGATAAAGAACTGACCAAGTGTATATGAAAGGTGCCAGACAAACAAGAAAGACAAATACAAAAAAATAAAAACATCCCAAAAAATCAGACTGGGAATTGTTTTCTTCTTGCCTTTGTCTTCCTTGCTCCGTCTTCTCCAGTCAAGGTCGATGATGTTTTGGGATGTTTTTTTTCGTGTATTTTTTCTTTCTTGCTTTATCTGGCTCCTCATACACACTTGGTCAGTTGTTTATTTTACACCAGTGCCTGCTCCTTAATTTCTTAACTTGATATAATCGTAATATAACACCGATTCTCATTCTCATAGATAACACCATCTAAGAATAAAAAATGGAAATGGTATTACAATTTATCCCACACCAATTAGTGAGACAAATAGGAAAAAATGTGTGTTGAATGAATATCGTATTTCACTAATCAAATAACAAAAACAAAACAAATATTCATACGCTGACATATTTGACATTTGCCATTGGATAAAATGACCAAAAAAAAAACCCGAGGTTCTCAAAATTCTATTCTTAGAAATTCCAATAATTTTTTATATTTTTTTGAAGAATTCCCTTCGACTTTGACGGATTTGTACATGGACGGACAATAAAACACCACATTGAATTCTCTCTTTATTTCACCTCAGTGTTGTTAAATAAAACCGGATTGTTGAAGATATTTATGATGACTACTGAGATATTATAGTGACAACGAATCGTAACAAACTGTGTGTCCGTGTCAGTCTGGATGGTGTCGATGTGTCAGATTCTCATTCTACGACCTACAGATTAGTCAGTTGACATTAGGCATTA
>NC_088372.1:41066276-41126276 GCF_034508935.2 Berghia stephanieae
AAGAGCTTCAAAAACTGTCAAAATGCAAAACACGGAACGTTTTGGGCTAAAAACCCTTCCTCAGTCACCTCCGGTATTTGGAAATTTTTTGTTTTTATTTACAAAGTTGTTATAATTTTCAGTTTCTAGCAGCTTAGTATGCTTTTCTTACTTATCAGTTTTGCAACATTTATCGCTTTGTCAATTTCCCCAAAAATTCTCAATTTGTGAATTTCCCAAAATTTCTTGCTTTGCCAATTTCCAAGAATTTTTCGCTTTGTCAATTTCCCCAAAATTTCTCGCTTTGTCAATTTCCCCAAAATTTCTCGCTTTGTCAATTTCCCAAAAGTTCTCGCTTTGTCAATTTCCCAAAAGTTCTCGCTTTGTCAATTTCCCCAAAATGTCTCGCTTTGTCAATTTTCCCAAAGTTTCTCGCTTTGTCAATGAAGTAAATTATTTGTTTATTCTTCCAGTTCTCCAACGCCGAGACGTTGATGACGGCCGTACAAGACGAGTTTCCATCGATATTCAACACAAGATTACGTCAGATCCTGTTACGTGTCTGCATCATCTTGACGACCTTCATCCTTGGTCTGCCGATTTGTACACAAGGCGGAATGTATCTGCTGGACCTTGTAGATGGCGCTGTGCTCGGTTTTCCCATCTTGATGGTCGGCTTGTTCGAATACGTTGCTGTCATTTTTATGTATGGTCAGTCGTCTTTCTACTTCTTTCTCTTTTATTTTCCCTTATAAATAATTCAATGATGTAACAAATATTTTCAAAATGAGGTAAAGCCTGTGTGAAGTAACAAAAGTCATTCAGACAAAAATAGGCCTATGGTGAATAAGCGTATCCTGGGTTTTATAGCGTGAAATAGAAAATATACATATAGTAGTAGTAGTAGTAGTAGTAGTAGTAGGAGTAGTAGTAGTAGTAGTAGTAGTAGTATAGTATAGTAGTGTATGTAGTAGTAGTAGTAGTAGTAGTAGTATAGTGAGTAGTAGTAGTAGTGTAGTTATAGTAGTAGTAGTAGTAGTAGTAGTAGTAGTATATAGTAGTAGTAGTAGTAGTAGTAGTAGTAATAGTAGTAGTAGTAGTAGTATAGTAGTATAGTAGTAGTAGTAGTATTAGTAGTAGTAGTATAGTAGTAGTAGTAGTAGTAGTAGGTAGATAGTAGTAGTAGTAGTAGTAGTAGTAGTAGTAGTTAGTAGTAGTAGTATAGTAGTAGTAGTAGTAGTAGTAGTAGTAGTATAGTAGTAGTAGTAGTAGTAGTATAGTAGTATAATATAGTAGTAGTAGTAGTAGTAGTAGTAGTAGTAGTAGTAGTAGTAGTAATAGAAGTAGTAGTAGTAGTAGTAGTAGTAGTAGTAGTAGTAGTAGTAGTAGTAGTAGTAGTAGTAGTAGTAGTAGTAGTAGTAGAAGTAGTAGTAGTCGTCGTCGTAATAGTTCTGCATTCTTTTGTTATATCAAAATCATTTTTTTTCTTTTACAGGTTATAAAAATTTTGCCCAGGATATTGAAGCCATGGTGGGGTTCAAACCTTACTTTTACTTTAAAGCAACCTGGTGCGTTATCTCACCAACCCTCCTGGTGGTAAGACTCTTAAATATAAATGTAATACTATATCTCACTCAACGTAGGGAAAATGGGGTTGTCATTGTATGTGTTATGGGTTAGTTTTAGGCTTAGTTTATCTGACATCTCGAAATCTCACCTCAGATAAATTTACAGGAATTTCACAAATTATGAATATTAAATTTGAACGGAGTCATGAACAAAATGACTGATGATGACGTCACGTAGCCCTTTCCTGTTGTCTTCAGACCGCCATTTGATTAATGAATTCTCAGTAAATGTTTTAAATATTCAAAGTTGTACTTTATGTTGTATGGTTGATATGACTGACGAAATTGGTGGGTATTTTACTTAAACATTCTCAATTCATAGAATACTAGTCTAGTTTGAATAGTTTGATTATCTTTGCCATCCCTATAATGTAGTTGTTGGTGTGTGTGTGTGTGTGTGTGTGTGTGTTGTAGACATCGGTCTCCACCGAAGGGTTCCAGGGACGCGGCGTGGACGCTTGCTACATTGGGGGTTGGATGAGACTAGCCTGTGTACATGTGGATGCCCAGAGCAGACGATGGATGGAGCACATCCTTAGAGAATGCCATGACGGGCCCAACTGCACTGACCATGTCCTAAGAGTCTGCTCCCCAGATGCTGTGGAGTGGGTTCGGTGTTGGAGCGACAAGCTCTGATGATGATCTCCCCTACAATGATAAATGATGGGGCTGGCCGAGTTATTGTGCTATTAAAGGTGTCAAAGGCCAAAGGGTTTTCTCCCTTTCCACTCCAAGTACACAGGACATGGGCTAAACTGACGTACTCTGGAAAAAACACACATTTATAAAGGCCAAAGGGTTGTCTCCCTTTCCACTCCAAGTACACAGGACATGGGCTATACTAACGTACTATGGAAAAACACACATTTAAATATTTGGCCAGAAAACTCGTCCTTCAAATATCGATCGATTTAAATGGCTCTCATCTTGGCAAAAACTCTTAAACCCGGGACTTCATATGTTACGTGTTGAATCTTAAACTGGCATAGCTATTTTAGTCACAGGATGTATAGGAAGGATTTTATGATTTCTGGTGGTAAAAGGGCAGGTATAGACAATCTTTATTGGCCACCAGCATTGATTTAGACTATAAAATAAGATGCCATCAGTCTGAAACGAGAAGATCTGTTGCACAATGTATAATGATATAACCAATCCCAATGCCATTGTGAAACAATCCTACCGACAAATAATGATAAATAGGTTACATAAAGCAGAGAAACTATTTTAGTAGAAGGATGTACAGGCGGATTTGTATGTTTACCGGGCCTGAAAAAGCGAGGATGGATGGTATTAATTGGCCATCGGCATTGATTTAGGCTATAAAATAAGACGGCATCACTCTGAAACCAGAAGATCAATTGCGCATAAGTGTCACGTCTTCCGGACGACTGGTTCTACACTTTCAGTGTATTGTGACGTCACTCTATTATTTCCCATTACCACCTAACAGTCTACGGTCATATATATATTTATATATCGTTTATTTATAAACGTATATTTCTTACAGGGATTAATCGTCTTCAAGGCGTATAAAATAACACTTTACATATAAATGAGATATGTGAGAATGGTATTATTTATTATTTATAAACGTATATTTCTTGCAGGCCTTAATCGTCTTCAAGGCGTATGAAATGAAAGATTTCGACCCAGCCTGGAAAGGACTTTTGTATTATCTCATCGTCATCTTTAACGTGATGTGGATTCCACTCGGTTATTTCTATTATGGCAGACATGCTATGAAAGAGGTGAACAGTTGTTATCATTATCGTTGTTATCGTCATCACCATCATCATCATTATCATCATCATCATCATCATCATCATCATCATCATCATCATCATCATCATCATCATCATCATTATCATCATACATACCCTTTTTGTTTGCTTGTTTCCAACATCGTGTTTATGTCCTGTGATGGTCTGCCGGGCTGGGCTATGACACGTAGTTGAGCTGCTTTTGACACGTTCATTTCATGCAATCACATTACACAAAGGGATTTTGGACGCACGCTTGTGATTCCTAATTAGAAGGATGGGAAAAATGAGCTCTTTTAAGTTCATGTTCATTTTGCTAACTTTAGTGATGGAATAAATAAAGGTTTATGACTTATAGGCATGAATGTATGACTTTTTCTTAGAAGATGATGAACACCAGATGAAAGCAGCTATAATTGTTTTGAAATAAAAAGTCTTTGAAATCAGGGAACTACTTCATGAACAGCCTGTAAAATCATCTAACTTAGTGGACAACTCATACTAAGCAGGCACTGGTGTAAGATCAAGATCTGAACAAGTGTAAATGAAAGGTGACAGACAGCAGCACGTCTGGACGGTAATCAGAAGGTCTGAGGTTCGATCCCCAGTCGAAGTAGACTGACTTTTTTGGGATGGTCTTTTTCTTGTATTTTTCTTTCTTGCTTTGTCTGGCACCTTTCATACACACTTGTTCAGATCTTTATTTTGAACCACTCACCCTCAGTAACAAATAGCAGATGTTTTTCAGAGATTGATTGATTTTGCACAAAAGGGCAAACAAGCTAAAGATAAAAACTAACTGACCTGAAAATATGCCAAATCTTTCAGTTATCTCTTTTTCTGCTAAAATTCTCAAAGAATTGGATATAAAACATAAATGTCTTACCCCGCTATCATGTCTTTATCTATTAAAATTCTACCTCGCTTTGCTAGTTCAAGGGTGAAAATTTGTATATCTTGTCAAAATCTATGCTATTTTGTTTATATAAGCAGTAAAATTATGTAATCCTAAAAATATCCCCAAAATGCAAACATGCCAAACCAACATTTCATGACAAAGGGCTTTTAAAAAATCACCAAAGTTTTGACATTTGGAAGCAAAAAAGCTATATTGGCAACCTTGATTCATTGTTTCTTTTTTTCTTCCAATCAGGCTATGACGCCGCAAGCTTACTGGCGCGAACGAAGACATCAAGGTCAAGTGACACGAGCGCCAGAGGTCGTCATTCCTGAACATATTTATTCCTCCCCTCAGAATGGAACGCTGGAGATGAACGCAAGGAAAGAGAAGGAGGCATACGACAACGAGGCATTTCACCATCACCATTACGAGACTCCGGCAACTCGATTTTGATTGGTCCAAATACGTCGTTATTTATATTCATAGAAATAGTTCAAGGTCATTGAAACAGAATACAAAAACTATAACAATAAATGTGTTCAAATATTTATATTGCAAGTTTGTTTTCCTTTTTTGTCTGTTTTTATTTATTTTGGAGAAAGCGGGGGGGGGGGGGGGGGCGTTTTTGTCTGGGTTTATTTTTAGAAGCGGGGGGTGGGGGGAGGGGAAGAGTCAGCATTAATGTCTTGTGTGTTGTTTGTTTGTTTGTTTGTCGTTTGTCTGTTTTTGTCCAGCTTTGTGATGTTGTGGTCTGATTCAATTTTGTCATGAATCCCATGTTTTGATTGGTAACAAATATACTATTTAAATGGCTGCTCGTCTTTCTTAGAGTGACTTGGCTGATAGGACAGAGAAGTCGTCACGTCACATCTTCTACTTTTCCGGTTCCAAAATCATTGGAAGTGTGCATGTAACCTGTCATTTAAAGGCCTCGTAATAAATAGGTAACACATTGAATCATAAGGTGACATAACCATTATAGTAACAGGATGTATGGGCAAATTATAAAGATTTCGGGACGTAAAAGAGCGAGGATGGACGATCTTTATTGACGACCAGCATTGATTTAGGCTAGAAAATAAGATGCCATCACTCTGAAACCAGAAGTTGAATTACACAAGGTATGTATCCAGTCCTCCAGAAGACTGGGTTTTACACGTGCATGGTGTCCAGTCCTCCAGAAGACTGGGTTTTACACATGCATGGTGTCCAGTCCTCCAGAAGACTGGGTTTTACACGTGCATGGTGTCCAGTCCTCCAGAAGACTGGGTTTTACACATGCATGGTGTCCAGTCCTCCAGAAGACTGGGTTTTACACGTGCATGGTGTCCAGTCCTCCAGAAGACTGGGTTTTACACATGCATGGTGTCCAGTCCTCCAGAAGACTGGGTTTTACACGTGCATGGTGTCCAGTCCTCCAGAAGACTGGGTTTTACACGTGCACGGTGTCCAGTCATCCAGAAGACTGGATTTTACACATGCATGGTGTCCAGTCCTCCAAAAGACTGGGTTTTACACGTGCATGGTGTCCAGTCCTCTGGAAGACTGAGTTTTACACATGCATGGTGTCCAGTCCTCCGGAAGATTGGGTTTTACACGTGCATGGTGTCCAGTCCTCCGGAAGACTGGGTTTTACACGTGCATGGTGTCCAGTCCTCCGGAAGACTGGGTTTTACACATGCATGGTGTCCAGTCCTCCGGAAGACTGGGTTTTACACGTGCATGGTGTCATTAAAAAATGAAATATTTCAGAGCCACCGGCCCCACCAGTCCACGGTTTTTATCGCGTAAGCGCCCGAGTGGTTAAGGCATTGCACTGTGATCCGGAACGACCCGGGTTCGAGCCCCGCTTCCGGTACTTTCTTTTTTTACCTTGGGCAAGATTATTAACCCCCAATTTGCTCACTTGGACAACATCTTGTTTGATGAATTATCTATATTCCTTCGTGGAATGCCTAGGCGACGATATCTTTTAATGTCGTGGGGAAAAGGCATAATTTTCATTTTTCTTCGCGTAAAACAAACGATATTAATTGCTTGGTACCCTTTGGATAAGACGCCAGTTCATTTCTAAGTGCTCTCTGCCATATCTAACAGACCCAGCTACCCAATCACTTCTTTATCAGACATTTTCACTTTCCCAGTGCCTGCTCCCTAGTTTGTACTTGTGTCCATACTTTGGTTTTGCTCTTATGATGTGTCGTGTGTGAGGCTATGAGGTCTGGTGGTATGACGTCGAAATGAAGGAGCAGGCATCGGTAGAAGATAAAGGTCTGAACAAATGTGTGTGGAAGGCGTCAGACAAAGCAAGAAAGAAAAATACAAGGAAAAAAACCCATCCCTTAAAATCAGTCGACCTCGACTGGGGATCGAACCTCGGACGGCAGCACGTCTAACTGCTCATCAGAAGGGGACGTAAAAGAGCGAGGATGGATGATCTTTATTGACGACCAGAATTTATTTAGACTAGAATAGAAGACGTCATCACTCTGACACCAGATGGTGAATTACACAAGGTATGTGTCCATCCTCTAGAAGAGTGGTTTTACACTTCCAATGAAATAGGAACCAGTGTTTTGACATCACATTTTTCTTCCTTATTTCTTCAGCTATCGTACAATTTATTTAAATTAGTGGAATAAACATTTCAGTGGTTTTATTTTTGCCACGGTCAACGTTATTTATGGTCAGGTACTCATCTTACACCTGAGTACGATATGATAAGACGAGTTAAGAGTATTTTCCAAGGACACAACTATGTGAAGTCCAGATTGGGACTCGATCCCTGTGTCTACCGGTCTGAGGGCGAGTGTCATATCACTGGACCACACAGCAGCTTAACTTATCAACTGGTGCTTTTTTGTTTTATTATTTATATATTTATTTACTATATTTATTCATTCATTTATTTATTTATTGTTTTTATTTATTTATTTATTTATTTATTTATTTATCTTTTTTTATATATTTATTTATTTATCTTTTAAAATATTTATTTATCTTTTATATTTATATATTTATCGTTTTTGTTTATTTATTTGTCCATCTTGTTTATGTATTTACTTATTTATCTATTTATTATTTTTATTTGTTTATTTATTTTGTTATTTTATTCATTTATTTGTTTTTTAAAATTCATTTATCTTTTAATTCATATATATATGTGCCCCGGAATGCTTGAAGTTTGCGACACAACTATATTAACTCAAGACATTACGAACACACACGCCGGCATAACCACAGACTACTGGGAGCAGATTGGACAACAGTCACTTTTTACTCACATTGTATTTCGTCAAGACGATCGTTTCGATGCGATCACACACCTCTTCAGTTGACAATATATCCGGAGTTACACAATGGGTTCGTTGTTGATATTTTCGTCCCTATTTCTCTAATTAATGTTATCGAGCACTCTGTTATCGACAAGTACACGTCAACACTCATATATATATATATATATATGAGTGTTGGTGGGTACTCGTAGGTACGAAAGTGCTGGATAATGATGGTTAGAGCTAATATAGAATACAAATTACGCCGACTGAGGACGTGTAAAGAGACACAGAAACGAACGTCTCGGCCACAAAAAATGTGAGTGACAATTTGTATTCTATATATATATATATATATATATATATATATATATATATATATATATATATATAGCGCCATTAAGGATCAAAATCGGTCATATAATAAAGTCTGTGAGTGCACGCAAATGAATCTCGCAACAGGATGGCCAGATGACTATTCCCAAGGCCAAGGTTAAATTAAGAATCATTATGGCCTAGTGTATATTATTACAAATACCAATTTGACGCAACGGGTGAATGAATAACCGTTAATTTTTAAACATGTTTGCAAGTTACTTGTATATCGTTCTGCGAAAAACTTTTAAAAATTTATAGATTTATCATTAATTCTGTGCTCGTGGGCCAAAATTGGACATGGGCTGTTTGGAACCATTATGACCTCCAACTACTTCTTATTTCATTATTATGTCTCTAATACGTTTTTACCCAACACCATCTCGTGACAACCAGTCACGTACTATTGGATTAGAATCAGCCTTTTGATAACATTCATTTTGTGATTGTTTTTCGACATTCGTTTGCCGTCTGTCAAACAGATTACATTTCTTAACCCTGGTTAAATATACTGATATCAAAAGTGTGTTGAGTTATTGACCCACAAAGGATAAGGTCTGAATGTGTATAAAATAGTTCAGGTCAGGTAATGTATGTAATATGATTATATTATGATATATTATATAATTATTATACAATCTATTGTAAGGAAATGCACTGCAATGTAATATAAATTTATTTAATGTAATGTAATATAATTTAATGTACGGAAATGCACTGCAATGTAATATAATTTAATGTAAGGAAATGCATATCAACATCAACAGCTGCTCAGAACAAAATGAAGAGACAAAGAAATGAAATCATGCATAAAATTAAATCTCAATCAATAGATAATCACAACAAGAAAATAGATGAGATTGTGACAGAAATAAAGAGTATGAGTGACAGTATGAAAATGTTCAAAGCGTTGAATACAATCAAACGACAAAAACACATAATAGACTTATAATCAAAGATAAATGTAATAAGACCTTATGAAATGATAAAGAAATTATAAACACTATAAACGTGAACTACACTGAGAAATACAAGGGCATTCAAGGAGTGGAACCATTCGATTCTACCAATTCAGAGATTGAAACGCCAATAACGCCCCAAGAAATAAGTGAAGCCATACAAAAGCTCAATGACAACAGATCGCCAGGTCTAGATGGTGTTAGAGCAGAAGAACTAAAATGTCTTGATGACGAAGGCATGCAAATACTAGCTGATATGTATCATAAGATATTTAAGACAAAACAAGATCTTGACAGCCTCAAAACTCTGGCCCAGGACCGTGACCAATGGAAACAGTTAACAACATGGATGGAGAGGGCAGCTATACTCATCGAGGTTTTTAAAAATCTGTGACTGGATCACACAATTCCCAGCAAGCGTCATTCAGACTGCGAGGCTAACAAAACCATTGAGGCAGTTGTTAGGCATTAAAACTATCTTTTTATTTTTAAAATCCCCTGGATCACCAGCCCCCCTCCCCCCCCCCCATATATATATATATATATATATATATATATATATATATATATATATAAGACTTGTTTGATAAGATTAGACACATTTTGACTTAAATCATTATCTAAAAGACAGACTTGAGCCTTTATATAGGGCAATATCCACTTATCATGCTCAAACCGCTTTACAAGGGGTCCCTAGCCAACAGTAACACTAAACATGTAGGGCGAGACATGATGCCTGTTAAGCAATATTACATTTTCCCCCGACATAGACAACGCTGTTAACGACTAGGTACTCATTTAACACCCGAGTACGATGAGAGAATGTGAGTAAAGAGCTTTTTATAAGGACTCAACGATGCGCCACTCAGACCGGGGCTCGAACCCAGGACCTTCCCAAACCTTGGCGGAAGGGCATAATTTTTAACACTACAATCATAGTGAAATGACTAAAATTAGACTATACGATATCTAATAATTTATATCGATTATTAAATTGTAATTCCAGATATCGATTATTTGAGTGACAACTCCAAACCCCTTGGAGAACATCGATATGGCAGAGGTAGGCTATTTTGTGTGTACTTATCACAAGGTGTTACCAATCACCTCCAAACGGGTGTACGTTGGAGAGAACCAGGTCTTTGAAAACAAATCTTAAGTTTAAATCACAAAAAATATAAAGGAATTCCATTTCTATATAGATAGGGGAATGTAATTATACGATTCTTTTATTTCTTTGTATTTATCAAACTCATCATATTTTTATCGTGCAATAATACATACTCACAATCTCGTAGTGTTATTGGGCACGATAAAAATAACTCGTTTAATAAACACAAGTTCAAAGTTCAAAGTTTATTCAATCTTAGGCTTTGGCCAATAAATCACACAGAAATGAAAGTATCGAGTATTCATTCAATTATTCCCTAGGGTATCGGATACAAGAAAAGGAATAGCTGACCCACCACGCCAAACCAGTATTATGTCGGGAAAGACGAGGTGATTTTATAGCCACGAATATGGAACTGGTGGTTAATTTCCACTCCTTAAGATGAAACGGGTTATCAGACCTGCGTATAAGAGTGTCTTGATCTTGAGAATAAAAGTAAAATTTGTAATGAAAATGATAAAGAATATACGATCTTTTCGTCATTTTATATTGAAAAAGACATTACAATTTTACTTTGAGTGCTCAGGGTGGACGTGGCCCAATTGTTGCAATGGAAATCTCAAAAAAGAAATATTTAAAAAATGACGCAAAATATAGAAGTTCAAGATTACACATAGTTTTTGTGAGGTGGTACGTTATACTTCCGGATGGCAATGTTGTGAGTTTCTAAGCCAAGCACACAGATAGTTCGAAGATGACGTCACTCATGTGTTTGTTATTGTTTTTTGCCATCCACGTTTATGAGTTATGCTCACTGAACTGTATTAACCTGAAACACACAGTTTTGTGTGTTGGTCCGTTATACTTCCGGATGGCAATGTTATGAGCGTCTTAGCCAACCGCATACTATCTATATTGTGTGGTTAGAGATATAGGTGCTATGCGTTTATCCAAAAAGCTCATAACATCCGCCAGCCGGATATAATGGACCAACACACAAAACAATGTGTAGCCTTAAAAGTTTATAGTCTAGGTGATTGATAATAACAGAAAATGAAGTGAGTAGAAAAGTGCCAAAAGACAAAAGAGAATAAACATTTCGCGGCGATGGGTGCTTGAACCGTGGCCTTCGTAAAGTTATGGCCTGACACTGACCAAAAAATGACGTCAAAATGCCAGTCTTTTGCCACAAAAGAAAACAAATCGTGAGTTGTATTCAATAGTTCAACCAATAAAATAACTAGACGGTGCAAAAACCAAATAATGACGTCAAACTGCCAGTCCTTTTGGATTTCAGTATCAGGCTATAACATAACGATGGCTACGGCTATACCAACGACAACTCACTAGGCGGTACAAAAACCAAATAATGACGTCAAACTGCCAGTCCTTTTGGATTTCAGTATCAGGCTATAACATAACGATGGCTCGCTCGAACCCACGCCTGGCCGTGAGAAGGACGATATACAGTCGACGCCTTCCACCACTCCTAAAAAAAAGTGGTTTCAAACCTTGTGACTATCCTGAGTCCCCGTCCCGACTTGTTGAGGTCATGAGTTCAACCGTGGCCATCGTAAAGTTATTACCTGACACTGACCAAATAATGACGTCAAAATGCCAGTCTTTTGCCACAAAAGAAAACAAATCGTGAGTTGTATTCAATAGTTCAACCAATGAAATAACTTGTTTCCTCGAGCTCTTTTATCGACAACTCACTAAACGGTGCAAAAACCTAAAAAATGCCGTCAAACTGCCAGTCCTAGAGGGTTCTTGTGTCAGGCTATATCTATATGTTAACGATGGCCACGGTTCAACACACACAACAGTCTGATTGATACAATTTCAAGAGAACTGCTCCTAAAATGGCTGGCTAAAACAATAACAAAGAGGCAAGTGTCGTCAATTTCGTTCTATCTATATTGTGTATAACTCTGGAAAAAACATACTTAAAAGTTTGGCCAGTAAACTCGTCCTTCAAATATCGATCGATTTAAATGACTCTCATCCTGGCAAACACTCTCAAATCGTGTGGCTATGTGGCCTTGTGGTATGACACTCGTTTTCGGATCGGAAGGTCCCTGGGTTCGAGCCTCGCTCGGCGCATAGTTGAGTCCTTGGAAAAGGATCTTTACTCACATTCTCTCGCCGTACTCAGGTGTAAAATGAGTACCTCGCCCCCAACAGCGTTGTCTCTGTCGGAAAAAAATTGTAATATCTCCTAACAAGGGTCATGACATGTTCTACATGTTACGTGTTGCTGTTGGTGAATGACCCTTTCTAAAGGGCTTTGAGCACATTTAGTGGATGATGCGCTATATAAAAGCCCAGGTTTTCTTTTCATGGATAATAATAGTTAAAATTGAGCTTTTATATAACGCAATATCCACTAAACGTGCTCAAAGCGCTTTACAAGGGGCCCCTGACTAAGAGCAACACGTAACACGTAGAACGAGACATGATGCCTGTTTGGCGATATTACAATTTTTTCCTGACAGAGACAACATTGTTAACGGTCAGGTACTCATTTTACACCTGAGTACGGAGAGAGAATGTGAGTGAATAGCCTTTTCCAAGGACTCAACCATGCGCCGAACGAGGCTCGAACCCAGAACCTTCCGATCCGAAAGCGAGTGTCATGCCACTAGACCACATCGTCGTATAAATAACGGAGACGATGATAAGATTAACAGCACCAAGTGGGAGATAAATGATATTTATACAATGTACTTGTCTTCTCACACGTTATGCATTCGTTCTATTTGTGTAAACTTATCAATTCAGGCCGTCCTGGAGACATTTCGCCTAGCGGGTGGGATCGGAATGTTTCATAAGGATCATAATGTTTTATTGACAAGCTATTGATAACATTATCATAATGAATCACATCATTTACAGGTCTGATGACCCAACTCAATTATGGGCCTGTTTTTACGTTGTTGTAATGGACGATCCTATTTTGTGTTGGTTTGGGAGTATTTCCATTACAACAACGAGGCCATAACAATTGGGTTATCAGACCTGCAAATAAATACACGTTGGTTTGAGATAATTTCTTCCAATACAACAATGAGGCCATAACAATTGGGTTATCAGACCTGCAAATATATACACGTTGGTTTGAGAGTATTTCTTCCAATACAATAATGAGCCCATATGAATTTGGGTTATCAGACCTGTAAATAGACACGCCTTGGTTTGAGAGTATTTCCATTACAACAATGAGGCCATAAATATTTGGGCTATCAGACCTGAAAATGAGCATACGTAGAATTAGATCAGTCTTTATCAGTCCTGGCTCTTTACGTTATCTTTTGCATTAGAGATCGTTTTTGGCAACACTTGATAGGAAGGAAATATGTTTGTTTGAGTAGAGCCTACTTTGGACGTGGCTATGATAGGACTTCGTTCAGGCTTTATCTAAATCAATAGTTTATATTGGTTTATTAGGCACAGTAAATGTGCATACGTCATTATTATTATTATTATTATTATTATTATTATTATTATTATTATTATTATTATTATTATTATTATTATTATTATTATTATTATTATTATTGTTATTATCAATGTAATAATAATAATAATAATAATAATAATAATAATAATAATAATAATAATAATAATAATAATAGTAATAATAATTTCAACATCAACCGATGTATTAATGGAATAAAATGAAAACAGAATGAAATATAACAAAATAAATTATCATCATCATCATCATGATCATCATCATCATCATCATCATCATCATCATCATCAGCATCGTCGTCGTCGTCGTCGTCATCATCAACATTAAAATCATCAGTCCATCAGTCAAGGGCCAAGGGGACTCACTCTGATTTTGTCAACATATTTGTCGTCAGGGAAACTCAGTTTATCGCCTGCCCTGCCAGGTTGATCTTCTGATTACCGGTCAATAACAAAGTGCCTTTTTACTGACGATTTACACCCAAATTCACCCAAAGCAAGATGCCGAGGCAACTTTACAACAAAATAAGCGATGAAGACAATCGAAGACTGAATAGCTGTTTTGACAGAGGTGAGGATTACATTCTACTCGCTCAGCAAATGGGAATAAATCGGTCAACGGCGAACGGCTTACTCCATCCATGGTGAGAAGAGGATTGAACGGCTGATCAAAATAACTATCAAAAATCGAAATTGAACCCAGCACCTTCGATCAGGAGTTCAACGCTCTGACTAAAGAGCCGTTCCTCTAGCCTAAGCAATGCGAAACTTTTATTATCAACACTAATTCGGTACTACCCCCAGACAAAATAACATTACCGCAAACTGGGGGAACCAAATAATTTTGGGGTTTTTGGGAGGGGGGAAACTTTAAAAAAAAATAATTTTGGAGGTTTGGGAGGGGAGAAACTTTTTTTTAAAAGTCTCTCCCCTCCCAAACCCCCTACTGGACTTAAAAAAAAAGTTTCCCCCCTCCCAAACCCCCACTAATTCTACGATTACAGAAGGGAAATAATGGTAATTTCCTTGACAACCCAACTGTTTATATGTTTGGATGCCGACCATAGAATGTAAAGTTGAAACTATCGAATGACTGGCGTGTTTTTCAGAAAGAGGAAACAATAAACGATTGAAAACAACAAAGTCTTGTGTAACCCATGCACGCACAATTGTTACAAAAATAACTCAACAATTCTGTAAATGTTGTCTGTGAATCACTGAGAAAACTTTCCCTTTGCACTTTTACTTTTTACGCGTTTGGCAGAGTTCCTACAGAGCAGAAACAAAACAAAACACTAGAAACAATAGGTTGAAATTGAATTGGAAAGTGACGAATTTGATTTAGAAAGTTGAATTTGAACTTGACAAAGTGCAAATTTGACTGAATGGTCTAAAAGTCCCGAATTCTATTTGGACAATGTTTGAATTTGATATGGCATGCCGAATTTGAACATGCCAAATGTTACATTTGATCGGGAAAAAGTTTAATGATGATAATAATAATAATAATAATAATAATAATAATAATAATAATAATAATAATAATAATGGATGTTAATTTATAACACAGCAATCCCCACAGACAGCAGGCTCAGGCTCCAGGCGCTACAAAATTACAGAGTAAAAAGAAATGTTTTTAGTCTTCGTTTAAATTAAATTGTTTACAGTCTGTGGCGTCTGTAAGCTCCCAATGTGTTGATTATTCCAGATTGCTGGTCTCTGGTGTTCAAAACATCGATCTCCCATTGTGTGCTGGCGAGTCAGTGGGGGGGGGGGGGGGGGGGTGGTATGTTACCTGCAGATCTAAGCCCTGGGTGGTTGGTTTTGTATGGGACAATGACCTCGGCTATTCTGAAGCAAGGGTAGAGGCAGAGGGGGAAAGAGATAGATCACTAGTTCTATAGATAGATAAATAGATACATAGTTAAAAGATAGATATATAGCTATGGAGAGAGAGACAGACAAAGAGAAAGGGATAGATAGATAGATAGATAGAGAGAGAGAGAGAGAGGAGAGAGAGAGGAGAGAGAAAGAGAGAGAGAGAGAGGAGAGAGAGAGGAGAGAGAGAGAGAGAGAGAGAGAGAGAGAGAGAGAGAGAGCGCTTTTGAAGGGCTAGTGTAGGACACGCCCCTCGATAAAATGCTTACTATGAATTTATCGTCAACAATAAATAACTGGGTTAATTTTCAAAATAATTTCTGAAAGAAACAGATAGCGTTTCTTTCAGTGACAAAAACTAAAATCTCTCATTTCTTCCCATTTAACGTGAATATCTCTTCTTTGTATCCTTCTGCACCTGTTATTAGGTAGATATTTTAATATGCGGTTATCACAGATTATGTCCCTTAGTTGTAACCAACACAGTGAATACTTCTAAGAGGACAGCACACTCGTAAATACCTTTTTCTGGGGCTCGATGATTTATACGAGTGAACAAAACTCACAACATCCCTTCAAACCAAACCTGAACACCGAGAGATACCAGTCAGTCCCGTGTGGAGAGGTCATTGTCCTTTGTCTTTGGCCACAAACTAAGGGAGTGAATTTGGTAAATAATGCATTTACTCAATAGTTGTGTTTTGAAGTGATAGAGATCTTACAATAGCGAGGCTCAGTCCTAATTTTTGCTTCGTGCCCGACGTCTGCAAGACGAAGGGAAATGGGAATTTTGAAATATTAAGGAAAAGTTAATTTAAAAAATTCTGTCTTCAGTCTAGACTTGAAGTTGAAGCTTTTAACTATTATTATTATTATTATTATTATTATTATTATTATTATTATTATTATTATTATTATTATTATTATTATTATTATTATTATTATTATTATTAATTATTATTATTAATATTATTATTATTATTATTATTATTATTTTTTTTTTGATTATTATTATTATTATTATTATTATTATTATTATTATTATTATTATTATTATTATTATTATTATTATTATTATTATTATTTTTGATTATTATTATTATTATTATTATTATTATTATTATTATTATTATTATTATTATTATTATCATCATCATCATCATCATTATTTTTATTATCAATATAATCATAATTGATATTTGTTATAGCGACAGTATCCACACATAGTGCTCAGAGGTGCTTGACAATAGTTTTCTATTGGTATCACACAAGTTCATTCATTCGACTACAAAATCACTACAACACACACACACACACACACACACACACACATATATATATATATATATAATATATATATATATATATATATATATATATATATATATATTATCTTGTTCGAAGTTTACATAGAATCACGATAAGCAGAATGAAAAAGATTGGTTTTTAGATGCCGTTTGAAGACTGGTAGACGTTCACACTGTCGGGTTTTGGGTGGTCAAGATTTCCATACGATTGGAACCAATCGGACCCTACTCAATAGTATGAGATCGCTTCTGGTAAAGACCAAGAGAGAATTTCAGATTGATGATGACCTTAAATGACCCTAAATATTTGGTTTATTTCTTTGTGAACAGGAAACACGTGACGTCTGGGGTCACCAGATTCAGTTCGTCCTGACCTTGATTGGCTACGCCGTCGGATTGGGAAATATCTGGAGGTTTCCATATTTGTGTTTTGATAATGGAGGCGGTAAGGGGGGATTTTGTACACATAGCATTTAGAAAGAACGAAGTTGACGTCACTCAGGTCTTTATTATTGTTTTTTTTGTCATCCACGTTTATGAGTAATTCTCACTAAACTGATTTAACCAGACTATAAACGTTCAATGTTACACATAGTTTGTGTGTTGGTCCGTTATATTTCCGTCTGGTAATGTTGTGAGTTTCTTAGCCAAGCGCATACTATCTCAGATGTCTTTCTCATCCCCAACGATCAGTGTCTCGTCTTAGTGGATATTCCATTGTTAATCATAATGTAATACCATAGAACATTCTAGAACAATCCATGTTTCCCTTCCATCCCCAGGTGCCTTCCTTATCCCCTACTATTATTGGTGCCTCGTCTTAGTGGATATTCCAGCGTTATCCATAATATCATAGAACATTCTAGAACAATCCATATTTCCCTTCCATCCCCAGGTGCCTTCCTTATCCCCTACTATTATTGGTGCCTCGTCTTAGTGGATATTCCAGTGTTACCCATAATATCATAGAACATTCTAGAACAATCCATGTTTCCCTTCCATCCTCATCCCCGACTATCGGTGCCTTGTCTTAGTCGATGTTCCATTGTAAACCATAATGTCATATCATAGAACAATCTAGAACAATCCATGTTTTCCTTCCATCCCCAGGTGCCTTCCTCATCCCCTACGTGTTATGCCTCGTCCTTCTGGGCATCCCAATGTTTGCCTTTGAATGTGCTTTTGGACAGTTCGGGGCCAAAGGTCCTCTGTCCATTTGGTCCATCAATCCACTTTTTAAAGGTAAGACTATTTTACAAGAAGTAGAGTTAAAATAGCCACAGAATCAACATTATTATTCTCCTCTCCCTAAATAGTAACGCGTAATGATATCATGTTGACAATAATAATTTGTGACGTCAGATTAGCAAACGATAAATTTCCCTAAGAATTAGATTCTTTAGAAAGAAGTATTATTCAAGTTTTTTTGAACATGCTTTTTACTCAAAGATGGCGAAATGAAAATTCATTGAGGGGCAGAATAAAAGATTTCTTACACTTTGTTTTTTTTTGGAATTCGAACTTTGTTCCCAGTGCGCAATCACAAGCCGGTGCAACGTTTGGGAACACGTCCGAAATTCCAAAATGCTAGAGTGTAAGAATCGTATATTATTCCAGCCCTCTCATTGGAAAACCCTTTCATTTCTTAGTAAATATGTCATCGTTGAATAATGATTTGAACGCGTTGAATAAACATTTTTATTTCACTAATGCAGAATATTTCCGCACATTTTATTGGTGTAAATTAAATGTAAAAGACAGCTGATTGGTCACTATAAATAATCTTTTTCGTGCGCATGAATACTAATCCAACGTTTTTAGTTTTGGGTCAAATTGTCATTCAAGCAGAAGGAAAAAGATACACATTTGGTGAATAGAAGTACTAATACCATACCATTTGGTTACAAAATATCTAATAATCTTACTTGGAGGGGTGGAATAAACGTATCTTTCAGTTCTTTGTATTTATAAACTCGTTATATTTTTGTCGTGCACTAATACATACTCGCAAGCTCGTAGTGTTATTGGACACGATAAAAATAACTGGTTTAATAAATAAATACAAAGAGATGAAAGAATGGTAAATTATTTGCGTTGATGGAAGGGAAACTTTCACACGAATTCTACTTTCATGATCAAACTGTCTTTTTAACCAATTAGACACACTGGAGGTTGATTGGGCTCGACGTGCATTCTTTAAAGGTCTGATAACCTAATTCTTTATGGGCTCATTGCTGAAATTGAATTATCAAAAAATACCGCATAATATTGTCCATTACAACAATGTAAAACTAGGCCTATATGTGGGTTCGGATGCCAGACCTGATTATATGTATACGCCGATTGTGTGGATATGTGGTCAATTGGTATGATATTATCTTTCGGTTCAGATGTACAGGGTTCGAGCCTCGCTCGGCTCACAGCTGAGTCCTTGGAAAAAGGCTCATTACTCACATTCTCTCACCGTACTCGGGTGTAAAAATGAGTACTTGGCCGCGGTAACAGCGTTGCTCTGTCCGAAAAAAAATTGTAATATCGCCCAATAGGCGTCATGTCTGGTTCTATATGTTGCGTGTTGCTGCTGGTCAGGGACCCTTTGTAAAGCATTTTGAGCACATTTAGTGGATATTGTGCTCTATAAAATCTCAAGTTGAAATTAAATCTGAAATGACAGACAAGACAACTAGAACAGGCCAGCGATAAAAGGACTGAAGAGTATCAGAAAATTAGTTTTCAAAACAACCAAACAAAAAACCCGAGCTTTTATATAGCGCAATATCCACTAAACGTGCTCAAAGCTTTACCAAGGGTCCCTGACCAACAGCAACACGTAACATGTAGATCGAGATATGACGCCTTGTTAGCCGATATTATAATTTTTTTTCGGACAGAGACAATGCTGTTAACGGCCAGGTACTCATTTTTACACCTGAGTACGGCGAGAGAATGTGAGTAAAGAGCCTTTCCAAGGACTCAACTATGCGCCGAGCGAGGTTCGAACCCTGGACCTTCCGATCCAAATTCAATCGATGCTGTGCAATACGATTCAATAGTCTGATGTCACGCGCCCGGCAACGGTAGCCATCTTGGTTCTAAACAAAGAAAATCATTACTTTATATTTTTCATACTGGCTAGAACTTTTCATATGCATTGTGATCAGAATGTGTAAAAGTCAAAACATGATCAAATTTATGTGTTTTTTCCCCTCTGGATACCCTTTATGCTCGCCAGAGAAATATTTCATACGGGCTTCCGCCATTGTTCCGATAGTTTAGAGCCAGTGTTACTAAGTTACCATGCGTCATTAGGAAGGAAGTGACGTTACGACTGTTGAAGAGTATTGGCATGATCTATATTAACTTTCCATGTGCTCGAGGTCATTGGTCACATTGGAATATATGCTCAAATTGACTTACATAGTGAAAAGTGTTCATTGCTTTAAAAAATTATCTAACATCACGATTGGTCATTTGATTAAGCTTGACACATGTGTATGTTTTATAACTTTTATAAACAAAGCAGCGTGTTTACATTTGTTAAGAAATATCCAATACGCTTCAACAGTCGTAACGTCACTTCCCTCGTAATGACGCACGGTAACTAAGTAACTGGCTCTAAACTATCTGAAGAATGGCGGACGCCCTTATGAAATATTTATTCTCCGACCAGCATAAAAGCGTATCCAGAGGAAAAAAAAACCCATTATAAATCTGATCATGTTTTGACTTTTACACATTCTGATCACAAGATATATGAAAAGTTCTAGCCAGCATGAAGAATAAAAAGGACCGATTTTCTTTGTTTAGAACCACAATGGCCGCTGTTGCTGGGCGACGTGACATCAGACTATTGAATCCAATTGTTGGACAGAAACAAATCATGTCATTGATGACCTGGTTGGACGAAAACCTGAATATAGATCGCTCTCATTGGCTAAGACACTCACAACATTGTCATCACGAAGTAAAGCCGACCAACACAACATCTATGCGTCACCATGAACGTTATAGTCTGGTTAATACAATTTAGTGAGACTTACTCATAAACATGGATGGCAAAAAACAATAACAAAGACCCGAGTGACGTCAACTTTGTTCTATCTGTAGACTATAAACATTCATGATTACACATAGTTTTGTGTGTTGGTCAGTACACTTCCGGATGGCAATGTTGTGAGCTTCTTAGCCGAGGCGCATACTATCAATAGATAGTTCGAAGATGACGTCACTCAGGCCTTTGTTATTGTTTTTGCCATCCGCGTTTGTGAGTTGTTCTCAGTAAACTGTATTAACCAGACTATAAAAGTTTATGGTTACACAAGAGTTTGTGTGTTGGTCCGTT
This sequence comes from Berghia stephanieae, assembly GCF_034508935.2. Lineage (NCBI taxonomy): Eukaryota > Metazoa > Mollusca > Gastropoda > Nudibranchia > Aeolidiidae > Berghia > Berghia stephanieae. The sequence continues at coordinate 41,087,269 of NC_088372.1, forward strand.
ATACTTCCGGATGGCAATGTTGTGAACTCCTTGGCCAAGCGCATTCTATCTATAGACACTTAGATAACCACGCCTCTCGGACAGTCCCCATATCGTAAATAATGGCAGCGACTGGTAAACATAGCAAAATACACGTTTTTACTATCGATGGCATGTGTCTAAGTAACATATCCACTGTTCTACCGCAAGATCAATAGATGGTATGCGCTTGGCTAAGAAGCTCACAACATTGCCATCCGGAAGTAAACCGGACCAATACACAAAACTGTGTGTAACCTTGAACGTTTATAGTCGGGTTAATACGGTTAAGTGAGAACTACTCATAAACGCGGATGGCAAAAAACAATAACAAAGACCTGAGTGACGTCATCTTCGAACTATCTATAGACACTCAGATAACCACGCCTCTCGGACAGTCATCATATCGTAAACAATGGCAGTGATTGGTAAACATAGCAAAATACACGTTTTTACTATCGATGGCATGTGTCTAAATAAAATACCCACTGTTCTACCGCAAGATCAATAGAACCAACACAGAAAACCGTGTGTAAACTTAAACGTTTGTAATGTTATTGAGAAAATTGTGTGATGACTAGTCACCCATTTGGCGGTATAGATAGTATGCGCTTGGCTCAGAAGCTTATAACATTGCCATCCGGAAGTATAACAGACCAACACACAAAACTCTGTGTAACCATGAACTTTTATAGTCCGGTTAATACAGTTTAGTGAGAATAACTCACAAACGCGGATGGCAAAAAACAATAACAAAGACGTGAGTGACGTCATCTACATTCTATCTATAAAAACAAGAATACTCATCAGAGAGAGGACGAGTTCATTCATGTTATTGTTTACAACCAGATATGTAGGTATGTCCGAGCACGTGTGAAGGTGTGTCACAAATTCCATGTTTTGATTGGTCCACAACCTATTTGATTCGGACACAATACCCATTCGAATCAGCGGGTTACATATTGGGTTGTTGTATTTCCATCTCAAATCAAGATTCTCTCATGACAAGTCTTGGTATTGTGGTTGAGACATTAGGGAGCAGGCACTGGTGTACGATAAAGATCTCACCAAGTGTGGATGAAAGGTGCCAGACAAAGCAAGAAAGAAAATTACAAGAAAACAATCAGCCTGCCTCGACTAGAGAATCGAACACTAGACCTCTTGATTATCAGAGTGGTGTAATGTTAATACATCTGGCCGGTAATCAGGAGATCTGAGGTTCGATCCCCAGTACAGGAAGACTGATTTTATGGGATGTTTTTGTTTTCCTTGTATTTTTCTCTCTTGCTTTGCCTGGCACAGCTTGATACACACTAGGTCAGTGTTTTGGTTCGAGGTGTCAGTTCTTTCCAACATTACAACATTGACTGTAAGTCAAAGTGTTCTACCATTTCACAAGCAACAGAAAACTCAATTTCTTTGCAGAGTATTTTATAATTTTCTCTATATGCATATGTGTGGGCATGTTTTGTACGTGTGTGTGTGTGTGGGGGGGGGGGTGTGAGAATGAGTTAATTAAAGCGCTGGAGAGCACTTTTAAGTGGATGCTTAGGTGCTCTGGAAATTTATTATTATTATTATTATTATAATAATAATAATAATAATAATAATAATAATAATAATAATAATAATAATTATTATTATTATTATTATTATTATTATTATTATTATTATTATTATTATTAATATTATTAATATTATATTTATCCTTATCATTATTATTATTATTATTATTATTATTATTATTATTATTATTATTATTATTATTATTATTATTATTATTATTAATATTATATTTATCCTTATTATTATATTATTATTATTATTATTATTATTATTATTATTATTATTATTATTATTATTATTATTATTATTATTATTATTATTACTATTATTATTATTATTATTATTATTATTATTATTATTATTATTATTATTATTATTATTATTATTATTATTATATTTATCCTTATTATTATTATTATTATTATTATTATTATTATTATTATTATTATTATTATTATTATTATTAGTTGAGCGGTATGTGTTTTTAGTTAAACGGTATGTGTTGTGTTTTTTGTTGAAAAATGATAATTTTACTTGTCTTTTGAGGTCATTTAGGCTATCAGTTTTAATAGGAGTGGTCATTACTCAACTCTCTACTTTTTTCTTGAAGGTATCGGAGCCGCTTCCATCGTTGGAGCTTTCATGGTGTCCATTTACTACAACGTCGTCATCGCACTCGGCATCCGGTTTTTGATCGCGTCCTTCACCTCTAACCTTCCGTGGCTCGACTGTCACTCTTGCGAGTGTCTTCTCTACGGTGACAAAGGGAAGAACATGACGGGGGAGGAAATGGACAATCTGCTTTTTAACAACTCTCTGGGCGTCAACTGTAGTAAGTGGCTAGATGCCCCCCCCCCCCCACCCCCTGACGTGCACATTTGTTTTAAACATCATCTTTTAATCCAATATTTGTTTTAAGTTATTTTAGTTGCTTTTATCTTTTGGCGCGTTTTATTGTTTTTATTATAACTTTGCTTTATATAAGGGGGAAGGGGGGGGGGGGGGTGCGGTTGCTTGATTGTTGAATTTGATTGTTTTTTATTATCATTGTTGTTTTTGTTTGTTTGTTTGTTTGTTTTTTTCTGTTTGCTCACTGTTTATTTTGAGTTGGTCTTTTTTTTTGCTTTTTTTTTTTTCTTTAGAGAGAGAGAGAGGGGGGGGGGGGGTTATTTATATTTTCTTGTTTAATTATTTTAAAGGCAAAAAAGCCAAGATAGAATTTCATAAATTAGGTTTCCATTTCAGTTCTAAGTATCAAGCCTGTCCCGGCATGCCACCGTCCAGAGACGATTGGTCACATATGGAGTCGTCCACAACAATCAAATCATAAATCTCATTGGTTTTCTCTAATTCCAATCCTATATTCTATTGCGTGAAAGCGTTATCTACCAAATTCAGTCCCTTGATTCGTGGACAAATGATAATGCCAAAGACCTTTCCAGGCGGCACCCACTGGTCTCTCAGTGTTTGTTTGTGGCTCGTTGCCGCTTTGATGGGATTTGGTGAGTTTTGGTCACTAGTAGAAACCATTGACCTCCCCCCCCCAAAAAAAAAATAATTAAATTTTAAAAAAAACATAGTGTTTAAATTGTTGCGCGTTGTCCTTTTGATAGTGTTCACTGTGTAGGACACAACAAAGGGAGATAATTTGTGATAAACCCATTCACCTAATACCAAGGGAGAAGACTCGTTAAAATCATCTCATGTCATTTATAATCAGTTGTGGTGTTGGCAGAGCACTCGCTTCACACACAAAGGGGCCGGGATCGATCTCCGGGTGCAGTCGAGATGTTCTCTGACCCCCCCCCCCCGGACCCCTCGACCCCTTGTCCACTCACAGCAGTTAAAAGGGTAGCTGGGTCTGTTAGATCTTGCAAAAAGTACTTTGCGATAGACCAGCGTCCTATCCAAAGGGTGGCAAGCAATTGCTATTGCCCGTTTAACGCTACAGAAACCAGGATAAACTCTGGCTCTCTGAGCCTAATGGCTCTGACAGACTACTAACCTTTGATTTATATTTCCCCCACAGCATATCAACAGCTTGACAGCAGACAGTCGCCCAGTCAGATTTATTACTAGTAAGTTGATTTGTACATATTATAGGGAATGAGATTAGCGGAAGAGTAACGTCCCTTGATTGGACGTCACCCATAGTCTGTGACGTCACCGGCGGAAAAGTTATTAGAGAGAGAACGTCATGTTGGTTGTGCGCATGCGTCTCTCGTCCTCTTATTAGAGAGAGAACGTCTTGTTGGTTGTGCGCATGCGTCTCTCGTCCTCGCTTCCGCGACGCATGCGCACGACCAACATGACGTTCTCTCTCTAATAACTTTTCCGCCCGTGACGTCACAAACTATGGGTGACGTCCAATCAAGGGACGCTACTCTTCCGCTAATCTCATTCCCTATATCTATAAAATGGATTTGAAAAACTCGAGTATAGATAGTATGAAGTTGACGTCACTCAGGTCTTTGTTATTGTTTCTTTGCCATCCACGTTTATGAGTAATTCTCACTAAATTGTGTTTACCAGACTTTAAACGTTCAAGGTTACACATAGTAACACTCACTCTTCTCAATTAAAAATTCACCCCAAATACTCAATTTCTCAATTGGATTCAGTAGTCTGATGTCACGCCGCCCGGCAACGGCGGCCATCGTGGTTCTAAAGAAAGAAAATCATTACTTTTTATTCTTCATGCTGGCTAGAACTTTTCATATGCCTTGTGATCAGAATGTGTAAAAGTCAAAACATGATCAAATTTATGTTTTTTCCCCTCTAGATACGCTTTTATGCTCACCGGAGAAATATTTCATACGAGCGTCCGCCATTGTTCCGATAGTTTAGAGCCAGTGTTATTAAGTTACCATGCGTCATAAGGAAGGAAGTGACGTTACGACTGTTGAAGAGTATTGGATTCAATAGTCTGATGTCACGTCACCCAGCAACGGCGGCCATCGTGGTTCTAAACAAAGAAAATCGGTACTTTTTATTCTTCATGCTCGCTCGAACTTTTCAAATGTCTTGTGACATTTGTAAACATGATCAAATTTATAATGTTTTTTTCCCTCTGGATACGCTTTTATGCTCGTCGGAGAAATATTTCATAAGGGCGTCCGCAATTGTTCCGATAGTTCAGAGCCAGTTACAAAGTTACCATTCGTCATTACGAGGGAAGTGACGTCACGACTGTTGAAGGGTATTGTTTCTATGTTAGATGTTTGGGTTGAGAATATACGCTATAAAGCTTTAATTGCTGGCCAACTAACTTCGCGGGGTTGTGTGTGTTGGACCCGCGAACTCAAGTGGTCGGCGAGAGAGAGAGAGAGAGAAAGAGAGAGAGAGAGAGAGAGAGAGAGAGAGAGAGAGAGAGAGAGAGAGAGAGAGAAAGAGAGAGAGAGAGAGCTCTAACAATGACTAGGGTTAGAGACAATCTTTTTGGGGATCGTGGATAGCTCATACGGTAGAGTCACGCTCTCACCGGAGTTGTCGTACCCGTAAGGTCGCGGGTTCAAACCTCCATCACCGCTACGAAAATTTTTTATTCTCTATTGTCTTCTGGCACTTTCTTACTCACTTTATCTCTTGTTATATACACACAGTTTTGTGTGCTGGTCCATTATACTTCCGGATGGCAATGTTGTGAGCTTCTTAGTCAAGCGCATACTCTCTTTAGATAATGAAAAAGAAGAAGAAGAAGGAGGAGGAGAAGAAGAAAAAAAAAAAAGAAGAAGAAGAAGAAGAAGAAGAAGAAGAAGAAGAAGAAGAAGAAGAAGAAGAAGAAGAAGAAGAAGAAGAAGGAGGAGGAGGAGGAGGAGAAGAAGAAGGAGGAGGAGGAGAAGAATGAGGAGGAGGAGAAGAAGAAGAAGGAGGAGAAGAAGAAGAAGAAGAAGAAGAAGGAGGAGGAGAAGAAGAAGAAGAAGAAGAAGAAGAAGGAGGAGGAGGAATAGAAGAATAGAAGAATAAGAATAAGAAGAAGAAGAAGAAGTGCTACAATTGTACCTTTCTGTCCCAGCCAAGACATTCTAAGCATATCCGAGTCCCTGGCAGATATCGGATCCATCCGATGGGAGCTGGTGGGATGTAACCTACTTGCCTACATCGTCATCTTCCTGGTTCTCGTCAAAGGAATTGCCTCCCTTGGAAAGGTAAGCCAATGCCAAGTGACCCAGTCCAATCTGTTGCCTGTTGTAAAGCGCTTTGAGCACGTTCAGTGGAATTGCGCTATATAAAAGGTCAAGTTTTTTTGTTTTTTTTAAAAAATATATTTTATTGAAAATTAAAAAATAAATCCTCAAAAAATTGAACTTTATATGGAGCAATATCCACTAAACGTGCTCAAAGAGATTTACAAGGGGTCCAAAGCCAACAGCAACATTTAACATGAAGGACGAGACGTGACGTCTGTTAAGCGAAACTACCCCCCCCCCCCCCCCCCCCCCCCCCACCCCAGAAACACGCTGTTAAGGCCAGGTGCTATTTTACCCATAATAACAATGAAAGAATGTGAGCAAAGAGCCCTTTCCAAGGACTCCACTATGCACCACTTAGAGTAGCACTCGAACTCAGGACTTTCCGATCCGAAAGCGAGCGCCATACCACAAGACCACATAGCCACACATCATTACACACCTGCCTGCTACTACCCAAAAATTCATGACGTCATTAACACTTATTGAAAATGAAAGTTGATGCCAAACTACATCATTTTAAGGATTTTCAAGTGTTATTTAATCCTTGTGTGGGTCAATTGTTGATTTTTAAAGTTGGTTTAAGCGATTACAATTTTTATCATAACACGAATTTTTAAATTTTCAAGTTGGCAGGTTTGTGATTGATTGTAGCAGCTTGATGAAAGAAAGAATAAATGTGGGTGTACAGTGATATAGAACCTTTCTACGGATATACCATGTTATATGCGCTTTACAATGTTTCATTCATTCCCCCAGCAGGCCATAATATTATGGAATCATATTTCCATTTTATTCTGTACTAGTCGCCTGTTGGACCCCTTTTTCTGTATAAACACTCTTACATTATCGGTCACATCCTGTACCAGGTATTCATTTGATTCACTATCCTCCCATCTGGCAGACGATATTTAGAAACAAAATGAAGAACAAATAGATATAAATTTACATTCATACCCTCTGTGATTAAAGCAATAAATAAAGCTATATAAGCACAACTTTTAATCCATTATAAATAAAAATACTCACACGCCAAAACAACAGAGATTCAATCCCAGAATTATTCACACCATTTGTGCGATAACTCGCTGAAATATCCAAGTTGAATAATAAAGCCACAATAAAAGTTGTCGTCAAAATCACAAAGCAATACTGCATTTGGATCGTGTACTCACGAAGTGTGTTTTGTGTAGAAGTGTGTTCTGTGTTAAAAACAACACACTCTGGATGAGCACGGTTGGATTTTATAAGTCAAAATACGATCTTATCGACTTGACAATGGCAGAAAAATTGGACGAGAACTCCAATGATGAATAGAGCGAAGTTGACGTCACTCGGGTCTTTGTTATTGTGTTTTTTTTTGCCATCCACGTTTATGAGTACTTCTCACTAAACTTAACATTAACAAAGTTCGAGCTTCTTAGCCAAGAGCAGTTATAACCTCTACAGCTTTACAAGCTTTTTATGCTCCTGCCTTGTGTGTGTGTGTGTGTGTGTGTGAGTGTGTGTGTGTGTAAGGGTGTGTGGAGGTGTGCGTGTGAGTAAGAGAGAATATTTTTGGGTTTCCTAAACTGTTATGAAACGCCATCTTATTATTATTATTATTATTATTATTATTATTATTATTATTATTATTATTATTATTATTATTATTATTATTATTATTATTATTATTCACACCTGTGTCGAGTGGGGATATTATTTTTGTTTGTTTATCTTTTTTGTTGTTGTTAGTTTTTTGTTTGGTGTGATTTCTTTTCTTTCCTTCTTCGCTTCACGAAGAGCAGATAGAGATAATAAAGAGCATAATTTAGTACTTGCCTACTACCAGCCGTAATTGGGTGGCTGGGTCTGTCAGGTCTACGGAAAGTACCTGGCGATAGACTAGCGTCTTATACAAAGGGTATCAAGAAATCGCTATTGTCCGTTTAACGTTATAGAAACCAGGAAAATTCCCAGCTCTATTGGTCTTAATGCCCTTTTGTCTCTAAATGATCACTATTTTTTTTCTTCTTGTGGTCTGTGAGGCTATGTGGTCTAGTGGTATGACACTCGCTTTCCGATCGGAAGGTCCTGGGTTCGAGCCTCGCTCGGTGCATAGTTGAGTCCTTGGAAAAGGCTCTTTACTCACATTCTCTCATCGTAATCAGGGGTAAAATGAGTACGTGGCCTTTAACAGCGTTGTCTCTGTCAGATAAAAAATTGTAAAATCGCCTAATAGGCGTCATGTCCCGTTCTACATGTTACGTGTTACTGTTGGTCAGTGACCCTTTGTAAAAGCGCTTTGAGCACATTTAATGGATATTGCGCTATATAAAGTCTGTATTTATGTTTTCACTCTACAAAAAAAAAAAAGAAAAGTCTGTGTGGTCTTCATCTTACACCAGTGGCTGCGTCAGAATTTCTCAATTTGATCGTTGTTGTAGGTCAGGGACCCTTTGTCAAGACCCTTGAGCACGTTTAGTTGATACTTAAGTTAGAGCTTTTATATAGCGCATTATCCACTAAACGTGTTCAAAGCGCTGTATAAAAGCTCAAGTTTTTTGTTTTTGTTTTTGTGTTTTTGTGTTTTATATTTATTAAATATATTGGTCTTCCTTGACTAGATCGTCTACTTCACGGCCACGTTCCCTTACATCCTACTCACCGTCCTGTTGGTCCGAGTGGCTCTCCTGGACGGGGCTGCAGAAGGGGTCAAGTTCTACATCACACCTGACTTTGACAAGCTCAAGAATGGGAAGGTAAGTCGTCAGAAATGTTTTGTTTTTTTTTTTTAAAGGAGCGGTCTCGACTGGGAATCAAACCTCATTGGGGGTGGGGTGGGGGGGGGGGGGGGGGGGGGGGGGGGGGGGGTGGGGGGGGGGGATGGGACCAAAAAAAATAATCCCCCCCCCTCCCCCTAGAAATAAGTCAATAAAGGAATTAAAAAAACACAAAATGATAGAACAAAATTATCATATCAATCAAGGGAAAAAATAAACTTGAGTTTTTAATAGCGCAATATCCACTAAAGGTGCTCAAAGCGCTTTACAAAGGGTCCCTGACTAACAGCAACACGTAACGTGTAGAACGAGACAAGATGACGCCTGTTAGGCGATGATACAATTTTTTTTCGACAGAGACAACGTTGTAGACGGTCAGATACTCATTTAACGCCTGAGTACGGTGAGAGAATGTGAGTATAGAGCCTTTTCAAAGGACTCAACAATGCGCCGAGCGAGGCTCTAACCCAGAACTTTCCGACCCGAAAGCGAATGTCATACCACAATACCACATAGCCACACAACATAATAACATGAAACTGGTCTCAATGAATATCGCATGGCAGGGGATATCAAATTTCCGTTGTTGTTTTCTCTCGGGAAAAACAACGCTGTTAGCGACTTGGTCCTTATTTTACACCTGAGTACGGAATGAGAATGTGAGTAAAGAGACTTTTCCAAGGATTCAACAATGCGCTGCTTTAAACGGGACTCGAACCCAGGACCTTTCGACCCGAACGTTGGCGATGGTCATATTACAAAAACACATAATCGTATCACGTAACGGGTCAAATAATTCAGCGAGGACGAGAGACGCATGCGCAGAAACAACATGACGTTCTCTCTCTAATAACTTTTCCGCCGGTGACGTCACAGACTGTGGGTGACGTCCAATCAAGGGACACTAATCTTCCGCTAATCTCATTCCCTGTAGAATGTTTTAAAGTCCCCCAAAAACATCAACAAAACAGCCTCACAGACCGTGGTTTTGGGCTTTTCTAAAAATATTTTAATTACCTATAATATTGTGCGGTGTTAATCATTCTTTATCTAGTCAGGTTAAATAACAACATTTTGGGTGAGAAAAATACATTATCTGTGTTGATACCCGTTTTGGGAGTTTGGCATAAGAAATATAACAATTTTGTGGCAAACGTTCCACAAAAACCAAACGAAGGAATAACCTCCATATTCTTCTCTCTTGTCAACATTGTAGCATTTTGTTTATCTATAGGGAGATTTTACAGCTTTTGCTTATGGAATTTTTATTAAAACATTACAAAGTTGCGAATCAAAATGTTATGAAGAAATTTATGTTTAAAAATTTATAATTTGGATTATAATTCAAAATGCACATAGCTTATCAAAAAATCTCTCTATGGTGACATAATACATTATCTCTGTGATAACTGTGGACATTTTCAGACATCATTGAATAGATTCTGAGAAACGTTTGACACAGCATCACATACCCTTAGAAAAATGACAATTGAGAAAATAGCAAAATAGCTTTCCGTTTTCCATACTTTTCTTACTTCTTATTCCCTTTGGATAGGACGCTGGTCTATCTCAACGTACTTTTCGCCAGATCTAACAGACCCAGCTACCAATTTCACTGTTGGGTAGACAGGGGGATCAAAAAACAATAATCTCGACTGCACCCAGGATCGATCTCGGTCCCTTTGCGTGTGAAGCGGGTGCTCTACCTACTGAGCTATCGGGACCCTCAGGACTGTAAAAATTAAAAAAACAAAAATGGCTATAACAGCTTCAAAAAGATTTCGAATCCAAGATCTTATCAGAGAAATGACGAGCCAAACATTATCAGCCGTCGATTTGATTGTCAAATCGTGTATTCACGTTTTCATTGGGTTTTTTGTTGTTGTTGTTGGCTGAAGATGGGTTTTGATCCCAAAACGTTCTGTGTTTTGTATTATGTTCATTATTGAAGCTGTTTTCCACCCATTTTTGTTTATTACTCTCGAAATGTGGCCTAAATTTCCTATTTTTGTTTATAAATACATTGAATTTCCAACATCCATTTCTGTCCTACCTAAAACCGTTATGAGACTATGTGACGTCACAATAATGCTAACAATATGACGTCACAATAATACTGACATTGTGACATCACAATGATACTGACATTGTGACGACATAATAATGCCGGCAGTGTGACGTCACAATAATACTGACATTGTAACGTCACAATAATGCTGACATTGTGACGTCACAGTATGCCAAGTCAAATTCCATGGAATTTCTCATCACCAGGTTTGGAGTGACGCTGCAACCCAAATCTTTTTCTCCATCAGTGCTTGTATGGGTGGGCTGATCTGTATGTCCAGTTATAACCAATTCAACAATAACATTATCAGGTGTGTATGTCCAGTTATAACCAATTTAACAATAACATTATCAGGTGAGTATGTCCAGTTATAACCAATTCAACAATAACATTATCAGGTGAGTATGTCCAGTTATAACCAATTCAACAATAACATTATTAGGTGTGTATGTCCAGTTATAACCAATTCAACAATAACATTATCAGGTGTGTATGTCCAGTTATAACCAATTCAACAATAACATTATTAGGTGTGTATGTCCAGTTATAACCAATTCAACAATAACATTATCAGGTGAGTATGTCCAGTTATAACCAATTCAACAATAACATTATTAGGTGTGTATGTCCAGTTATAACCAATTCAACAATAACATTATTAGGTGTGTATGTCCAGTTATAACCAATTTAACAATAACATTATTAGGTGTGTATGTCCAGTTATAACCAATTCAACAATAACATTATTAGGTGTGTATGTCCAGTTATAACCAATTCAACAATAACATTATTAGGTGTGTATGTCCAGTTATAACCAATTTAACAATAACATTATCAGGTAATTGTTATGTATGTCAAGTTATAACCAATTTAACATTAACATTATCAAGTAATCATCATCATCATCATCGTCGTCATCGTCGTCTTCGTCGTCGTCATCATCATCATCATCATCATCATCACCATCATCATCATCATCATCATCATCATTATCATCAAGCGTATTCATCCCCACCATCACCACACCACCACCACTACTACTATAACTACTACCACCACTACTATCACCACCATCACATAGACGATCACCACCACAACTACTTCCACCACCACCACCACTACCACCACCATCACCACCACCATCACCACCGCCATCACCACCACCACCACCACCACCTAACACCATTCAATATCACGTCCAACCCACACAGAGACTCGTTAATCATCCCCATCATCAACTGCCTGACCAGTTTCTATGCTGGTTTTGTTGTGTTTTGTACCCTTGGATACATGGCACACCTCAAAAACACAGGCGTTCGGGCAGTCGCTACACAAGGTAGGTACACATGTGTGTGGGGTTTCATGTGACAGTATGTGTCGTGTTTGTGTTGAATCTAAAGTGGTAGTAAAAATGATGGGAATTGTAATACTTCTACTACTACAACTACTACTACTACTACTCCTACTACTACTACTACTACTACTACTACTACTACTACTACTACTACTACTACTACTACTACTACTACTAAACTACTTCTCTTTTTCTTCTACTACTACTACTACTACTATACTACTACTACTACTACTACTACTACTACTACTACTCCCGCTACTACTACTACTACTACTACTACTACTACTACTACTACTACTACTACTACTACTACTACTACTACTACTACTACTACTACTACTACTACCTACTACTACTACTACTACTACTACTACTACTACTACTACTACTACTACTACTACAACTACTACTACTACTACTACCGCTACTACTACTACTACTACTACTACTACTACTACTACTATACTAACTACTACTACTACTACTACTACCGCTACTACTACTACTACTACTACTACTACTACTACTACTACTACTACAACTACTACTACTACTACTACTTCTACTACTACTACTACTACTACTCTTAATACTACTTCTTCTTCTTCTACTACTACTACTACTACTACTACTACTACTACTACTACTACTACTACTACTACTACTACTACTGCTGCTGCTGCTACTACTACTACTACCGCTACTACTACTACTACTACTACTACTACTACTACTACTACTACTACTACTACTACTGCTGCTGCTGCTACTACTACTACTACTACTATTACTACCACTACTACTAATACTACTACTGCTGCTGCTGCTACTACTACTACTACTACCGCTACTACTACTACTACTACTACTACTACTACTACTACTACTACTACTACTACTACTACTACTACTACTACTACTACTACTACTACTACTACTACTACTACTACTACTACTACTACTACTACTAATAACGATAACAATCATAACATGAGGAGGAGGAGGAGGAGGAGGAGGAGGAGGAGGAGGAGGAGGAGGAGGAGGAGGAGGAAGAGGAGTAGGAGGATGAGAGGTGGAGGAGGTGGAGGCGGAGAAGGAGGAGGAGGAGGAATGGGGAGGGTTGCAGGGTTGGAGAAGAAAAAGATGAAGATGAGAGAGATGAGGATGAGAAGGTTGTGATGGAGGATAATGAGTGAAATGGAATAAAAATCATATTCTATCACGTGATATTTCTCTCGTGCCCTTTGACCCCAGGTCCTGGTTTGATATTCGTGGTGTACCCCGAGGCCATCGGGGCCATGCCGGCATCTACCGTGTGGTCTATCCTCTTCTTTGCTACAATCTGTATATTGGGATTCAGTACGCAGGTATGTATGTTTGTATGTATGTATGAGTTGCATTGTACATTAGTACGGCACCTATAAGGTGCTATGCTATATCAGCATAAAAGTGTCACGGACACAGGAAATTCACATATTGGGACCAAGTACATCTGTTCCTGGCTAGAGTCACAATTTCGTCAATGGGCATAGAATCCAGCCCATGTAGTAGAGTGCCTGCTGGTCTAGTTGTCGGGCTCTTCAAGTAGGTAATGAAAGTTCGACGCAGGAGGCGGTCTGTGTCCACGCGGGAGATATGCCCCGCAAACCGGAGCCTGCGTATTCTCTGTATTTATGTACACGTGACCAATGGGATTGCTATATATATATATATATATATATATATATATATATATATATATATATATATTGGGATTCAGTACACAAGTGTTTCTGTATTTCTGTACACGTGACCAATGGGATAGCTCTAATATGAATATTGGGATTCAGTGCACACTTGTTTCTGTATTTCTGTACACGTGACCAATGGGATAGCTCTAATATGAATATTGGGATTCAGTGCACACTTGTTTCTGTATTTCTGTACACGTGACCGATGGGATAGCTCTAATATGAATATTGGGATTCAGTGCACAATAGTTTCTGTACCTGTACACGAGACCAATGGTCTATATATCGTCTCCATCCAATCGAGTCATCGATCACATGATTTATTGTAGCTGTCCAGCGATTGGATATTTCTCAATGAATTACTGGACTCACGCTGCTTTGTTGATAAGGGTTGTAAAAACACCCAGGGTTCAATCAGAACAAAAAGGTCATAGATCACGTCTCGTTGTGCTGCTATGTGGTCTTGTGGTATGACACTCGCTTTCGGATTGGAAGGACCAGGGTTCGAGCCTAGCTCGGTGCATAATTGAGTCCTTGGAAACGGCTCTTTACTAACATTCTCTAACCGTCCTCAGGTGTAAAATGAGTACCTGGCCGTCAGCAACGTTGTCTCTGTCGGGAAAGACCACATAGCCTAATCCTATCGGAAGACAGCTAACCACGACCTTGATCTTTGACCCCAAATATCTGAACAGTCAATACTAAGCAAAGATTATCGACAATGATCACTGAATAAAGCCAACTACAGGGGACAGCGTGGTTCAGCGGTACGCTCATTGCTTCCTACCCGAAAGGTACCGAGTTCGATCACCTGCCGCTGCGCTGTGTGGCCTTTGAGCAAGTCACCTCGCCTTATCTCAATTTGTGGAGCTGCACTGCGGCTAACGCCTGGGATATTCCAGTCTTCCCTTAGAATAGACCCTAGAGACAAATTTCCCCTAAGGGATGAATAAAGGGAATTTTTATATTACATGGATTTTTGCCTTCAATTTTCCAGAATAACGTTTTTTGGTTTTCCGGAAAAATATTGTTTTTCATTGAAATTTTCGCCGTTTTCTAAAACATTTTGCTCTGTCATATTTCCAAAAATATTTCTGGCTTTTGTACGGCTATGTGGTCTAGTGGTATGATACTCGCCTTCGGATCGGAAGGTCCTGGGTTCGAGTCCCGAGCGGTGCATAGACGAGTACTTGGAAAATGCTCTTTACTGGCATTCTCTTACCGTACTTAAGTGTAAAATGAGAACCTTGCCGTTAACGGCGTTGTCTCTGTACGAAAAAATATGTGTCATTTCGCTTGACAAGGGTCATTTCTCGTCCTATATGGTAAGTGTTGCTGTAGGCTGGGAACCCTTTGTAAAGCGCTTTAAGCATGTTTTTGGATATTTTAAAGAGACATTGGGCTCATAGAGCCAGAGTTTTTCCCGGTTTCTGAACCGGACAATAGCAATTGCGTGCTATCCTTTGGATAGGATGCTAGTCTATCGCAAAGTACTTTCCGCCAAATCTAACAGACCTGGTACTCACCCATTCATTGCTGGGTGGACAGGGGGTTCAGAAAAATCTCGTCTACACCCGTGATCGATCTTGGTTCTTTTGCGTGTGAAGCGAGTGCTCTACCAACTGAGCTATCGGATTTTACGCTATATAAAAGCTCAATGTTCTTTTTGTTCTTTCTTCCAGTTTTCCAACGCCGAGACTTTGATGACAGCCGTACAGGACGAGTTTCCAGCAGTTTTCAAAGGCAGACTACGACAGATCGGTCTGCGCATGTGCATTCTCCTGTCGTCCTTCATCCTTGGTCTGCCCATCTGCGCACAGGGGGGAATGCATCTCCTGGATCTTGTGGACAGCGCTGTGCTCGGTTTTCCTATCTTGATGGTTGGCCTGTTTGAATACATCGCCATCATTTACATTTATGGTGAGAAATATGGGATGCATTCTTTCCAAAAGCTATGAAGTTGGAAACAAATTCCCTATAATCTGAAATTTTGTTTTTCTTTTTAAGGTTTCACGATCAACACATTTAGGTCAAATCAGCGCCAGTAAAAAGGATGAAATTTGGAAAGTAAAAACATTCCAGATGTATAATTAAAAGGGCTTGAGTAAAAATTAAGACAAAGGGGAATGGTTCAAATAGCGAACAGATGTAGATTCCAAGAGCACACAATCAGTGTACTTAGTTTGAGATCACCTGAAAGTCTCACCGAGACAAGATCCCACTAAGAGGAATACACTCAAATGCTTACATATCATATGTTAAAAAACAGTACATAACATATGATTTACAGGGGAAAAATATCATTTCCCAAAACTCTAACTATACATTCGACTGTTTCCGTCCCAGTCAAGGGCTCCAGCCAGGTCAGGACAAAAAGTAAATCTCATTCCAAGACAAAGACAGAAAGCAATTGGAAAACAGATATAGGGGTATAATAGACACAGGAAGTACCTCCCTGCCCACTATGGGAGGTCGGGAACCCCACCCAGATATAGGGGCATAGAAGACACAGGAAGTACCTCCCTGCCCACTATGGGAGGTCGGAAACCCCACTCAGATATAGGGGTATAATAGACACAGGAAGTACCTCCCTGCCCAGTATTGGAGGTCGGGAACCCCACCCAGATGTAGGGGGTTAGAAGACACGACAAGTTTGTCACAGTTATGTTCCTTAGTTGTGTACAACACGTATAAAAATTTGGAAATAGAAATAAACAAAAAATTACAGGAACAGCTTTTTAAAAAAGAACAAAATTCCGAACACGGGACGTTTCGAGCTCAAAACCCTTCTTCAGCCAACTACGAAAAAAAACCCCCAATAAAATTGTAAATACATGACTTAAAAAACCCAAATCGATGACAAGTCAACTCGTCATGTTTGAATTTTGAAAGCTTTTTAGAGTCAAAAGCTTCAAGCAGCTTTGTATCACACAAAAAACAACTTGGAAAACCTGGACTTAGACAATATTTCTAAGTCAATTTATTAGGATTTCTATTGGTAAATGCCTAAATTAACCCTTTGACCTTGAACATTTTTTATGATAAATAAATGTCTAAATTAACCCTTTGACCTTGAACATTTTTTATGATAAATAAATGTCTAAATTAACCCTTTGACCTTGAACATTGATCAGGATAAACAAATGCCTAAATAAACCCTTTGACCTTGAACATTGATCAGGATAAACAAATGCCTAAATTAACCCTTTGACCTTGAACATTTTGTATGATAAATAAATGCCTAAATTAACCCTTTGTACCCTGGCCATCTTTCATTCCTTGGGGATTTTCAGGTTACAACAAGTTTGCCGATGACATCCAGACCATGGTGGGGTTCAAACCTTTCTTATTCTTCAAGGCAACGTGGTGCGTTATCTCCCCAGCACTTCTATTGGTAAGAGTTTTAAATATACCGTAAGGCATGGTTTTAATAGCCATTTTGGATATATTTGTCCATTTTGGGTGCATTTGTCCATATTCGATGTATTTGACCAATTTGGGTGTATTGTCCATTTTTGGTGGATATGTCCATTTTGGGTGTATTGCCAATTTTGGGTGCATTTGTCTACTTTGCTTGTAATTGTACATATTTGTCTTTTATGGTTTATTTGACCATTTGGGGTGTAGAAAGAGTTTTTTTTCCTAAGTCAGGTTGCCTGATATATCCGTCAAGAAATGTCAACAAGTCAGAGTAAAAATGCCAAATTAAGTGACACTATGGTAGGTGTTCCTGGCAATGCATTGTCGGCCAAAACACACATAAAATGTCCAACCCCTTTATAGCATTGTCTCTGTACGAAAAGCAAAATGCAGTATCGCCTAACAGACGTCATGTTTTGTTCTACACGATGCGTGTTGCTGTTGGCCAGAGATCCTTTGTAACGCGCTTAGAGCACGTTAGTGGATATTGCGCTATATAAAATCTCAAGTTTTTTTAAAACGTTATTTTTTCAATCTGACGTTGGAGCAGCAGCTTCTCATAGCGAGTCATAATAGTACAGGGTGTGGAGCCAAGGGAGGACGAAGCCATTGGGACATCGGGTTAGATCGCCATTTAGCCAATGCAGGTCGACTGAAGCCATTGGGTCATCGGGTTAGATCGCCATTTAGCCAATGGGGGTCGACCGAAGCCATTGGGACATCGGGTTAGATCGCCATTTAGCCAATGGGGGTCGACTGAAGCCATTGGGTCATCGGGTTAGATCGCCATTTAGCCAATGGGGGTCGACTGAAGCCATTGGGTCATCGGGTTAGATCGCCATTTAGCCAATGGGGGTCGACTGAAGCCATTGGGACATCGGGTTAGATCGCCATTTAGCCAATGGGGGTTGACTGAAGCCATTGGGTCATCGGGTTAGATCGCCATTTAGCCAATGGGGGTCGACTGAAGCCATTGGGTCATCGGGTTAGATCGCCATTTAGCCAATGCAGGTCGACTGAAGCCATTGGGTCATCGGGTTAGATCGCCATTTAGCCAATGGGGGTCGACTGAAGCCATTGGGTCATCGGGTTAGATCGCCATTTAGCCAATGCAGGTCGACTGAAGCCATTGGGACATCGGGTTAGATCGCCGGTCCTTCAAGGCGCCCGTCGACTGCTCTAGTCTGGGATGATCTGGTGAACGTCCTCCGTACTCCTCTGCCCCTGATATGCCCCAAGCACAGCTGCCCCCCCCCCTCCCCTCCCCCACGACAAGTCTGTGCTCCATTAGATGTGACCTAATTACTTGGCTTGAGCCCTTAAACCCCAGTCGGAGCATCGGCCATCAATTGTTGACTCTACCTTGGGCTGTCCTCTCCACTTGTTTCCATGTGTGTCCACCCCTTAACCCCAGTCGGAGCATCGGCCATCAATTGTTGACTCTACCTTGGGCTGTCCTCTCCACTTGTTTCCATGTGTGTCCACCCCTTAACCCCAGTCGGAGCATCGGCCATCAATTGTTGACTCTACCTTGCGCTGTCCTCTCCACTTGTTTCCATGTGTGTCCACCCCTTAGCCCAGTCGGAGCATCGGCCATCAATGATGATTCGCCAGTTGACTCTTCCTTGGTCTGTCCTCTCCACTTGTTTCCATGTGTGTCCACCCCTTAACCCGGTCGGAGCATCGGCCATCAATTGTTGACTCTTCCTTGGGCTGTCCTCTCCACTTGTTTCCATGTGTGTCCACCCCTTAGCCCGGTCGGAGCATCGGCCATCAATGATGATTCGCCAGTTGACTCTTCCTTGGTCTGTCCTCTCCACTTGTTTCCATGTGTGTCCACCCCTTAACCCGGTCGGAGCACCGGCCATCAATGATGATTCGCCAGTTGGCTCTACCTTGGTCTGTCCTCTCCACTTGTTTCCATGTGTGTCCACCCCTTAACCCGGTCGGGGCATCGGCCATCAATTGTTGACTCTACCTTGGGCTGCCCTCTCCACTTGTTTCCATGTGTGTCCACCCCTTAACCCGGTCGGAGCATCGGCCATCAATTGTTGACTCTACCTTGGGCTGTCCTCTCCACTTGTTTCCATGTGTGTCCACCCCTTAACCCGGTCGGGGCATCGGCCATCAATTGTTGACTCTACCTTGGGCTGTCCTCTCCACTTGTTTCCATGTGTGTCCACCCTTAACCCGGTCGGAGCATCGGC
This sequence comes from Berghia stephanieae, assembly GCF_034508935.2. Lineage (NCBI taxonomy): Eukaryota > Metazoa > Mollusca > Gastropoda > Nudibranchia > Aeolidiidae > Berghia > Berghia stephanieae. Next base: position 41,106,587 of record NC_088372.1, read on the forward strand.
CATCAATGATGATTCGCCAGTTGGCTCTACCTTGGTCTGTCCTCTCCACTTGTTTCCATGTGTGTCCACCCCTTAACCCGGTCGGAGCATCGGCCATCAATTGTTGACTCTTCCTTGGGCTGTCCTCTCCACTTGTTTCCATGTGTGTCCACCCCTTAACCCGGTCGGAGCATCGGCCATCAATTGTTTACTCTACATTGGGCTGTCCTCTCCACTTGTTTCCATGTGTGTCCACCCCTTAACCCGGTCGGAGCATCGGCCATCAATTGTTGACTCTTCCTTGGGCTGTCCTCTCCACTTGTTTCCATGTGTGTCCACCCCATAACCCGGTCGGAGCATCGGCCATCAATTGTTGACTCTACCTTGGTCTGTCCTCTCCACTTGTTTCCATGTGTGTCCACCCCTTAGCCCAGTCGGAGCATCGGCCATCAATGATGATTCGCCAGTTGGCTCTACCTTGGTCTGTCCTCTCCACTTATTTCCATGTGTGTCCACCCCTTAACCAGGTCGGAGCATCGGCCATCAATGATGCCAGTTGGCTCTACCTTGGGCTGTCCTCTCCATTGTGCGGCTATTGCTTTCGGATCGGAAGGGCCTGAGTTCAAGCCTCGCTCGGCGCATAGTTGAGTCCTTGGAAAAGGCTCTTTACTCACATTCTCTCACCGTACTCAGGTTTAAAATGAGTACCTGGCCGTCAACAGTGTTGTCTGTCCGGAAAAAAAATATCGTCTGACAGGCGTCATGTCTCGTTCTACATGTTACGTGTTGCTGTTAGGGATCCCTTGTAAAGCGCTTTGAGCACATTAATTGGATATTGCGCTATATAAAAAAATATCTCAAAAGCTCAATTAGAGGTGGCACCTCGATTCTCTAATCCCCCCCCCCCCCACCCCTATCGCTTACTACTATTCATCTGTTTTTCCTCCCAGGCCGTGATCGCGTTCAAGACGTATAGAATTTGGCATTTTAAAAAACGTCTATTTCTTGCAGGGATTAATCGTCTTCAAGGCGTATGAAATGGTTTTTCCTCCCAGGCCGTGATCGCGTTCAAGACGTATAGAATTTGGCATTTATAAAGCGCCAACTTGCAATCCCCCCCCCCCCTTTCTCCCCATCGCTTACTACTTTTCATGTATATTTTCTTCCAGTCATGATCATGTTCACGGCGTATGGAATAACACACTACAGATGAATGTGAGAATGATGGTGTTGTTTATTTATAAACGTATATTTCTTACAGGGATTAATCGTCTTCAAGGCGTATGAAATGAAAGATTTCGACCCAGCCTGGAAAGGACTTTTGTATTATCTCATCGTCATCTTTAACGTGATGTGGATTCCACTCGGTTATTTCTATTATGGCAGACATGCTATGAAAGAGGTGAACCATTGTTATCATTATCGGTATTATCGTCAGCATCACCATCATCATCATCATCATCATCATCATCATCATCATCATCATCACCATCATCATCATCATCATCATCATCATCATCATCATCATCATCATCATCATCATCATCATCATCATCAGCATTATCATCATCATCATCATCATCATCATCATCGTCATCACAATCACAATTTAAGACAAGAAGTCACAGTCCTGTTGACAAAATGTAACATAGAGACGTCTAGAGATGGCACATGGCGCATGAAATGTACTGTACCTAACAATTCCTTTTCCAAAAAAGACAATATTATGTTTAGTAAGGTACTCGTTTTGCACCTGAGTGAGGTGTGAGAATATGACAAGATAAATATTCAAATAACCAATTTTTCTTCTGTGTCGCAATTAGCGGGATTCGAACCAATGACATTTTAGCCCGTGGTGTATGCCCTACCTTAAGAATACAAATCAGAACAAACACACCCTACTATAAACAACATATCTGTTTCCCATGAATAACAAAGGAATGGAACAACCTGCCATAAAAACTAGTTACAGCACCTAATCATGAACAAACCCTAGCCGGAACATACAAGATGGCGTAGAACTTGTCGCCAGCTAGATGGCGTTGGCTGTCCGAAAGAAGAAGAAGAAGAAGAAGAAGAAGAAGAAGAAGAAGAAGAAAAAGAAGAAGAAGAAGAAGAAGAAGAAGAAGAAGAAGAAGAAGAAGAAGAAGAAGAAGAAGAAGAAGAAGAAGAAGAAGAAGAAGAAGAAGAAGAGGAAGAAGAAGGAGAAGAAGGAGGAGGCGGAGGAGGAGGAGGAGGAGGAGGTGGATGAGAATAATAATAATAATAATAATAATAATAATAATAATAATAATAATAATAATAATAATAATAATAATAATAATAATAATAATAAGAAGAAGAAGAAGAAGAAGAAGAAGAAGAAGAAGAAGAAGAGGAAGAAGAAGGAGAAGAAGGAGGAGGAGGAGGAGGAAGAGGAGGAGGAGGAGGAGAATAATAATAATAATAATAATAATAATAATAATAATAATAATAATAATAATAATATAATAATAATAATAATAATAATAATAATAAAAATAATAACAAATAATAACAATAATAATAATAATAATAATAATAATAATAATAATAATAATAATAATAACAATAATAATTAATAATAATAATGATAATAGTAATAATAATAATAATAATAATAATAATAATAATAATAATAATAATAATAATAATGGTAATAGTAATAATAATAATAATAATAATAATAATAATAATAATAATAATAATAAATAATAATAATAATAATAATAATAATAAATAATAAAAGAAGAAGAAGAAGAAGAAGAAGAAGAAGAAGAAGAAGAAGAAGAAGAAGAAGAAGAAGAAGAAGAAGAAGAAGAAGAAGAAGAAGAAGAAGAAGAAGAAGAAGAAGAAGAAAAAGAAGAAGAAGACAAGATGCCAATAATCCTACACCAAATTCATTTTAAACGACCAGTATTATTCCATCTTTATATAACCAGGTGAACGTTGTCCGGATAGCTCAGTTGGTAGAGCACTCGTTTCACTTGCAAAGGGACCGAAACCGATCCCAGGTGAAGCCGAGATTGTATCGCTAGGGGTCTTCCACATCTGGCGGAAAGTAATTTTCGATAATGAAAACTAGAGTCCTATACAAAGGCTAACAAGAAAGTATTGTCCGTTTCACGCTATTGAAACCGGGACGAACTCCAGTCCCATGGACCTAATAGCTCTTAAGGATTAATTTGTTGTTTTTCTTAACCCAACCAGGCAATGGCACCAAAACCGTATTGGCGCCAACGAAGACAGCAACAAGGTCAACAGGTCACGACCCCTGGAGTTGTCTCCCTGGATCCGCAGAATAACGCCTGGGAGATGCAGACAAAGAAGGAACTGGAGGCCCACGACAACAGAGGCTTTCTTACACCTCACAACGACATGGCCACTCGATTCTGATTGGTTGAATCACACTATTTGGGACAGGGAACCACAGAACGGTGGCGCCATATTGGGTTACATGGGCCATCAGGGGTTACTTGGGCCACCAGGGGTAACGGGCCATCAGGGATTATTTGGGCCACCAGGGATTATTTGGGCCACCAGAGGTAACTTGGGCCATCATGGGTTATTTGGGCCACCGGGAAGTACTTCAGCCATCAGGGGTTATTTGGGGCACCAGGGGTTACTTGGGCCATTGAGGATTATTTGGGCCAGCAGGGGTTGTTATGTGGGCTACCAGGGCTTGATTGGGCCATCAGGGGTCACTGAGGCCAACAGGAGTTACTTGGACAATAAGGGGCTACTGAGCCCAGCGGGAATTACTTGAGCAACTTCCATTTGATAAATGCACCCAAAAACTCTTATTTTCCAAAATCTAACCATATTTAGCCATGTTTTCACTCATAAAATTTTGAAAGAGAGTGCAGTACTGTTTTAAAATGGAAAGTGACCCAAGTACGCCTATATTACCGTATTACAGTGGAATACGCATTAGGTCAACACTCATAAATTCAGTTTCTGCTTAAGGTCACCACTTCTTGTTGGTCCAAAATGCTATGGTTTGTTTTATTTGTTTTTATTCTGAATGTGTTCTATTGTGCGGTTATGTGGTCTTGTGATATGACACTCGCTTTCGGATCGGAACGTCCTGGGTTCGAACCTCGCTCGGCGTATAGTTTAGTCCTTGGAAAAGGCCCTTTACTCCCATTATCTCACGTAGTCATGTGTAAAATGTGTACCTAACCGTTAACAGCGTTGTCTCTGTCACAAAAGCAACAATGTAATATCGCTTAACAGGCGTCATGTCTCGTTCTAAATGTAACGTGTTGCTGTTGGTCAGGGACCCCTTGTAAATCGCTTTGAACACGATTAGTGGATATTGCTCTATATAAATGCTCTAGCCTAAATCCTCTAGCTCTGCCATTTTATTAAAGAACACAGTATGTGCTGTTTGGTTAACATTTTATATAGTGTGTTTTTAAAAACAACGTCAGAGCTATTGATAAGGAATACAATCAACCTTCCTTAACACTTTCCCTCCCAGCCATTGTGGGGAATTCCCCAAAAACGTCACACCTCCCCCCCCACCCAACACAAAAACAGATTTTTTCTTTCTCAAACAGAAAATCAACAAGTAGCTACATTCTATTCACAATAGAGCAGTAAAGTTAGGTGCCCCAAACGTAAACAATAACAAGTTGCCATTGATTTCCGTTAGGGACCGGAAAAATTTACGCACAATATAGGTCTCCCAATTTTGTAGTTTGAGTTGTAGGCAATACACTTTCAGTATTGAAAATATGTTTACATAAAATCTAACAGTTGCAGAAATAATAATATAAGGCTAAATTATTATGAAAATCAGGCTCCGAATAATTCTCGTTTTGTTCACACCAGCGCAATAATTTGCTCTGGTCTAAAAATAGATAGACTGTAACTTTTGATAAATTTTAGAAAATTTTACCTTTTGTTCCATAAAATATCCATATCTAGACATTATTTGATGCATGATCGAGTATTTATGAATATGTGTTTTCTTTTGCCACCTAACAGCCAAATTTTAAAGGTTATTTTTTTTTCTATAATTTACATTGGAACGTGAGCTGTCAAGACAGGAACATGTGGTTTGCCATGTGCTTCTCGACCTTTGTTTACGTTTGGGGCACCTAACTTTACTGCTCTATAGTAAAAAAGAGTTGTACAAAACAGTGTCAAGTTTTTATAATTATCGATGCCATACGTTTAGTTCTTTAAAAAATCACAACTTCCACCAGCCGGATATACGTAAAATCACACAAAACCTTGATATGATTGAGTGATAGAATTTAGTGAGAAATATCAGACCTGCCTAAAACTACGAAAAAGTCGTAGAAATACGGATTTTTGGCTCCAGTTACAGAACTGTATATGTCTATTTGACACTCTATAAATCTTGCTGAAAAGGAAAGTTTAGCTTCTTAGAACCATGTTCGGGACCACGCCGAGAGAAAATTATTTATCTCTAACGCATGTAAAGTGAATTTTTCTTTTTCCCCTTGGAAACTACGAGTTTTTTGAAATTTCACGTCGGCATCTCTAGAACTAACTCATAAAAATGGCTGGCTAAAACAATAACAAAGAGCTGAGTGACGTCAATTTTGTTCCATCTATAACAAATATATATTATAATATTTTGTGAGAAATTCTGATGCAGGCACTGTTGTAAGATGATGACCACACAGACTTTACATATCTTTGTAATGTGAAAAAATAAATAGAGCATTTGTATAGATAGTATGCAGATGATGTCACTCAGGCCTTTGTTATTGTTTTTGCCATCCGCGTTTGTGAATTGTTCTCACTAAACTGCATTAACCAGACTATAAAAGTTCATGGTTACACAGAGTTTGTGTGTTGGTCCGTTATACTTCCGGATGGCAATGTTGTGAACTCCTTGGCCAAGCACATTCTATCTATAGCGTAATATCCACTAAACGTGCTCAAAGCGCTTTACAAGAGGTCCATGACCAACAGCAATGCGTAACATATAGAACAAGATATGACGCCTGTTAAGCGATATGGTTTTTTTTACCGACAGAGACACGCTGTTAACGGCCATGTGATCATTTTACACATGTGTACGGTGAGAAATGTGAGTAGAGAGTCTTTTCCAAGGACTCAACTTTGCGCCGAGCGAGGCTCGAACCCAGGGACCTTCCGATCCGAAAGCGAGTGTCATACCACAAGACCCCATAGCCACATGTATCAGATGTCCGAATGAGAAGATGTTCCAATGGTTGGTGTGGGGAGGGTTAAAGCGTAGCCATCGTCAAGTTATGGCCTGACACCGTAGCCATCGTCAAGTTATAGCCTGACACCGTAGCCATCGTAAAGTTATAGCCTGACACCGTAGCCATCGTCAAGTTATAGCCTGACACCGTAGCCATCGTCAAGTTATAGCCTGACACCGTAGCCATCGTAAAGTTATAGCCTGACACCGTAGCCATCGTAAAGTTATATAGCCTGAGCGTAGCCATCGTAAAGTTATATAGCCTGACACCGACCAAAAAATGACGACAAAATGCCAGTATTTTGCCACAAAAGAAAACAAATCGTGAGTTGTATTCAATAGTTCAACCAATGAAATAAACTTGTTTCCTTGATCTCTACTAACGACAACTCACTAGACGCTACACAAACAACAAAAAATGACGTCAAACTGCCAGTCTTTGAGGGTTCTAGTGTCAGGCTATATGATGTTAACGATGGCTACGGTTAAAGTAGGCCAATGTTTCTGGTATGGCAAAGTTTATTTTATCAGTACTATGCACTGTGTATCGGAGTAATTTTGATGGGGGAAAATACAACTGAATTAGATTTGTACGAAAAGGAATTCTATTTATAAATCAAAATCCAATATGGCAATAGGGTTCAACAATCGTGACGTCACTTCCCTCTTAATGACGCATAGAAGCTGGTTTTAAACGATTGAAACAATAGTGGACGCCATTACCGCCATCACTGACCTTATGAAATATTTCTCCGACGTACATAAGTGTATATCCAGAGGAGATAAACATTATAAATCTGATCATGTTTTGACTTTTATACATTCGGATCACATGACATGTGAAAAAGTTCTAGCCAGCATGAAGAATAAAAGTACCGATTTTCTTTGATTAGAACCAAGTTGTTGGTTGCTGGGCGGACGTGACGTCAGACTATTGAATCCTATTGGTCATTTTGTTTCGCTTGACTCGTGGGGAATGTTTACAACTTCCATAAACAAAGCAGCGTGTTTACATTTATTTAGAAAAAAATATTTAGAGAACAACAAGTCATGTGATCAATGACTCTGTCGACGAAAACCTGAACATTAGTTATGACCAACACAGTGAATACTTTTAAGAGGACAGCACACTCGTAAACACTTTTTTCAGGGCTCGATGATTTCTACACAAAATGCCACAAATCATTTTCAAAACAAGCCTGAACACCGAGAGATACCAGCCAGTCCCGTGTGGAGAGGTCATTGGCATTGTCTTTGGCCACGGACTAAGGGACTGAATTGGGTAGATACCAGCCAGTCCCGTGTGGAGAGGTCATTGGCATTGTCTTTGGCCACGGACTAAGGGACTGAATTGGGTAGATACCAGCCAGTCCCGTGTGGAGAGGTCATTGGCATTGTCTTTGGCCACGGACTAAGGGACTGAATTGGGTAGATACCAGCCAGTCCCGTGTGGAGAGGTCATTGGCATTGTCTTTGGCCACGGACTAAGGGACTGAATTGGGTAGATACCAGCCAGTCCCGTGTGGAGAGGTCATTGGCATTGTCTTTGGCCACGGACTAAGGGACTGAATTGGGTAGATACCAGCCAGTCCCGTGTGGAGAGGTCATTGGCATTTGTCTTTGGCCACGGACTAAGGGACTGAATTGGGTAGATACCAGCCAGTCCCGTGTGGAGAGGTCATTGGCATTGTCTTTGGCCACGGACTAAGGGACTGAATTGGGTAGATACCAGCCAGTCCCGTGTGGAGAGGTCATTGGCATTGTCTTTGGCCACGGACTAAGGGACTGAATTGGGTAGATACCAGCCAGTCCCGTGTGGAGAGGTCATTGGCATTGTCTTTGGCCACGGACTAAGGGACTGAATTGGGTAGATACCAGCCAGTCCCGTGTGGAGAGGTCATTGGCATTTGTCTTTGGCCACGGACTAAGGGACTGAATTGGGTAGATACCAGCCAGTCCCGTGTGGAGAGGTCATTGGCATTGTCTTTGGCCACGGACTAAGGGACTGAATTGGGTAGATACCAGCCAGTCCCGTGTGGAGAGGTCATTGGCATTGTCTTTGGCCACGGACTAAGGGACTGAATTGGGTAGATACCAGCCAGTCCCGTGTGGAGAGGTCATTGGCATTGTCTTTGGCCACGGACTAAGGGACTGAATTGGTTAGATACCAGCCAGTCCCGTGTGGAGAGGTCATTGGCATTGTCTTTGGCCACGGACTAAGGGACTGAATTGGGTAGATACCAGCCAGTCCCGTGTGGAGAGGTCATTGGCATTGTCTTTGGCCACGGACTAAGGGACTGAATTGGGTAGATACCAGCCAGTCCCGTGTGGAGAGGTCATTGGCATTGTCTTTGGCCACGGACTAAGGGACTGAATTGGGTAGATACCAGCCAGTCCCGTGTGGAGAGGTCATTGGCATTGTCTTTGGCCACGGACTAAGGGACTGAATTGGGTAGATACCAGCCAGTCCCGTGTGGAGAGGTCATTGGCATTGTCTTTGGCCACGGACTAAGGGACTGAATTGGGTAGATACCAGCCAGTCCCGTGTGGAGAGGTCATTGGCATTGTCTTTGGCCACGGACTAAGGGACTGAATTGGGTAGATACCAGCCAGTCCCGTGTGGAGAGGTCATTGGCATTGTCTTTGGCCACGGACTAAGGGACTGAATTGGGTAGATACCAGCCAGTCCCGTGTGGAGAGGTCATTGGCATTGTCTTTGGCCACGGACTAAGGGACTGAATTGGGTAGATACCAGTCAGTCCCGTGTGGAGAGGTCATTGGCATTGTCTTTGGCCACGGACTAAGGGACTGAATTGGGTAGATACCAGTCAGTCCCGTGTGGAGAGGTCATTGGCATTGTCTTTGTCTTTGGCCACGGACTAAGGGACTGAATTGGGTTGGCATTTTCTCAACAGACCGCTCCCATTCTGCTGACGCAAACACTTTTCTAGGCTTAAGCCCCTTGGTCTGTAGCCTTTGTAAACGCATAGCCATGGATCGTGAGTTGTGTTCAATAATTCAACCAATGGGATCATTTGCTCCCTTGAGCAATATATTGAATGGGAAATAACTGTGTGATTGCTGTCGTGTGTGTAGAAATGACAGAGTTATGTCCCATGTATTATTGTCTTGTCTGGAAGAGTGAGAACCCTTGTTCATTATCTCACTTCCTACATGTAGTTTTGTTATTGTGTCATTAATGACGATGATGTAATACATGACCAGTCTATACTTCTATGAGATCGCATGTCAGTTCAATACCAAATAAGCAGAACTAATGACAACTCACTGGGCGGTTGACCGTCGCCATCGTTAAGTTATAGCCTGACACTGACCGTCGCCATCGTTAAGTTATAGCTTGACACTGACCGTCGCCATCGTTAAGTTATAGCCTGGCACTGACCGTAGCGATCGTTAAGTTATAGCCTGACACTGACCGTCGCCATCGTTAAGTTATAGCCTGACACTGACCGTCGCCATCGTTAAGTTATAGCCTGACACTGACCGTCGCCATCGTTAAGTTATAGCCTGACACTGAGACCCAAAAGGACTGGTCTTTTGACGTCATTATTTGTTTTTTGCACCGCCTAGTGAGTTGTCGTTATTAGTGCTCATGGAAATAAGTGGTCGAATTGGTTGAACTATGGAACACAACTCACGATTTGTTTTCTTTTGTGGCCAAAGACTGGTCTTTTGACGTCAGGCTATGAGTTAAGGATGGCTGCGGGTTGACCAATCTTACAATGACGTCACAATATAAATCCTTGTCGAGGACTACGCTTGACCTCAGTAGGAGGAGGTCATTGATCATATTATTGTCATATTAAAATAACTTCCCGTGCCTTCATCAACTCATGGCCTGATAGGGACCTCCATACATTCGTCATAAAAGACGACAATCGCGGGGGAAAACACCAACTGAATGTGAGCGATCTATATTCAGGTTTTCATCCAACCAAGTCATCAATAACATGATTTGTGGCTGTCCACCGATTGGATATTTCTTTGAATATGTAAACACGCTGCTTTGTTTATGAAAGTTGTAAACATACACATGTGTCAAACAGAACAAAATGACCAATCGTGATGTTAAGATATTTCGAAAGTTGTGAGCAGCGGGTGGTTGGATGGGAGCATCACCCTTGAATCATATACCTATGATGTTCGCATGGGTGTACGATCCGATAGTGATGTCGTTTCTTCTTCTCTTTACTAGCCTATCCTGCTTCTTTGGTTTGTGATTGTATTTTTGACAGGGGATATTTTTTTTTTCTGTAAATCTTCTGCCTGTTTGTTCTTGGTTATTTATAATTTAGCTTATGATATCTTTAGGTTATGATTTTGATTTACATTTGTACTATTTTTGTTAGATTGCTTGTTTTTTTTGTTTCAGCGGTCTCTCATATAACCTCAATTGTGTTGGAAGAGACCTAAAGCAACAAACAAACAAAAAGTTGTGAGCACTTTTCACTATGTGGGTCATTTTTAGCACATTTTGCAATGTGACCAATGACCTCGAGCACATGGAAAGTTAATATTGATCGCTCCCATTCTGAGTTGTAATCAACAACTCATCCTATAGATATGCGCTTGGCTAAGAAGCTCATAACATTGCCATCCGGAAGTATAACGGACCAACACACAAAACGGTGTGTATCCATGAACGTTTATAGTCGGGTTAATACAGTTCAGTGAGCATTACTCATAAACGCGGATGGCAAAAAACAATAACAATGACCTGAGTGACGTCATCTTCGAACTATCTATAGATAGTTCGAAGTATACGTCACTCGTGTATTTGTTTTTGTTTTTTCCCATCCACGTTTATGAGTAATGCTCACCGAACTGTATTAACCCGAATATGAACGTTCATGGATACACACCGTTTTGTGTGTTGGTCCGTTATACTTCCGGATGGCAATGTTATGAGCTTCTGAGCCAAGGGCATACTATCTATAGATAGAACTAAGATAACGGCACTCGAGTCTTTGTTATTGTTTTTTGCCATCCGCGTTTATGAGTAATTCTCACTTAACTGTGTTTAAATCAGATTTATACGTTCATGGTTACACATAGTTTTGTGTGTTGGTCCGTTATACTTCCGGATGGCAATGTTGTGAGATAGTATGCGATTGGCTAAGCAGGTCACAACATTGCCAGCCCTGTGAAATTTTGGGATAAAAACAAAAATTTTAATTCAATTAATATTTTCAAGAATGCCATTGATAAAGAAGTTCTATAGTAAAATAAAAGGATTGAAAATGACTCTTATAAAAGATACAAAACAAAGTAAACGACGTTTCGGCCTTTGACCTTCTTCAGGCCAAATGACGAAACTTTGTGTTGTATCTTTTATAAGAGTCATTTTCCCCCCCCCCCCTTTATTTTACTATACATTGTATGGAACTCATTTGGGCACCTGTAGATTTTGGTTTTACTACATACAGAACTTGTCAACATAATATTTTATATGGATGAATATTGTCACATGACATTGAAATGATTTGTATTTGTATATCATTCAATTGAAACTCTCCAGTGTATAAAGGTGGACTTGTCAAATGACTGGTGTGTTGATGATATGACCTACACGTGTGGCCATCGCCGTAAAACACTTAAAAACAAAACATATAAACGTTATGGCACTGATATGACCTACTTGTGTGGCAAACGCTGTAAAAGTCTTAAAAATTAAACAAAACAAATGGCCTTTGAGTTGCTGATATGACCTACACGTGTTGCAAGCGCCGTAAAACGCTTAAAAATAACGAATCTTGACTCTGTGACACTTAAGAGTATTTCTGTGTTAGATTTTTACTAATTAGTGACAATGAATATAGACTGAAAATAGTCAAATTTACGATGAATGTTGGTGATATCAATGTGTGATATTCTATGTCTATGCATCAAAGTTACTCAGAGCGTTTAAAGCTTTTTAAAGCAATTATATTTTTTACTTGGGTAATTTTTCTTGGAATTCTAGATTTTTCATATTCTTCCTTTTATGACCTTAATGTGTCGCAAGCGCCGTAAACAACCTTAAAAACAAAAACACACAATTCATGTTTTTTCTTACTAAGAAACAGTCGATTACCTTAAAAACAAAAACAAACAACAATTCATGTTTTTTCTTAACTAAGAAACAGTGGATTTCCTGTTCCGTCATTACGTAATTGGTTTGTCTATTCGCCTTAACAACGGCATCCTCTCATCTCCCATTTATGCCTCATTTAATAGTGTTTTGTTGACTAGGGGGAATCCCGAAACGTCCGAATATTTATTCATCTTTGTTAATTGAATTGACATTTCTTTTCTGTCTTATTAAAATATTTATTGTTTATTTTCTATCGATCGGTGATGGGTTTTTTTCGTTTGGTTTTCTTTTTGGTGTTTTTTGTTGAGGATATCAGCATTATTGATATTATTGTTAATTTTTGTTTGGCTTGTTTGTTTGTTGTTGTTGTTGTTGTTGTTGTTATCTTTGTGGCTTCTTGTTTTTGTTGTTGTTGTTGTTATTATTATAATTATTTTCCATGTTGTATGTTTGTTATTGTTGCTGTTAATTTTGTTGGTATTTCTTTTCTGTATGTTTGTTTTTACTGCTGCAGTACTGGTCCCTAGAACACACCAAATTCCAACACGTTGTGTCATACGACACGCTGAAGCTCGATGACCGAAAGGTTTGGTTGCCGTCCGTGAACGTGCTAGAAACCTGCCAGTACTGTATTGCTTAGATGCTGCAATCGTCGTCTTCATTCTTGTCTTCGTCGTCGTCATCGTTGTTGTTGTTTCGTGTTGATGACGTCATCGTTGTTGTTGTTGTTGTTCTGTGTTGATGACGTCATCGTTGTTGTTGTTGTTCTGTGTTGATGACGTCATCGTTGTTGTTGTTGTTGTTCTGTGTTGATGACGCCATCGGCGTTGCTGTTTCTATTATTGATGACGTCATCGTTGTTGCTGTTGTTGTTTCCTGTTGTTGACGTCGTTTTTGTTACCGTTCATGTTTGCATTTGATGACGTCATCTCGCTGCAGTTGTTGTTTCTTGTTGTGTCGTCGTCTTTGTTGCTATTATTGTTTGTTGTTGTTGATGACATCATCGTTATCATTGTTTTTGTAATTATTATCGTGGCTGTTACTGTAGTTGTTGCTCCTAGAACAAAGGATGTTGTATTTTCAGTCAATGGGGTATTGAACCACTCCAAACACCGTCGTCTCACCACAACCCGTGGAGGCCGCTAACAACCCGACCACGATGTATTCAGATGTACTCGTGGTTTTGCAATATACAGGCGCTCCATAGTCTCCCTGTTAGAAATAGAATGGGGAACGGGGGGGGGGGGGGGGGGGAAGGGGGTTGGGGTGGAAAGAATTTAAATTTCAAAGTAAGAATTGTCGTCCTTTTTCAGCGTGTTATGATGATTTATGGTGATGATGATGATGATGATGATGATGATGATGATGATGATGATGATGATGATGATGATAATGAGAAAGAAAATGGGATAGTAAAAATTTCTAGAATTACAATTAAAGCACCCAAGAAAAGGTAAGACAAAGGGGAATTGGTCCAAATAGGAAACAGATGTTGATTACAAAATCACATTATCAAAGTACTTAGTTTGAGATCACCTATAAGTCTCATCCAGACACAAGCACAGGTCCCCGCTAAGAGGAATACACTCAAATGTTTACAACTCATATATAACATGTAAACAAACATCCTGGGTGGGGTTCCTGGCCTCAAATAGAGGGCAGAAAGGTCACTGTGTCTTCCACCCCCTACATCTTTTTTCCAACATATTTTTTTGTCTTTGTCTTGGATTGAGAAAACTTGGTTTTGTCCTGGCCCTTGTGGAAGTCCTTAGTTGAGAGGGAAATAGTCAAATGTATAGTTAAAAGTTTTGGGAATTATTTTCCCCTTGTAAATCATCTCTCTGTACTGTTGTTTTGAATGTGTAATGTAAACATTTGAGTGTATTCCTCTTAGTGGAGACCTGCGCTTGTGTCTGGATGAGACTTTTAGGTGATATCAAACTAAATACACTGACAGTGTGCTCTTAGAATCTACATCTGTTTCCTATTTGAACCAATTCCACTTTGTCTTATTTTTCTCGTATGCCTTCAATTTTTTACTATCTCATTTTCTTTCTTTAGGTCATATCAGCGCCAGTAAAAAGGAGGAAAATGGGATAGTAAAAGTTCTTTTAGAATTACAATTCAAGCACCAAAGAAAAGGGAGGGACAAAGGGGATAAATGTCACCAAAGCTAAAACCTTAAAGAACAAACAAAAGTGTATAATTGTTGCTCATTATGCTTACCGTAAGAAATTTTCAAAACAAAAAATTAACTGTATTATCTTTTGTATTATTGCTTACCGCTAATAGCATAAGTTGTCAAACAAATTTTCGGGTTAATTTTTGTAATCGTTTCCTAGAATTGAAACAAAACTTTCCCTAACTAGTCCAGGCTTATTTAAATTCGTTTCAATGTCTAAACAATTGATTTCTTACTGTATATTATTTCATTTTATTTATTTTACATGAACCCTGAACCTTTTGTGAATGTGCTTTTCATAATCGCTGACACTTTAGTAAGTGTTTTATAATCTTATTATTATTATTATTTATTATTATTTTTATTATTATATTATTATTATTATTATTATTATTATTATTATTATTATTATTATTATTATTATTATTATTATTATTATTATTATTATTATTATTATTATTATTATTATTATTATTATTATTAATTATTATTATTATTATTATTATTATTATTATTATTATTATTATTATTATTATTATTATTATTATTATTATTATTATTATTATTATATTATTATTATTATTATTATTATTATTATTATTATTATTATTATTATTATTATTATTATTATTATTATTATTTTATTATTATTATTATTATTATTATTATTATTATTATTATTATTATTATTATTATTATTATTATTAATATTATTATTATTATTATTTCCACGGTTCCTTTGAAACCAACAGAGAGATTCAAACTCCAACCTTACCGAGCACTCAATGGTCGTTAGAGCTTTGGTAGCAAAGCACATGGCGTTTGTCAGCAATTCGTCTCCCTTCCCTCCACCTGATATAAATTTGATGCCTCGACATCCCTGGGGATAAATTCTCACTGCTATGGACCGGAGGCCGTTTTGGGCTAAGGTGTTCCCTGGATGGAAATAGAAATAGTGTTATATATATGGACCGGAGGCCGTTTTGGGCTAAGGTGTTCCCTGGATGGACATAGAAATAGTGTTATATATATATTATATGGACCGGAGGCCGTTTTGGGCTAAGGTGTTCCCTGGATGGAAATAGAAATAGTGTTATATATATATGGACCGGAGGCCGTTTTGGGCCAAGGTGTTCCCTGGATGGAAATAGAAATAGTGTTATATATATATATATATATATATATATATATATATATATATATATATATATATATATATATGGACCGGAGGTCGTTTTGGGCTAAGGTATTCCCTGGATGGAACTAGAAATAGTGTTATATATATGGACCGGAGGCCGTTTTGGGCCAAGGTGTTCCCTGGATGGAAATAGAAATAGTGTTATATATATGGACCGGAGGCCGTTTTCGACTAAGATGTTCCCTGGATGGACAGGAAATAGAATTTGTCTTTTTATGGATATAATATGGTATTGATAAACATATGGACATACACGTTTATATATCACCAACACTACCAACACCACCACCACGACGATCACCACCACCATGGACCATCAAGGAATGGAACACTCTCTCATCAGAAATCGTAGATATTACCAACAACAACAAATTTGGCCAACTATTAATAAACATTTATTTTTCAACTCAATAACACTACTATCACCAACGCCACCAACACCACCACTACCATCACCAACACCACCAACATCAACATCACTACTACTACCGCCACCAATACCACAACCACCGACAACACCATCATCATTAACACCACTACCATCATCACCACCACCACCGCCATTACCAACACCAACACCACCACCCCTCCCCCCCCCCCCCACCACTACTTACTGTCATAAGATCCATAACTCAAAACCTGACAATCATTATAGTCAATCTTTGACGTCATTTCCGGATGTTTCAATCCACAAGCTACTTTATTGCACCGTGACGTCAGTTGTTGAATGACCAAGTCATTGACATCAAAGAATGCCGCCCCGTCTTTTCCTGAATCAAAACATAACAGTGTATATTATACAATTCTTACGCACTTGATTTTTGGAATTCCGGACATGTTCCCAACCGCTGCACGAGCTTGTGAGTACACGCTGGGAACAAAGTTCGAATTCCAAAACACAAGAGTGTAAGAAATCATTGATTCTACCCCTCAAGCGATTCCTATTTCGTCATCTCAGAGTAATTAGTGAAAAATAATGCTTGATAATCTGACGTCACAAATTGTTATTGTAAACTCGATATCATTACACGTTATTATTTAGGGAGATGGGGTGGAATAAATGATTTTATTTTACCATTTCTATAAGAATACATACAAAAACTGAAATGTGTATGTACGTTTATATAAAGCATTTCATGTCAATGCGCTTCTCAATGTTTCACTAATTCCCCTAGCGGGCCAGATGAAACCAAATTTCTATTCCATACTGTACAAGACGCATGTTGGGCGTCATTTTCATTCTGACACTTCTACTATATCCGTCACTGTCAATAGTCAGGTACTCATTAACACCTGAGTCGAATGTGATAGTGTGTGTAAAATGCTCTAACTTAAGGACACACGATTGGGACTAGAATTTTCCTAGACAAACTGTCACCCATCCGGTCACTAATGATAAAACTATTACAACAACAAGAACAACAACAACAAATACAACAACAACAACAACTACTACTACTACTACTACTACTACTACTACTACTACTACTACTACTACTACTACTACTACTACTACTACTACTACTACTACTACTACTAGTACTAGTACTACTACTACTACTACTACTACTACTACTACTACTACTACTACTACTACTACTACTACTACTACTACTACTACTACTACACTACATACTACTACTACTACTACTACTACTACTACTACTACTACTACTACTACTACTATATACTACTACTACTACTACTACTACTACTACTACTACTGCTACTACTACTACTACTACTACTACTACTACTACTACTACTACTACTACTACTACTACTACTACTACTTCTACAAGAACAAACAATATAGTCATATCACTGTGTCGGGAGGTGAGGCAGACCCATTGAAGAGAGAGAGAGAGAGAGAGAGAGAGAGAGAGAGAGAGAGAGAGAGAGAGAGAGAGAGAGAGAGAGAGAGGATACTGATAGTGCTTGTAGCTGCCATAACACAAGACTACGACATTCCAACCTTCAACTCTGGTAAATCTTCCCATTGGGATGTGAAGGGTGGGGGACACTTGGATGTTGATGTCACTGGGGGGATGGAAGGGGACAGAATGGGGGGGGGGGGGGGTAGAGTAGAGGTAAGGTGAAGGGGAATTGATCAACACAATCACTTAAACTATCAATTGATCGATCAATCAGTCAATTTGTCAATCCATCAATCATTATCATCAATTCAATCATCACCATCAACAACAACGAAAACATCGTGATCATCATCTCAGTTTTGAGTGCCAGTACTGTTGAGGTAGAAGAATATGTGAGTATTTTACTTAAGCGCATATCAACGATAATAATAACGAACACACTGGTACCAGTGCACAAGACTGAGGTAAACTTAAATGTGGACAGATAGATAGAATGAAGTTGACGTCACTCAGGTCTTTCTTATTGTTTTTTGCCATCCATGCTTATGAGTAATTCTCACTAAACTGTATTAACCAGACTATAAACGTTCAAGGTTTCACATAGTTATGTGTGTTTGTCCGTTATATTTCTTGATGGCAATGTTGCCAGTTTCTTAGCCAAGCGCACAGCATCTACACAATCTGTTGGTTGATTAGTTCTCACTAAATTCTATCAATCAAGCTATAGATAGAACGACATTGACGTCACTCACCTCTTTGTTATTGTTTTGCCAGCCTTTTTATGAGCAGGTCTCTTTAAATTTTATCAATCAGTAAGTTATATCTGGCTGGCTGATGTTGTGAGCATTTGGGTAAACGCATAGCATCAATTAACGTTAAAAATGTTACGTTATTAAAAAATAACCCAAAAGGCAAGCTGCACCCTCGCGTTTCTCCGCCGAAATCTTAGCCACGCCCCAACGTCATGCAAACAAAATGCCTACCTCGCACTTGTGAGATCACAATTGGAATACGGAGCAGTTGCCTGGGATCCCTACCTGAAAGAGGATATTCAAAATCCAAAATGAGAGAGTCCAGAGACAATGCGCCCGGTTCATAACTGGGAACTATAAGAGCAGAACCCCAGGATGCATGACAAAAATGTTAGAAGAAAGAAATCTCATCAGCCTCCAACAAAGAAGAAAAGAAACCCGTCTGTCATTCATGTTCAAGATTATCATCATCATCATCATCATCATCATGTAGTTCCATACCTGAAGCAGACGTCGGAGGTCATCTTCCGCCAAGCTGATCTATCTCTTGCCAATTCGATTAAAGCAGCGCCACCTTTCTCAGCTTCATTTGTCCAAGTTCTTATCCCTTTCAAAGAAGTTATTCTTTGTCTTCCTCTTATTCTTTTTCCATTCATCTTTCCAGTCAAGGCGAGTACTTCCAAACCAGGGTGGCGGATAATGTGTCCTAAAAATTCCATTTGGCGTTTGATGATTTTTGTTATCAGTAATCTTTTTTTGTTTGCCATTTCTAAAATTTCTTCATTTCTTTTCCTTTCCACCCATGACACCCTCATCATTCTTCTGTAAAACCACATTTCCACTGACTCCAGTCTTTTAACCATGGTCTTGTTTATGGTCCAGCTCTCACAACCATATAGCAGCACAGACAGTACATAGCAATCCAGGACCTTGATTTTTGTTTTCATGTTAATATTCCTGGTTTTCATAATTGTATGCAGCTGGTTGAATGCATTCTTCGCCATACCTATTCTTTTCTTTATTTCACAATCTGATTTTCCATTGGATGTTACATTGAAGCCTATAAAGATTATAACAGATCAAATACCACCAATAAAGGCAGACTCCTTTTTCACGCCACGACCAAACAAAAGAAAAATCCGAGCACTCACTTTTGCCAACCACATAACCGAAAACCCCATTGACAGATACGCCACAAACAATTCGAACTGCTTCAAAATCCCACAGACAAGAACACAAAACTACAGAAATTCTTTCTTCATTAGAACAATCTCGGAGTGGAATGGGCTGGATGAACTGGTCATCATGGCACCACACCTAAACGATTTCAAGGCCCGACTGACATGGGCCCGCGCCCAATGAGGACGCCGCTGAAATACAAC
>NC_088372.1:41128776-41141397 GCF_034508935.2 Berghia stephanieae
TCTTTCATTCAGTCTTGTTCAGGAAAATAAGTTGTCAGCTGATTCATGTAATACCGACGTGCACTTATTTTCAGGTCTGATAGCCTATTTCCTTATGGACTCATTGTTGTAATGGAAATATCACAAAAATGATGTAAAATATTGTCCATGACAACAATGTTAAACTAGGCCCATGAGTGTCATACCTGGATGTATCTACATCGTATAATACTAATGTTCAAAATGCTTGCTCTGAAAAATCAGAGGAAAATGTAATTTTGAGATGTTTTTTTTTCAATTGTTATTTATTTATTTATTTATTTATTTATTTTTTCCCCTCATTTTCTCTTTTGTTGAATAGTATTCATGAATACCCAAAGTCTTAGGTTCACTCCCCACTGGTGTACACCTCCTTGAGTCTCAGGTTCACTTCCCACTGCTGCCTACTTGCCATAAAGTTGTCGGATACTGTCGGGTTTCATCGGGTTTCGGCGGGTTTCGTAAAAAAAGAAACACCCTCCTCCTCCCTGAGTCCCAGGTTCACTCCCTACTGCTGCCTACTTCCCATAACGTTGTCGGATTTTGTCGGGTTTCAACGGGTTTTGTAAAAGAAAAAAGAAAAAAAAGACCCCCCCCCTCCTTGACTTACCCTTTAAACAGCAGGGCAAATTCCACACTTACCCTTTAAAGAGCAGGGCAAATTCCACACTTACCCTTTAAAGAGCAGGGCAAATTCCACACTTACCCTTTAAAGAGCAGGGCAAATTCCACGCTTACCCTTTAAAGAGCAGGGCAAATTCCACACTTACCTTTAAAGAGCAGGGCAAATTCCACGCTTACCCTTTAAGGAGTAGGGCAAATTCCACACTTACCCTTTAAAGAGCAGGGCAAATTCCACAGCCTTGTTACAGAACTGAGTAGTGACCAGTGTTGTCTTCCTCACCCCTTTGACCACGGCCTGGGCCAGCACGGCGTTACAAAACACCGTGGCCTTCATGCCGGGTTTCGGGGATTTCCGGACCACGGGGAAAACGCCGCCAAACTTGCCACACTCCTCCGTCACCGCCAAGGAATGGAGAATCCGAGGTCCCAGCGATGGGCAGACTGGAAATAAACCATAAAACGATGTTAGGGATGGGCGAGGTGCCATCTTGATTCACCCGAGCAATTCCCTGACGATAAACACGGGAGAAATGTTTATATTAAACTACAATCTCTTCATCATCAATAGCGTTGAATGTGCGGCTATGTGGTCTAGTGGTATGCTCGACGCATAGTTGAGTCTTTGGAAACATTCTCTCACCCTACTCAGATGTAAAACGAGTACCTGGTCGTTAACAGCGTTGTTTCTGTCCGAAAAAATGTAATATTATCGCCTAACAGGAGTCATGTCAGGTCCTACATGTTAAGTGTTGCTGTTGGTCAGGGATTCGTTGTAAAGCGCTTTGAGCACGTTTAGTGCATATTGCGCTATATAAAATCTCAAGTAAGAATGATGGCCAGATGAGCTTTCTCATTCTCTCTGACTTGAAATGGCTGATCTTTTCCATAACAATGACTTCATGACGAAAAGTCATGACGTCACTTCCTCTTAACAACGCATAGTAACTGGTTCCCACCAATCGCCATGAATGGCGTCCGCCGATATTATCTCCACCACCACCCTTATGAAACAGGCCACTCCTCCCCCGACGTATCCAGGGGAAAACATCAGATCTGATGTTCCAAATGTGTATGTAGTAGTCAGTCCTTCAGGGCCATAGGCCAATGGAACCGGAGTTTATCTCGGTTTCTGTAGCGTGAAACGAACAAAAGCAATTGCTTGCTGCCCTTTGGATAGGACGCTAGTCTATCGCAAAATACGTTCGGCCAGATCTATCAGACCCAGCTACCCGATCACTGCCGGGTGGTCAGAAATTTAAGAAATCTCGACTGCACCCGGGTTCGATCTCGGTCCCTTTGATTGAGAAGCGAGTGCTCTACCAACTGAGCTAACGGGACGTCACAATACAAGTCTTAGTACCAGTATGTAAAGGTAACGAATGCTACAGTCCATGACAACAACTTCAAATCAAGCCCATCATAATAATATTTGCGTTCGGTGTTCAGACCTGCTAATATATGCACGTTGTTCCCGGTGATTTGATGACATTGTAAACACCTCCCGCCTCCCCCCCCCCTTTCTCTTTTCCTGACACGTCTAGCGGTTATTTCACCAAATGACCTTGACATCTATGTTTACATTTTTGAAAAAGTTCACTCCGTATAAAATTATAATTCTGATAAAATCTTCTTTCTTTACTATCTGTTTGATTTTCGTTGGTTTCATCGCACTGCCTAAACTGCTATACAAGTGTATCAAAAGAATTGAAATAGACAATCTATTACCAAACTATTTATTCTAATTTCTTATTGAATCCGTCGTCTCACCATAACAACTAGGCATACAACTTACTTCACGTATCATCTCACCATAACAACTAAACATACAACTTACTTCACATATCATCTCACCATAACAACTAAACATACAACTTACTTCACATATCATCTCACCATAACAACTAAACATACAACTTACTTCATGCACTCAAAGAAATTCCTCCATCAAAACCACAAAAACACCAACCTGTAAACTCAAACATCTTCAAATTGTCATTTGTCATCCCACACCTCACAGACCCCTCTCTCCCTCTAGTCTGTGTGGGTGTGTGGGTGTGTGGGTGTGTGTGTGTGTGTGTGCCACACACCTCACAGATCAGTCTCTCTCTAGCCTGTGTGGGTGTGTGTGTATGTGTATGTGTGTGTGTCCCACACCTCACAGATCCCTCTCTAGTCTGTGTGTGTGTGTGTGTGTACACCTCACAGATCCCTCTCTAGTCTCTCTCTGTGTGTGTGTGTGTGTGTGTGTCCCACACCTCACAGATCCCTCTCTAGTCTGTGTGTGTGTGTGTGTGTGTGTGTGTGTGTGTGTGTGCCCCACACAACCTAAGCATGTGTGATTACAACAGATTTAGACACATTCAAACGAAAACGATCCAAATACTTCAGCCCAAAAACCAACGTCTGCTGTCACAAAACACTTTATTCACATTCTTGCTAGAAATCTTCTTCTACCTTATAGATATAGTATGTGTTTGGATATGAAGCTCACAACATTGCCATCCGGAAATATAACGGACCAGCGCACAAAACTTTGTGTAACCTTGAACGTTTATAGTCTGGTTAATACAGTTTAGTGAGAATTACTCAAAAACAATAACAAAGACCCGAATGACGTCATCTTCATTCTATCTATACCGATAGGTCAACATGACCCGCAATTTGTCTACATATCACAAGTTTGAGACCGACAACAAGTTTGACATAAAATCGAGCAAGTTTGATGCTATTTATTTCATCAGTTTGGCTTCCTCTCGACGTACACCTATTTTCAGGTCTGATAACCCAATTCCTTATGGGCTCGTTGTTGTAATGAAAATCTAAAAAAATCACGCCAAATATTGTCTATTACAACAATGTTAAACTAGGCCCATAAGTCAATTCGGATGTCGGACCTGCGTATAAATACACGTCGGTTCATCTTAATTAGTCATTATATTCAATAACTGGATAGAGATTATAAAATATAAAAATAGGCCAAACTGAGATGATGATGATGATGATGATGATGATGATGATGATGATGATGGTGATGATTATGATGATGAAGACGACGACGACGACGATGATGATAGTGATGATGATGATGATGATGATGATGATGATGACAACGATAATATGAGTCTATGTGACGTTACTCACATAAGTTACCAGGTGGTGGTTTGGTGGGGGTGGTGGGAGTGGTGACCATAGAGCCACATGTCGTGGTGGCTCCACACTTACAGCCACTTAACAACTGTTTTGTCTCTGAAACATGGAACAAACAACAAACAATAGAAAAAACAATTTGTTAGCGTCCTATGGTCTATGGTTTATGGAGGTTGAAGTGGCCGAGTGGTTAAGGCATTGCACTGTGATCGGAAGGTCCCGGGTTCGAGCCCCGTTTCAGACACTTTCGTTTTTTTTCCTAGGGCAAGATTTTTAACCCCCCAATTTGCTCACATCGACAACATGGGTGATTTCTGTTGACATCAGACATCTTGTTTGATAAAATAGCTATATTCTTTCGTGGACTGCCTAGGGATGGGATCTTATGATGTCGTGGCCAAAGGGCAGAATTTAATATATATATAATATATATATATATATATATATATTATATATATATATCTTTCTCTCTCTCTCTATCGATATCTATCTCTCTCCATCTATCTCTCTCTCTCTCTCTCTCTCTCTCTCTCTCTCTCTCTCTTTCTCGTGTACTGATCATGTAGACAGTTGAGTGTATTCCCCTTAGTGTGCTTGTGTCTGGATGAATTTTTAGGTGATGTCAAACTAAGACCACTGATTGTGTATTCTTGGAATCTACACCTGTTACCTATTTCAACCAATTTATCTTTGTCTTACTTTTTCATTGGCGCTTTAACCGTAATTACAGAATTTATTGACCATCCCGTTTCATCTTATTAACCGCCCTGATATGACCTTAAAGTGTTGCAAGCGCCGTACAATTCTTAAAACCAAACAAACATGAAGATCACTCTGATATATCACCGTTTTGAATCCACGGGTTACAAATGTGCTCAAAGCTCTTGACAAAGGAATGACAAATGAGAAAACGATATTTCCAAAGTCTTACCATAATTATACTCTGTTTCCTCACAGCAGTCATTTCGTGAAGATGCCACATAGCAACAGTTGATATTGTCACGTGGTGTGTAGTTGTTGGTTATCGAGGTGGACACCGCCAGGGAGTTGTAGTAAAAGTTACTGGACAGTGACACAGGGAAATATCAAAACAAACATTGTCAGAGTTTTCATGAAAAGTAATTCTATGTAATCCTTACTTACTATTGTCTACTGGGAAAACTGCTTCAATGGGTAATTTTGCTTCAAATGGAAACTTTGCTTCAAGGGGTAATTTTGCTTCAAATGGAAACTTTGCTTCAAGGGGTAATTTTGCTTCAAATGGAAACTTTGCTTCAAGGGGTAATTTTGCTTCAAATGGAAACTTTGCTTCAAATGGAAACTTTGCTTCAATGGGTAATTTTGCTTCAAATGGAAACTTTGCTTCAAGGGGTAATTTTGCTTCAAATGGAAACTTTGCTTCAAATGGAAACTTTGCTTCAATGGGTAATTTTGCTTCAAATGGAAACTTTGCTTCAAGGGGTAATTTTGCTTCAAATGGAAACTTTGCTTCAAATGGGCAATTTTGCTTCAAATGGAAACTTTGCTTCAAGGGGCAATATTGCTTCAAATGGAAACTTTGCTTCAAGGGGTAATTTTGCTTCAAATGGAAACTTTGCTTCAAGGGGTAATTTTGCTTCAAATGGAAACTTTGCTTCAAGGGGTAATATTGCTTCAAATGGAAACTTTGCTTCAATGGGTAATTTTGCTTCAAATGGAAACTTTGCTTCAAGGGGTAATTTTGCTTCAAATGGAAACTTTGCTTCAAATGGAAACTTTGCTTCAATTGGTAATTTTGCTTCAAATGGAAACTTTGCTTCAAATGGGCAATTTTGCTTCAAATGGAAACTTTGCTTCAAGGTGTAATTTTGCTTCAAATGGAAACTTTGCTTTAAGGGGTAATTTTGCTTTCAGGTCATCAAAGAAAGGCCTCCCCACTTTTTTAGTCCTGTGCCATCACTTCCAATCCCCTCCATTTCTGTCGAGAACTAGAGAGCATTTATATAGCGCAATATCACCTAAATGTGCTCAATTTTCTTTACAAGGAGACCCAAGTCAACAGCAATATTTAACATATTGGACGAGACAGGACTCATGTTAATGTTAGGCGACATTGCAATTTCTGCGGACAGAGACAATGGTGTACTCATTTTACACCTGAGTCTTTTGAGAGAATACGAGTAGAGATCCTTTTCCAAGGACACAACTATGCGCCGCAAATTGAGCTAGGGCGAGGTGACTTGCCAAAGGCTACAAGGCGTAGAGGGTATTCGAACTCGGTACGTTTCGGGTACGAGGCAAAGACCGAACCGCTGAACCACGCCGCTCCATTACCCAGACATAATACTGTTTAGCGATGGTGGGTCACAACGACATTCGCTAAAGAGACGGACCCATCCAGTCAATTGTAATACAACTTTTTATTCAACGCGTTCAAATCATTATTCAACGATGACGTATTTACTTTAAAATGACAGGGTTTTCCAATGAGAGGCTGGAATAATACACGATTCTTACACTCTAGCATTTTGGAATTCCGGACGTGTTCCCAATCGGTGCACAGACTTCAAAAACATTCAAATAATAAATCTACTTCTTTGTAAAGAAACTAATTTTTAATTAAATTGTATAATCTGACGTCATAAATCATTATTGTAGATATATTACCATTACGAGTTACTTTTCAGGGAGAGGGGTGGAGTAATAATCTTTAACCCACCCCTCTCTCTAAATGGTAACGCGTAATGATATCGTGTTTACAATAATAATTTGTGACGTCAGTTTATACATCGTTAAATTTAACTAAAAATCAGATTCTTTAAAAAGTAATATTATTTGAATGTTTTTGGGATGTCTTTTATTCCAAGATGACGAAATAGGAATGGATTGAGGGGTAGAATAAATGGTTTCTTACACTCTTGCGTTTTGGAATTCAAACTTTGTTCCCAACGCGTACTCACAAGCCCGTGCAGCGGTTGGGAAAACGTCCGGAATTCCAAAAAACCAAGAGTGTAAGAATTGTGTATTATTACTTACTTAACTCTACAAGGAATAGCTTGGTAATATCTGTAGTCTCCGTGTGTGTAGTCGTAGTAAATCCCTGTCTGACCTTTGACCATCTGGATGAATAGAGTGTGCTGGACAAGGGAGATAAGCCAGTAAACTGTTTCCATGTTTGAAGCCGTCACAGAAATCGGTGGAACTGTGGCCAAGCTCTGGCAAAATCTAAAAAAATAGTTTAAATTTTCCCAGAAAACTCGTCCTTCAAATATCGATCGATTAAAATCGACGTGCACTAATTTCCAGGTCTGATAACCCAATTCCTTATGGCCTCATTTTGTAATGGAAATCTCAAAAAATGACACAAAATATTGTCCATGACAACGACGATGAATTAGGCCCTTAAGTAGGTTTGGATGTCAGACCTGTGATTAAAATGAAAATGACCCTTTGCCGCTGGTCTTGGGGGTTCCAGTCAGAGGCCAAGGGATGCCCAATACGCTCAACAACAGCGTGGCGAGGAATGATTAATTTGGAACTAAAAAGTCTCAGAATGTCGTGGGAGGTGGGATGGGGAGGGAGGGGGGGGGGCATGGCGAAGGTGGAAAAAAAATCCCTTTATTCATCCCATTGGGGAAATTTGCCTCTAGCGTCTATTCCAAGGGAAGACTGGAATGACCCAGGTGTCAGCCGCAGTGCTGTGCCGCAATTTGAACAAGATGAAAAGGACAACAGCAATTGCTTGCTATCCTTTGGATGGGATGCTAGTCTATCGCAAAGTACTTTCCACCAGTTCTAACAAACCAAGCTACCCAATCACTGCTGGGTGGACAGGCGGACTCAGAACAAAATCTCGACTGAACCCGGGCGGGATCGATCTCGGTCCCTTTGCTTGTAAAGCGAGTGCTCTACCAACTGAGCTATCGGGACCCCCATGTAATTAAATCGACTCTCATTCATTATGTCAAAAAACTCGTCGGTCGGAGTGAATCATTTATGGTGTGGTTAATACAGTTTAGTGAGAATAGCTCAGCCTTTTTTATGAGTAATTAGATTTCGTATTGTTTCTTGAACTTGAATGAAAATCCCTATTTTGTATCAAGTGGAGCTCATAATTTACTGTGATGGATTTAAGATTCAATTTCTTGTTATTTAATTATTGTGTGGCCATTTCAGCACAAACGTAACAACTTTTTGCTCATAAAAACGTCCTTAAAACGGAGGTATCGGCTGCTTTTCGATTGTCGCCTCGTTTCATGGTTCGAAATACAATGTTCGAAATCATCGGACACACGTGAGTTTATATCAAATGCGTTTTAAAAACAAATGGGATGAGAAAAAAGACGTTTTTACAAGAAATATTACAATTTTATACCTTTATACATTTATACCTACAACTTTATACCTTTATACATTTATACCTACAACTTTATACCTTTATACATTTATACCTACAACTTTATACCTTTATACATTTATACCTACAATTTTATACCTTTATACATTTATACCTACAACTTTATGCCTTTATACATTTATACCTACAACTTTATACCTTTATACATTTATACCTACAACTTTATACCTTTATACATTTATACCTACAATTTTATACCTTTATACATTTATACCTACAACTTTATGCCTTTATACATTTATACCTACAACTTTATACCTTTATACATTTATACCTACAACTTTATACCTTTATACATTTATACCTACAACTTTATACCTATAATAAATGACATACCTTATTATTTTGTGGCCCAGTTATTTCAAAATCCGTCCGTTTTTTCCGTGTTCGAAATCCTTTGTACTCTGGCCAGACGACGGTCTCGCGATAAGAACGATGAGAAATGTTTTAAATTAAAAAACAAAACAAAAACAGATTTTTACCCTATTTGTGTGCTAAAATTTATTTCCAACGAATTATGAAGATACTTTGGACTTGCAACGATTTATTTTGAATTTAAATGAATTTTTCTTTGAGGTTCCCATCAGGGAACACGTTCTAAAATAAAAATTTGGGAAAACCTTTTTTTTGTGTTCTAGTGACGATGAAAATTGCTTCTTTCTTTAAAAATAAAACATGTAACGTCATTTTTTACAGAAAGGAGCTGATTTGGAACACAGAATAAACTTTCACGTTCTTTTTTTGTTAATTCAATATCGTGACGTAGAAATAGTCAATGCCGTAACCAGGAATGGTGAGTTCGAACCAAGTATAAAAAATATCAAAACATTTTCTTGCTTTTGTAGATTTCTTGTAAGAATTCAAACTAGAAAGAAGTCTGACATTGGAAATAGAATAGATATGAGCCTCACGAGGACTAAAGGACACTTGAAAATCCTTAAAATTCTGTAGTCTGGCATCAACTTTCACTTTCAACGTTTTAACATCTTAGAGATGACGCTGAGGAACTTCTGCAATTGAAGCCAACATTAATATCGTAATTCTACGAATATGTTCATTCTCGTAGTCAGGTGTGTGTGTGTGTGTGTGTGTGTATGTGTGTATGTGTGTATGTGTGTGTGTGTGCGCGCGTGTGTGTGTGCACAGTATTCGGTGTCAATACGGGTAAAAGGCTTATTAAAATTGACTGAATGAATTCCCCTGGTTTGTTTTTGTCTTTTCCTCCAACAGAAATCCTGTCAAAGCAATGAGGAGTTGTAATCACATCGTGCAAACACACACTCTATTTGACACGGTATTGAGTTACCTCCCCTCGTAAGGGGAGAGGATTTACCATTTAACACGTTCACAACTCTGGCCAAACTAGGAAATTAAAAAAATATTTTGGCCAGAAAAGTCGTCCCTTCAAATATCGAAAATTTAACATCCGTATTTTTTTGTTTTGTTTTGTTGTTTTTTGTTCATAATACGGCCTATGAAATATTCAACCATAGTCATCCAATAGCCACACACAACACACGGTATCCTGTGGGCGTGGCTTATATGTCAACAAAAGGGAGACAACACGGATGATTCCTGTTGACATCACGACGGGATCTTGTGGTGAACAATATGCAAGTTGGTGGAAAACATACGTGCACACATTAACAGGTCTGATAGCCGAACACAAAAATGGGCTGTTTTAACATGGTTGTAATGGACAATATTCAACGTTGGTTTGAGAGTATTTCCATTACAATTTGGGTTGTCTGACCTGTATATTAATACACGTTGGTTTGAGAGTATATCCATTACGGCAATAAGTCCATTACAATTTGGGTTGTCAGACCTGTAAATAAGGTACACGTGGGAAAAAAAACCCAATATATTATGGGCCCATCGTTGTCTTGGGAAATGGTCTCTGGTTAAGGTAAAATGTCGTCCATAACAACGACGGTGACTCAAGTCCATAATGGCGTCCGGTGAAGAGACCTGATAATGTGTATACGTCGGGGTAAATGTATTTTATACCGTAGTGAATCTGATTCTAAAATTAGAATTCTAAGCTTAAATTATAAAAGTAAGGAGTCCCGATAGCTCAGTTGGTAGATCACTCGCTTCACACGTAAAGGTATGATGATGATGATGATGATGATGATGATGATGATGATGATGATGATGATGATGATGATGATGATGATGATGATGGTAATGATGATGATGATAATGATGATGATGATGATGATGATGGTAATGATGATGATGATAATGATGATGATGATGATGATGATGATGATGATGATGATGAGGATGATTATATTCTTCTTCTTCTTCTTCTTCTTCTTCTTCTTCTTCTTCTTCTTCTTCTTCTTCTTCTTCTTCTTCTTCTTCTTCTTCTTATTATTATTATTATTATTATTATTATTATTATTATTATTATTTATTATTAATGTTATTATTATTATTATTATTATTATTATTATTATTATTATTATTATTATTTATTATTATTATTATTATTATTATTATTATTATTATTATATTATTGTTGTTGTTGTTGTTGTTGTTGTCATTAGTATTATTAATATTAGCATTTTAATGATGGTGATAATTATGATGATAATAATCACGATAATAAAAGGAAAATCAGAAGATAAAAGACATGACAATATCATAGAATGAATCCTTACCTTTTAAGTCACTGTGAAATCCACACAAGGTCTAGATCATATGATAATGTTATACCAATTAAGATTCCATTCACAGCTAGATATTATATTATAAAACACACACACACTCAACCGTTTATCACACAGTGTGTATTATCTTGGGTTCATTTCTGGGGATTACACATTTAAATCACAAATAGCAAAATGATGGATTTTGTTGTTTGTTGTTGTCGTTGTTGCCCCCCCCCCCTTCTCTCTCTCTCTTTCTCTCTCTATCTCTTTCTCTCTCTATCTCTTTCTCTCTCTATCTCTTTCTCTCTCTCTATCTCTTTCTCTCTCTCTATCTCTTTCTCTCTCTCTATCTCTTTCTCTCTCTCTATCTCTTTCTCTTTCTATCTCTTTCTCTCTCTCTCTATCTCTTTCTCTCTCTATCTCTTTCTCTCTCTCTATCTCTTTCTCTCTCTATCTCTTTCTCTCTCTATCTCTTTCTCTCTTTATCTCTTTCTCTCTCTCTATCTCTTTCTCTCTCTCTCTATCTCTTTCTCTCTCTCTCTATCTCTTTCTCTCTCTATCTCTTTCTCTCTCTCTCTCTCTCTTTCTCTCTCTCTATCTCTTTCTCTCTCTCTATCTCTTTCTTTTCTCTCTCTATCTCTTTCTCTCTCTATCTCTTTTTTTCTCTCTCTATTCTTCTTTCTCTCTCTTTCTCTTTCTCTCTCTATCTCTTTCTCTCTTTATCTCTTTTCTCTCTTTTTATCTCTTTCCTCTCTAAACTCTTTCTCTCTCTCTATCTCTTCTCTCTCTCTATCTCTTTCTCTCTTTTCTATCTCTTTCTCTCTCTCTATCTCTTTCTCTTTCTATCTCTTTCTCTCTCTCACTATCTCTTTCTCTCTCTCTATCTCTTTCTCTCTCTATCTCTTTCTCTCTCTCTCTCTATCTTTCTCTCTCTCTCTCTCTCTCTCTCTCTCTCTTATATATATATAAATATATATATATTAAATATATACATATAAAATCTATTTTTCGTTATACCCTCAAACTATTGAAGCTTTGCTATTAGGTAAAATACTCACAACTTCCGCCAGCCGAAAATAACGTACCATCACACAAAACTACACGTCACCTTGACCTTTTATAGTGTAATTGATAGAATTTGGTGAGAACCAATCACCAAAATGGCTGTCTGAAAACAATAAGAAAAGAACTGACTGACGTTAATTTCATTCCTTCTACACGTTTACGATATTTGACTTAATGTATAATGGGTTTTTTTTTTCACTGAAGAAGATGTAACGTTTAGTGAAAATACTCAACATTGAAATCCTGTTGTAATCAAACTGTAGTTAATTTTCCTGTAGAATTGAGTAGGATTTACACGTAGCCAGTGTCTGTGGAAGACCCAGCAGTCCATTTCACTCTGACGTCAAATATTTATAGATCTGTCCTTCTATGGAAAAACTCATATTATTTAAAAATTTGGCCAGAAAACTCGTCCTTCAAATATCGATCGATTTCAATGACCCTCACCTTGGCGAAGTCTTCCTGAATCTCCCAGGTTTGAGACTTTTTTCCAAGGTGAGGGTCATTTAAATCGACCGATATTTGAAGGACGAGTTTTCTGGTCAAAATTTTAAGTACGTTTATATTCCCACGTCGGTATTGATAAATGTGATTGTGTTCTGTCGTGTTGTATGTGTGTTGACTTCCAATCCTTTTCCCAGATAAATAGTAAAAAATTATTAATTTAAAATTTGAAATTTTTTTAAAATTTTGGGGGGGTGGGGGGGGGGG
>NC_088372.1:41146494-41176494 GCF_034508935.2 Berghia stephanieae
GCATTGCCTGGGACTTGAATGTCAAAGTCTTGAAGACCTGAGATCATAACAATCTATAGAGCATTGCCTGAGATCATAACAATCTATAGAGCATTGCCTGAGATCATAACAATCTATAGAGCATTGCCTGAGATCATAACAATCTATAGAGCATTGCCTAAGACTTGAATGTCAACGTCTTGAAGACCTGAGATCATAACAATCTATAGAGAATTGCCTGAGATCATAATAATCTATAGAGCATTGCCTGAAACTTGAATGTCAACGTCTTGAAGACCTGAGATCATAACAATCTATAGAACATTGCCTGAGATCATAACAATCTATAGAGCATTGCCTGAGATCATAACAATCTATAGACCATTGCCTGAGATCATAACAATCTATAGAGCATTGCCTGGGACTTGAATGTCAAAGTCTTGAAGACCTGAGATCATAACAATCTATAGAGCATTGCCTGAGATCATAACAATCTATAGAGCATTGCCTGAGATCATAACAATCTATAGAGCATTGCCTGAGATCATAACAATCTATAGAGCATTGCCTGAGACTTGAATGTCAAAGTCTTGAAGACATGAGATCATAACAATCTATAGAGCATTGCCTGAGATTATAACAATCTATAGAGCATTGCCTGAGATCATAACAATATATAGAGCATTACCTGAGACTTGAATGTCAAAGTCTTAAAGACCTGAGATCATAACAATCTGTAGAGTATTGTCTGAGACTTGAATGTCAAAGTCTTGAAGACCTGAGATCATAACAAACTATAGAACATTGCCTGAGACTTGAATGTCAAAGTCTTGAAGACCTGAGATCATAACAATCTATAGAGTATTGTCTGAGACTTGAATGTCAAAGTCTTGAAGACCTGAGATCATAACAATCTATAGAGTATTGTCTGAGACTTGAATGTCAAAGTCTTGAAGACCTGAGATCATAACAATCTATAGAACATTGCCTGAGACTTGAATGTCAAAGTCTTAAAGACCTCAGATCATAACAATCTATAGAACATTGCCTGAGACTTGAATGTCAAAGTCTTAAAGACCTCAGATCATAACAATCTATAGAACATTGCCTGAGATCATAACAATCTATAGAACATTGCCTGAGATCATAACAATCTATAGAGTATTGCCTGAGACTTGAATGTCAAAGTCTTGAAGACCTGAGATCATAACAATCTATAGAGCATTGCCTGAGACCATAACAATCTATAGAGCATTGCCTGAGACTTGAATGTCAAAGTCTTAAAGACCTCAGATCATAAAAATCTATAGACCATTGCCTGAGATCATAACAATCTATAGAGCATTGCCTGAGACTTGAATGTCAAAGTCTTAAAGATCTCAGATCATAACAATCTGTAGAACATTGCCTGAGATCATAACAATCTATAGACCATTGCCTGAGATCATAACAATCTATAGAGCATTGCCTGAGACTTGAATGTCAAAGTCTTAAAGACCTCAGATCACAACAATCTGTAGAACATTGCCTGAGATCATAACTATCTATAGAACATTGCCTGAGATAATAACAATCTATAGAACATTGCCTGAGATCATAACAATCTATAGAGCATTGCCTGAGATCGTAACAATCTATAGAACATTGCCTGAGATCATAACAATCTATAGAGCATTGCCTGAGACTTGAATGTCAAAGTCTAGAAGACCTGAGATCATAACAATCTCTAGAGCATTGTCTGAGATCATAACAATCTGTAGAGCATTGCTTGAGATCATAACAATCTATAGAACATTGCCTGAGATCATAACAATCTATAGAGCATTGCCTGAGACTTGAATGTCAACGTCTTAAAGACCTGAGATCATAACAATCTGTAGAGCATTGCCTGAGACCATAACAATCTATAGAGAATTGCCTGAGATCATAACAATCTATAGAGCATTGCCTGAGACTTGAATGTCAAAGTCTTGAAGACCTGAGATCATAACAATCTATAGAGCATTGCCTGAGACCATAACAATCTATAAAGCATTGCCTGAGACTTGAATGTCAAAGTCTTAAAGACCTGAGATTATAACAATCTATAGACCATTGCCTGAGATCATAAGAATCTATAGAGCATGGCCTGAGACTTGAATGTCAATGTCTTAAAGACCTGAGATCATAACAATCTGTAGAGCATTGCCTGAGACCATAACAATCTATAGAGCATTGCCTGAGATCATAACAATCTATAGAGCATTGCCTGAGACTTTAATGTCAAAGTCTTGAAGACCTGAGATCATAACAATCTATAGAGCATTGCCTGAGACCATAACAATCTATAAAGCATTGCCTGAGACTTGAATGTCAAAGTCTTAAAGACCTGAGATTATAACAATCTATAGACCATTGCCTGAGATCATAAGAATCTATAGAGCATGGCCTGAGACTTGAATGTCAAAGTCTTAAAGACCTCAGATCATAACAATCTGTAGAACATTGCCTGAGATCATAACAATCTATAGAGCATTGCCTGAGATCATAACAATCTATAGAACATTGCCTGAGACTTGAATGTCAAAGTCTTAAAGACCTCAGATCATAACAATCTGTAGAACATTGACTGAGATCATAACAATCTATAGAGCATTGCCTGAGATCATAACAATCTATAGAACATTGCCTGAGACTTGAATGTCAAAGTCTTAAAGACCTGAGATCATAACAATCTATAGAACATTGCCTGAGATCATAACAATATATAGAACATTGCCTGAGATCATAACAATCTATAGACCATTGCCTGAGATCATAACAATCTATAGAGCATTGCCTGAGATCATAACAATCTATAGAACATTGCCTGAGATCATAACAATCTATAGAGCATTGCCTGAGACTTGAATGTCAAAGTCTAGAAGACCTGAGATCATAACAATCTCTAGAGCATTGCCTGAGATCATAACAATCTGTAAAGCATTGCCTGAGATCATAACAATCTGTAAAACATTGCCTGAGATCATAACAATCTATAGAACATTGCCTGAGATCATAACAATCTATAGAGCATTGCCTGAGACTTGAATGTCAAAGTCTAGAAGACCTGAGATCATAACAATCTGTAGAGCATTGCCTGAGATCATAAAAATCTATAGAGCATTGCCTGAGATCATAACAATCTATAGAGCATTGCCTGAGACTTGAATGTCAAAGTCTAGAAGACCTGAGATCATAACAATCTATAGAACATTGCCTGAGACCATAACAATCTATAGAGCATTGCCTGAGATCATAACAATCTATAGAGCATTGCCTGAGACTTGAATGTCAAAGTCTAGAAGACCTGAGATCATAACAATCTATAGAGCATTGCCTGAGGTCATAACAATCTACAGAACATTGCCTAAGACTTGAATGTCAACGTCTTGAAGACCTGAGATCATAACAATCTGTAGAGCATTGCCTGAGATCATAACAATCTGTAGAGCATTGCCTGAGATCATAACAATCTGTAGAGCATTGCCTGAGATCATAACTATCTATAGAACATTGCCTGAGATGCACATTCCTCCCACCAAATCCAATCATCGGTAACACACTTTATGGAGGGAACAAAATTGACGTCACTCAGCTCTTTGTTATTGTTTTTAAACAGCCATTTTAGTCAAAAGTTCTCACTGAATTATATCAACCAGACTATAACGTTCGAGGTAACACATTGTTTGGTGTGTTGATGTGTGTTATATCTAGCTGGAGGAGAAGATACGATAAGATAAGATAAGAGTAACTTTATTTATCCACTTCTGGAAATGTCCATTGGGCATTGCCATAGACGAATGAATTTCTGAAAATAATTACGAAAATAAATAATAAAAAGGAAATACATAGAAGTAGACCAACTAAAAGCTTAACAAACTAAATACATAAAAGAAACATACACACTTGCACACACACACACACATACATACACACAGACACATACACACAGACAAACAAACAAACCAACGTTCTTCTTCTCTCGTATCACCCTAATTCCATACCTTTTTATTCTCTATAATCACATATATAATAATATATTCCCACCCACTGTTCACCCATCGACACTGTCCTTGACCTCCATCTTTAACGTCACTTTGAGAAAGTCTCCTCGAGGTAGATAGAGGGTACAAAGAAATTTTTAAAACGGTCTCTTCTGGATTTTATACTTTTCACCCTGCCTGATCTACCTGATGTTTTATATTCTAAAAATAGAGGCTGTTGTTTGTCTTTCAAGGTGTTCAAACCCTTTTAATAAGAATATTCTTCATAGAGGGTATTTAGTGTAAACATCGGTGGTCTGTACAAATGCTATCGGCTCTTCTTACAATTTTGTCTATTCTTTCTCTGTCCCCAGCAGTGACGGCCCAAGCCCAGCAACTGGTTCCAAATGTTTCAACACTTTGAACTTGTGACAAATGGAATATATTAAGGATTTCTTTTGGAAGATGAAAAGAATTTAGTTGTGAGTATTTTACCTTAACGATTAGCATCAAAAGTCGAACTGGAACAATTGCACTAAACCCCCCCCCCCCCAAAAAAAAAAAACAAAACAAAACATCTTAAATTCTACGTCATGACCACAAAACTGCAGGGCTGGAGTTCAAGTCTGTACAAACAAGTAAACATTTCCATATAATGGAAGAGTATATATTGTATATTGAGCTTTTATATAGAGCAATATCCACTAAACGTGCTCAAGGCGCTTTACAAGGGGTCCCTGGCCAACAGCAACACTCAACATGTCCTTTACCCTATCCATCCATCTATTTGGGAATTTCATAACCTTATTGAACTTGGAAAAAAATGTGTTTGCTCGGAGACCACGCGGTACCTATTTAAATGTCTGATAACCCATATTGTTATGGACTCATTGTTGTAATGGAAATATTATCAAACTAACGTGTACCTATTTACAGGTCTGATCACCAAAATTGTTATGGCCTTCTTGTTGTAATGGAAATACTCTCAAACCAACACATACTATTGTCCATTACAACAATGTTAAAACAGGCCCTGTAATTGCTGTCGGTCATCAGACCTGCTAACGTGCGCACGTCAGTTTTAAGATATTGAATCCAGTTTTCTAAACTGATGAAAACTGAAATTCAATTTTTCTGACCTTTTACATTTGAAAACTCACCGAATAGACGAGACAGGTGACAATAACCATGACTGTGTTGACTGACATTGTCATTGTGACCTTTGGGATCCAATGTCAAGTCTCCACCAAACCTGAGCTGGTTTTTATCCCTTCCGCCATGTTTGTTTAACACGTGATCGCATTACAGTCACATGCAACTCGATACAGACATGTCCATGTATCGCCAGGTCTCATTTCAGATCTCAAGTTGTCACGCGAGGAATGACGATATTTTGATCACGGAAGTTGAGAACGTTGACATACAACGTGCCTATATTTCCAGGTCTGATAACCGAACCCAATGAGGGGCTTGATTTAACGTTGTTGTAATGAAATATACAAGGGCGGGCTGAAATATGACAAGTCCCATTTTTGTTATAACTTTTGTTTTCTACGGGACATACAAATATAATACATAAATAACTAAAAATAAATAAGATTCCATTATTCATCCCCAAGGGGAAATTTGTCTTTAGGGTCCATTCCAAGGGAAGACTGGTAAAGCCCAGGCGCCAGCCGCAGCGCAGCACAGCAAAGTGAGCTAAGGCGAGGTGACTTGCTCAATGTCACACAACGGGGCGGGTAGTCGAACTCGGTACCTTTTGGGCAGGAAGCAAAGACCGTACCGCTGAGCCACGCCGCCACATAACATGAGAAGAAAGCTACGTTTCCTACCATTTATTTCTCCACACAATCGCCATCACAACCAACACTGAACTAGTTTTCGTATTCCGTCAATGAAGAATTCCAGTGATTTTGTTGTCGTATTCCGTCAAAAAAGAATTCCAGTGATTTTGTTGTCGTATTCCGTCAAAAAAGAATTCCAGTGATTTTGTTGTCGTATTCCGTCAATGAAGAATTCCAGTGATTTTGTTGTCGTATTCCGTCAAAAAAGAATTCCAGTGATTTTGTTGTCGTATTCCGTCAATGAAGAATTCCAGTGATGTTGTTGTCGTATTCCGTCAATGAAGAATTCCAGTGATTTTGTTGTCGTATTCCGTCAATGAAGAATTCCAGTGATTTTGTTGTCGTATTCCGTCAATGAAGAATTCCAGTGATGTTGTTGTCGTATTCCGTCAATGAAGAATTCCAGTGATTTTGTTGTCGCATTCCGTCAACGAAGAATTCCAGTGATTTTGTTGTCGTATTCCGTCAATGAAGAATTCCAGTGATTTTTTTGTTGTATTCCGTCAATAAAGAATTCCGGTGATTTTTTTGTTGTATTCCGTCAACGAAGAATTCCAGTTATTTTACTGGGCACCATCGACGAATATCTGCCACTATCTCCAAATCACCGATGTAACGGTTTCCTTACAGATATTTCTTGAGCTGGGAGAACAAGAAATAGTCAGATGGGCCAAGATCCTGGACTTCATGCAGGGTGCTGTAGGGTCGGGAGTTTGAACCAAATTGATGTGCCTTGAGTCTGACGACTAGTGCTGTAGGGTCGGGAGTTTGAACCAAATTGATGTGCCTTGAGTTTGACGATTAGTGTGTGGTCGAGCATTTTCATGCTGCAATGATATCGAATCTCGACCACCTCGAATCCGTGCGAGTCAATTTTTGAAGGCTCGCAGAGGCAACAG
The DNA here is from genome assembly GCF_034508935.2 of Berghia stephanieae. Classification (NCBI taxonomy): domain Eukaryota; kingdom Metazoa; phylum Mollusca; class Gastropoda; order Nudibranchia; family Aeolidiidae; genus Berghia; species Berghia stephanieae. The sequence goes on from NC_088372.1 coordinate 41,153,224, forward strand.
ATTGTTCAGAGTTCACTGTTTGCCATTGGTCAAGAAAGTCCATGTGACCTTTGCCTTCCATGTCCCAGAAAATGGTAAACAAGAACTTTCTCGCAGAAACAATGACTTTGAATTTCTTCGGGCCTGGAGGAGATTCATGTCTGTACTCCATTGACTGTAATTTGGTTTCCAGGTCGTAGTGGTGGACTCAGGATTCATCACCAGTCACAATTTTCAACAGAAACGTCTCTCCTTCCTTGCCATATCATTTCAAATGTTGGCTACAAAAAACGTATTTTCTCTGCGATTTCATTTCTGACATTAGCTGTCTTGGGACACATCGTGCAGAGACTTTTCAAGAACCCAAGAGAGATGTCACAATATGGCGTACTCGATCTTTGGAAGTCCCTACGTCATCAGCGATATCGTTTTGGTTTACACTTCCATTCAATTCACACAGTCAACTGTTTCTTGAGTCCTCGTATCGGATACAGAAAATGGCCTACCTAGTCCATTGCGATCAAACACTTTAGTCTCTGTTTAGAAATCTCTTTTGAAAATTCTAACCCACTTTCGAACGGCGTCATCAGTAACAGACACATCACCATAAACGACCTTCAATCTTTGATGAATCTTTGCTGCCCAGAATCCTTTTGCTGTAAGAAATTCAATAACAGAACCTTGTTTGACGAGATGTGTCGCCATTTTCTCGACTGTGTTGTCTTTGTTAGGTTGTGACGTCACTCAATTATGAGCCCAAATGACGTCACATAAATCTATTGTTGCACACGAGTGTAGAAGGCCAGTTTGAGAATGTGTCTGTGTCAAGGTTCACGATTGTACCTGAATTGTGTTTTGATTGATGGACGAACGGTACGTTTATATCAGTCTGTCCTCGTATTGTGTCTTTATTTGAGATTATTTCCATCACAACAGAGTCACATGTAACAGGTTAGCGTGTTATCAGACCTGTAAATGTGTGCACGTCGGTGACAGATCAAACAAACGATTTTATCCCTGATGTGGAAATGTCGATCGAGTGGATGTCAAAATGTGTCTTTGTTTACATTGGACAGGATATCGCTTTGACATCACGTGTTACCGGTCGTTTGAAGTCTATATTTAGATCTGTCTAGGGGGTCCCGATAGCTCAGTTGGTAGAGCACTCCACCTCGATCGATCCCGGGAGCAGTCGAGTTTATTTTTTCTGACCTTCCTGTCCACCCAGCATTTGAATGGATAGCTGAGTCTGTTAGATTTGGCGGAAAGTACTTTGCGATAGACTAGCGTCCTATCCAAAGGAGAGCAATCAATTGCTATAGCCCGTTTCACGCTATAGAAACCGGGATAAACTCCGGCTCCATGGGCCCAATGGCTCTGAAGGTTAAAAAAAAACAACTTTCCATTGTGGGTTCCACCCAAACCATCTGTGTCCGTGTTACAAAATTACTTCCAATACTTGGATGTTGACACGATCAGCGTCTTAACATTGGCATTCTAATCTCTATCACCTTGATGTACTTTGATGTGTAAAACTCATTCTACCCTCTATCATCTTGATGTACTTTGATGTGTAAAACTCATTCTACCCTCTATCATCTTGATGTACTTTGATGTGTAAAACTCATTCTACCCTCTATCATCTTGATGTACTTTGATGTGTAAAACTCATTCTACCCTCTATCATCTTGATGTACTTTGATGTGTAAAACTCATTCTACCCTCTATCATCTTGATGTACTTTGATGTGTAAAACTCATTCTACCCTCTATCATCTTGATGTACTTTGATGTGTAAAACTCATTCTACCCTCTATCACCTTGATGTACTTTGATGTGTAAAACTCATTCTACCCTCTATCATCTTGATGTACTTTGATGTGTAAAACTCATTCTACCCTCTATCATCTTGATGTACTTTGATGTGTAAAACTCATTCTACCCTCTATCATCTTGATATACTTTGATGTGTAAAACTCATTCTACCCTCTATCATCTTGATGTACTTTGATGTGTAAAACTCATTCTAATCTCTATCATCTTGATGTACTTTGATGTGTAAAACTCATTCGTTTTGAACATTTCTTTAACAGTTTTATTAACCCCCCCCCCACCCCCACCCCCGGCCCAAGTCTTCATAAGGATAACATCAGAGGTATTTCATAACATGCAAGGTGTGGTCTCCATTGTAGCAAATGATAATAATAATGGTAATGATAATGGTAATGATATTGATGATGATAATGATAATAATAATAATAATAATAATAATAATAATAATAATAATAATAATAATAATAATAATAATAATAATAATAATAATAATAATGATAATAATAATAATAATAATAATAATAATAATAATAATAATAATAATAATAATAATAATAATGATAATGATATTGATAATGATAATAATAATAATAATAATAATAATAATAATAATAATAATAATAATAATAATAATAATAATAATATAATATAATAATAATAATAATAATAAATAATAATAATAATAATAATAATAATTATAATAATAATAATAATAATAATAATAATAATAATAATAATAATAATAATGTTGATGATTTTGATTATGATAAACAAATTATGACATTAATGATAATAATCGATATTTGAAGACGAGTTTTTTGGCCTAGATGTTGTCCTTATTGACTTTGCCATTCGTCCATTTCCACGAGACCTCCTTGAAACCTTTTCACATGCTGATGAACGCTGTTTGAACATCTCCTTGTATAAATCCTTTATCCGCTGTGTCATCGAGCAGGCTATTTCAACAACAGGCCGATCCAGCACTTATCACGCCCACGCTAAATGTTGTCTTTTGACTTTGGGAGAGGCCGAGAAACGGCACGGAGTCACTCAACAGACTGCATTATGTCAATACACGACCATGGGACCGCTATACTTGCTAAGTGGCAGTTTCGTCATCAGAAAATACTACTAGCTTTGTCATTTATTTACATAGGTGGTTCCGATAGCTCAGCTGATAGGGCACTCGCTTTACACGCGAAGGGATTTGAACTGATCCCGGGTGAAATATAAATATTTCTGACCTTCTTTCCAACAGCAGTGATTGGGTCGCTGGGTATGTTAGATCTGGCGGAAAGTACTTTTCGATATGCAAGTGGATTGTAACTGTAATTATCTGTTTCACGCTATAGAAACCGGGATAAACTCCGCTCCTTGGGCCTAATGGCTCTGAACGACTACTTTTAAAAAATTGCCTTGTAGAAAAATGTGTGGCTATAAATGTGGTCTTGTGGTCTGATATTCACCTTCGGATTGGAAGGTCCACGGTTCGAGTCCCACTCTGAATGGCGCATAATTGAATCCTTGTAAAAAGCTCTTTACTCACAGTCTCTCACCGTACTCGGGTGAAATGAGTACTTGGCCGTTAACAGCCATGTCTCTGTCCTTAAAAAATGTAATATCGCCTAACAAGCGTTGCATCTCGTCTAACATGTTAAAGGTTGTTGTTGTCTAGAGTCCCCGTGTAAAGCGTTTTGAGCACGTTTAGTGGATATTGCGCTGGACTAATGGAGGATTATTATGAATTTTAAACCGTTTTTTGTATCTCGTGAAAAGTTAGGTTTTTAAGATACGATAGTTTTGCACCGACCTTCGTGTCGCATTCTAGAAAGACATTTTAAAATTTGGCCAGAAAACTCGTCCTTCAAATATCGATCGATTTAAATAGCCATCATCTTGGTAACATTTCTCAAACCTGGGACTTCGTGAGGTCTTTTATCCAGTCCCAGGTTTGAGAGGTTTTGCCAAGATGAGAGTTATTTAAATCGATCCATATTTGAAGGACGAGTTTTCTGGCCAAATTTCTAAATCGCCATTTTTCCATAGAACGAAAGGTCAAAGGTCACACAGGGTCACACAGGGTCACATTCGTGTCAATCTCATTTGTCTTATCTGAATAATTCATTTCATCCCAAGTGATTGCTGAGAGAATCATTCTGACCGACATTGGGTTCAACATCTGGCCTAAATCCCAGGTCATCATGACACGCCAAATAGAGGTAGACCTCCAAGCAAACGAGCATCGCCGACGATTCTACCACCGCGTCATGAACACTCAAGGACGGCCATGAAAGGTCACAGAGAAATTCTTTATCTAATCTTTTTTTTTTAAGGCTGATTAAAATGGAGATTAGATACGACCATCTATATAGCGCATTTTCATAGATTTCCCATGCTCACAATATTTCATTCATTCCCCCCAGCAGGCAATATGGAACCACATTTCCATTTTATACAGGACGAGTCTCATGTCAGGCGTCCCTTTTGTACTAACACTCTTACAATATACATCACTGTCTATAACCAGGTGCTCATTCACACCTGAGTCGAGTGTTTTATTCGTCCTATTTTGTTGATAAAGGGGAAACCCGAAACGTCCACAGTATATGTCTTCGTGTAATAAATTGAAGCTTACAATTCAATATTTATCGTTATTTTTTCCAACAGCCCTAATGTCAAATCCTGACATTCTAGACCCGATGAGTGTTAAATGGTTGTTGTGTACGACTATGTGGTCTTGTGGTATGACACTCGTTTTCGGATCCGAAGGTCATGGGTTCGAGCCTCGCTCGGCGCATATTTGAGTCCTTGAAATATGTTCTTTACTCACATTCTCTCTCATGTACTCAGGTGTAAAATGAGTGCCTGACCGTTAACAGTAGATGGTTTGACGTCACGACTTTTCTTCCTTATTTACTTTAGATAATAACCTTTGACCCTTTCTCCCTCTTAGATCTGGAGGGCCGATCAAGTCACAGTCACGTGAGCAAACAAGAACGACAACTCAACAGTATGGAAACTCTCAAACTCTTCTCGCAGATTTTGGACATCGCAGACGGACATGACGACAAGGACCACACGAGCATGCGCACTAAACAGGAAATGGGTCAGCTGCCATCTTCCGGTGCTGATTTGTTATAATGAATTGAAATTTTGTAACACATCATATAGGTATAGAGTCACGAATTATTGAATATTTTATCACAAACCCAAAACAAAACAAAAACAAAACAAATATATAGGGAATAGAGCTCACAACTTAACGGGTAGCTCACCAATAAACTTTCGTGGTGTTTGTATACTGACCTTATGACCTCAATGAGTTGCTAGATGGACTCGAAATAAATAGGACGTTTGATAATACGTGTTTCTTTCTTTATTTTTTCCTTGTAAATAATTTATGTGTTAGTTACGTTTTTTGTTTCATTTTTATCACATGATTTGTAAACATTTGAATATATTCCTCTTAGTGGGATCTTGTGCTTGTGTCTGGATGAGACTTTTAGGTGATCTCAAACTAAGTACTTTGATGGTGTGCTCTTGGAATCTACATCTGATCCCTATTTGAACCAATTCCCCTTTGTCTTACCTTTTCTTGGGTGTTTTATTGTATTGTAATTCTAGAAATTTTTACTATCCCATTTTCTTCCTTTTTACTGCCGCTGATATAACCTTAATGTTGCAAGCGCCATAAAACCCTTAAAAAAAATAAAAAAATAAAAATATAAAAAATGAACGAACATTATCATTATTATTGTTATTGTTGTTGTTATTATTATCATCATCATTATTATTATTATTATTATTATTATTATTATTATTATTATTTATTATTATTATTATTATTATTATTATTATTATTATTATTATTATTATTATCATTATTATTATTTTTTTTATTATTATTATTATTATTATTATTATTATTATTATATTATTTTTATTATTTTTATTATTATTATTATTATATTATTTATTATTATTAAATTATTATTATCATCATCATCATCATCATCATTATCATCATCATCATCATCACATCATCATCATCATCATCATCATCATCATCATCATCTTCATCATCATCATCATCATTATTATTATTATTATTATTATTATTATTATTATTATTATTATTATTATTATTATTATTATTATTATTATTATTATTATTATTATTATTATTCTATCATCATCATCATTATTATTATTATTATTATTATTATTATTATTATTATTATTATTATTATTATTATTATTATCATTATTATTATTATTATTATTATTATTATTATTATTATTATTATTATTATTATTATTATTATTATCATTATCATTATTATTATTATTATTATTATATTATTATTATTATTATTATTATTATTATTATTATTATTTATTATTATAATTATTATTATTATCCTCATCATCATCATCATCATCATCATCATCATCATCATCATCATCATCATCATCATCATATTATTATTGTTATTATTATTATTATTATTATTATTATTATTATTATTATTATTATTATTACTATCATTATTATTATTTATTATTATTATTATTATTATTATTATTATTATTATTATTATTATTATTATTATTATTATTATTATTATTATTATTATTATTATTTATCATTATTATTATTATTATTATTATTATTATTATTATTATTATTATTATTATTATTATTATTATTATTATTACTATCATCATCATTATTATTATTATTATTATTATTATTATTATTATTATTATTATTATTATTATTATTATTATTATTATCATTATTATTATTATTATTATTATTATAAATTATTATTTATTATTATTATTATTATTATTATTATTATTATTATTATTATTATTATTATTATTATTATTATTATTATTATTATTATTATTATTACTTATGCTCCAATGTCATCTACAAGAATAAAATACATTTCGTTCTTCTGTTCCAATCCATTCGTTCACGACCTTTTTGTCTTCAGGTTTTTTTCAGACACACTCAGACAATACACGTTTTATTTCATGGCCAAAAACTGTGTGTGATTTAAAAGGAATGGCATTGCTTGGTTTTAACCTCACCCTTGCTGGAGTCATTAGCTGGGGGTATTTTTTCAGACACACTCAGACAATACACGTTTTATTTAATGGCCAAAAACTGTGTGTAATTTAAAAGGAATGGGATTGCTTGGTTTTGTCCTGGCCCTTGCTGGGGTCATTAGCTGGGGGTATTTTTTCAGACACACTCAGACAATACACGTTTTATTTCATGGCCAAAAACTGTGTGTAATTTAAAAGGAATGGCATTGCTTGGTTTTAACCTCACCCTTGCTGGAGTCATTAGCTGGGGGTATTTTTTTCAGACACACTCAGACAATACACGTTTTATTTCATGGCCAAAAACTGTGTGTGATTTAAAAGGAATGGGATTGCTTGGTTTTAACCTCACCCTTGCTGGAGTCATTAGCTGGGGGTATTTTTTTCAGACACACTCAGACAATACACGTTTTATTTCATGGCCAAAAACTGTGTGTAATTAAAAGGAATGGGATTGTTCTGATCCATGCTGGGGGTGGGGTGGGGGGGGGGGGGTGAACTTGAAAAAATTACGTATTCAAAAATTTGGCCAGATAACTCGTCCTTTAAATAACTATTATCTTGGCAAAAACTTTTAAACCTGGGACCTTGCAAGACATACTCTAATGTACTTGGGGGTCCCGATAGCTCAGTAGGTAGAGCACTCCCTTCACACGCAAAGGAACCAAGTTCGATCCTGGGTGCAGTCGAGATTTTTTTTTCTGACCCTCCTGTCCACCCAGCACTGAATGGGTCGTTGGGTCTGTTAAATCTGGCAGAAATTACTTTGCGATAGACTAGCGTCCTATCCAAAGGATAGTGAGAAACCCCGGCTCTATAGGCCCAATGGCTCTGAAGGACTACTTTTCTTTTTTATTTTAAATACAGCAATTTTCAATTAATGTGCTCAAAGCGCTTTCCAAAAGTACCCAAGCCAACGGCATCACTAAACTTGAAGGAAGAGACATAGGTCTTATAAAATTGTGAGTAGTTTTTTTTTATTTCCACAGTGACATTGCCATTAACAATCAGGTACTCATTTACACTTGAGTATGGTGAAAAAAATGAGAGTATAGAGCCTGGGACCGACACAGTTCACGAAATTCGTGTAACGCCCTGAAACGACAAAATGGAACTGGCCAAATTATGTTGTTTTGTTGTTTTTTTATGTCTTTGTCAGACTTTGGCCAGATTTCCACAACGATTGTCTTTGACAGACTTTGGCCAAATTTCCACAACGATTGCCTTTGACAGACTTTGGCCAGATTTCCACAACGATTGTCTTTGACAGACTTTGGCCAGATTTCCACAACGATTGTCTTTGACAGACTTTGGCCAGATTTCCACAACGATTGTCTTTGTCAGACTTTGGCCAGATTTCCACAACGATTGTCTTTGACAGACTTTGGCCAGATTTCCACAACGATTGTCTTTGACAGACTTTGGCCAGATTTCCACAACGATTGTCTTTGACAGACTTTGGCCAGATTTCCACAACGATTGTCTTCATTTCACAAGTTTCAAGATTTGCCTTTATTGTTTATTTAATTTTTAAAATGGAGTTATATCAACAACAACAACAACAAAATGCTAAAAATTCTAAACCAAATATTTCTTGTACCGAATGACTTCATTTTTATAAAATTAAAAAGCTAAAGAAAAACAAAAACAAAACAAACAAAACGAAAAAAATGCAACAAAAAAACATGACTAAAAACAAAACACAAAAATACCCACACCATTTTAGGATATGGCATTTTAAAACGCCAACGTGGCATACCGATTACATAGGTTTGTCATTAACCCTATCCAGACGAAGATGAAAAGGGTTAAGAAAAAAAATTTTGCAATCGGCATGCCACCTTGGCATTTTCATTGCCGAATTCCAAAAATGCCTTTTTGAAGCAGTTTGGCATTCAATAATTGTATTTCTCATCTTGGCATTTTAAAACGCCAAGGTGGCATACCGATTGCAGAGGCTTGTCATTAACCCTTTCCAGACGAAGATGAAAAGGGTTAAGAAAAGAATTTTGCAATCGGTATGCCACCTTGGCATTTTCATTGCCGAATTCCAAAACTGCCTTTTTTGAAGCAGATTGTCATTGAATAATTTTAATTCCCATTTTGGCATTTTTTTTCTTCTTTAATTTTTTTTATTAATTGTGTAATCGGCAATTTGGCAAGGTGAATTTTCATTAAATCGATACACTTACTCATGTCAAGGGGATGGAATTTTTTTTTGGCTTAAATCTTCGTCCATAGCCAAATGAAGTTGTTTCGATTAATGTGGTATAATTTATTTAAAATTAACAATTGACTAAAATTTGTTTGGCCTTTTCTTTCTCAAAATTTATCTGGCAACTGTGTTTTGGGAACTGACTAAATTCAAGGGAAGCAACTTCGCATTACCTGAAAACATTTGAAATATTTTTGTTATGTCCCTTGATTTACTTTTCATGTCGGGAGAAATCATAATGTGAACTGTTTTGTATCCATTCACTTTGATCAAAGTCAAATCACCTTACAGGATGTCTCAAGCCAGCAGCACCACTTGTAGGAAAAGACATAACGCCTGTTAGGCGATCTTTTTTTGTGACAGACACAATGACTGGCCAGGTACTCATTTTACACTTGGATAAGGGGAGTAAAATGAGTCAGACATAAATCAAACAAGTGTGTCATTCATTTCAAGATAGAATTCAGTCCTTTTGTGACAGAGACAATGATTGGCCAGGTACTCATTTTACACTTGGATAAGGGGAGTAAAATGAGTCAGACATAAATCAAACAAGTGTGTCATTCATTTCAAGATAGAATTCAGTCTTTTGTGACAGAGACAATGATTGGCCAGGTACCCATTTTACACTTGGATAAGGGGAGTCAAATGAGTCAGACATAAATCAAACAAGTGTGTCATTCATTTCAAGATAGAATTCAGTCCTTTTGTGACAGAGACAATGACTGGCCAGGTACTCATTTTACACTTGGATAAGGGGAGTCAAATGAGTCAGACATAAATCAAACAAGTGTGTCATTCATTTCAAGATAGAATTCAGTCCTTTTGTGACAGAGACAATGATTGGCCAGGTACCCATTTTACACTTGGATAAGGGGAGTAAAATGAGTCAGACATAAATCAAACAAGTGTGTCATTCATTTCAAGATAGAATTCAGTCCTTTTGTGACAGAGACAATGATTGGCCAGGTACTCATTTTACACTTGGATAAGGGGAGTAAAATGAGTCAGACATAAATCAAACAAGTGTGTCATTCATTTCAAGATAGAATTCAGTCCTTTTGTGACAGACACAATGATTGGCCAGGTACTCATTTTACACTTGGATAAGGGGAGTAAAATGAGTCAGACATCAATCAAACAAGTGTGTCATTCATTTCAAGATAGAATTCAGTCCTTTTGTGACAGAGACAATGACTGGCCAGGTACTCATTTTACACTTGGATAAGGGAGTAAAATGAGTCAGACATAAATCAAACAAGTGTGTCATTCATTTCAAGATAGAATTCAGTCCTTTTGTGACAGACACAATGACTGGCCAGGTACCCATTTTACACTTGGATAAGGGGAGTAAAATGAGTCAGACATAAATCAAACAAGTGTGTCATTCATTTCAAGATAGAATTCAGTCCTTTTGTGACAGAGACAATGATTGGCCAGGTACTCATTTTACACTTGGATAAGGGGAGTAAAATGAGTCAGACATAAATCAAAACGAGTGTGTCATTCATTTCAAGATAGAATTCAGTCCTTTTGTGACAGAGACAATGACTGGCCAGGTACTCATTTTACACTTGGATAAGGGGAGTAAAATGAGTCAGACATAAATCAAACAAGTATGTCATTCATTTCAAGATAGAATTCAGTCCTTTTGCGACTTAGACGAATTTTCTACCAACTGAGCTAATGGTGATTTCCCCCCACCCCTATCCAGAGACAAAAACAAAACAGATGACAGAGGTTTAACAAAAAAAAAACAGCAATAAATATATATAAATGAAAACAAGGAGTTATGTATAATAATATATATCATATTTTATTCCGTAAATAAAGATATAATATAATATGTTTCTATTATATGCATAATATAATAATAATGATAATGATAATAATATAACAAAAACAATAATAATAACAACAATAATAATAATAATAATAATAATAATAATATAACAATAATAATAATAATAATAATAATAATAATAATAATAATAAATAATAATATAACAATAATAATAATAATAATAATAATAATAATAATAATTATAATAATATTAATAATAATAATAATATAACAATAATATTAATAATGATAATAATAATAATAATAATAATAATAATAATAATAATAATAATAATAATAATAATATAATAATAATAATAATAATAATAAATATAACAATAATAATAATAATAATAATAATAATTAATAATAATAATAATAATAATAATAATATTAATAATAATAATAATATATATATAATAATAATAATAATAATAATATAATAATAATTATAATAATAATAATAATATAATAATAATAATAATATAATAATAATAATAATAATATAATAATAATAATAAATAATAATAATATAATAATAATAATAATAATAATAATAATAATAATATAATAATATAATAATAATATATAATAATAATAATAATAATAATAATAATAATTAATAATAATAATAATAATAATAATAATAATAATTAATAATAATATATAATAATAATAATAATAATAATAATAATAATAATAATAATAATAATAATATAATAATAATAATAATAATAATAATAATAATAATAATAATTAATAATAATAATAATAATAAATATAATAATATCTTCATTGTCCATAAATATGGCAATTTGTATTAGAGCAGAAACTAACAACTTATAATCATGCAGGTAGTATTAAGCACCCAATCTAGTATGTTTGTTTTTGTTTTACATCCGACATCAACGGAGACGTTGGGTCTCCTCCGTTTAAAATCGAAAATAGAAAAAAAAAAAAAAAAAACAGAAAAAAGAAAGGTCTTTTGGGATTTGTATTCAGAGATCCAAATAGTCTTTTGGTTTGTCTCTACTTTATTCATAAATGATTCAGAGATCCAAATAGTCTTTTGGTTTGTCTCTACTTTATTCATAAATGATTCAGAGATCCAAATAGTCTTTTGGTTTGTTTCTACTTTGTTCATAAATGATTCAGAGATCCAAATAGTTTTTTGGTTTGTCTCTACTTTATTCATAAATGATTCAGAGATCCAAATAGTCTTTTGGTTTGTCTCTACTTTATTCATAAATGATTCAGAGATCCAAATAGTCTTTTGGTTTGTTTCTACTTTGTTCATAAATGATTCAGAGATCCAAATAGTTTTTTGGTTTGTCTCTACTTTATTCATAAATGATTCAGAGATCCAAATAGTTTTTTGGTTTGTCTCTACTTTATTCATAAATGATTCAGAGATCCAAATAGTCTTTTGGTTTGTCTCTACTTTATTCATAAATGATTCAGAGATCCAAATAGTCTTTTGGTTTGTCTCTACTTTATTCATAAATGATTCAGAGATCCAAATAGTTTTTTGGTTTGTCTCTACTTTATTCATAAATGATTCAGAGATTCAAATAGTCTTTTGGTTTGTCTCTACTTTGTTCATAAATGATCAGCTGGCAAAAGTGTTAAAATGGAAGAAGACAAGAAGTGAATTTGGTCAAATTAAATCAAACGAAAGTCAAAAGGGAAAATTGTCCCAGGATTCTTCATATCCAAAAGTGTCCAATTTACAATTTACTTGTGTTTTTATAACTTTGAAAAATGTTGTTGGTGTTTTGCGTCACATTGAATGGATTGGATGAAATTGCACAATTATAAATCTTGTCTTTTTTTAAAATAGTAATTGGAAATCTTATACAAAATCATTCAGAACTAAATTAATTATATATGACAGACATCTAAGATTTATATTTGCGAAGAGCAATTTCTATTTGGAATATAATATATCTTACAACATTATTTTTCATTATCTCCGAAGTACTGCAGCAAAACGTTACGTGTAACGACAGACAAGACCCTCTTTATCCTGTCCCTGATGTGTCAGTGGAATAAACTTGAATCTGCAAAAAGATAATGTAGAAAAAAATCTATATATTATTTCAAATACCTGAATCAAAACAGTATGACAACAATAATTGATAGTGTGGTGTTGTGGTGAAATACTAGGATGTAAAGAGATGACACAGCAATCATCACAGTATGACAACAATAATTGATAGTGTGGTGTTGTGGTGAAATACTAGGGTGTAAAGAGATGACAGAGCAATCATCACAGTATGACAACAATAATTGATAGTGTGGTGTTGTGGTGAAATACTAGGGTGTAAAGAGATGACAGAGAAATCATCACAGTATGACAACAATAATTGATAGTGTGGTGTTGTGGTGAAATACTAGGATGTAAAGAGATGACACAGCAATCATCACAGTATGACAACAATAATTGATAGTTTTTTAATTCAGAAAAGTGAGTGGAGCAGGCACTTATGTTGGTAACAACAAGATATGAAGTGAATAGAAAAGTGCCAGAAGACAATAGAGAATAAAAAATTTTTTCGCGGCGGTGGTGGGGTATGAACCTGCGACCTTATTGGTACGACAACTCCGCCTGGCAGGTGAGAGCGTGGCTCTACCGTGTGAGCTATCCACGAACACAAAAATATTCGTTTCAAACTCAAAGTCATTACTAGATCCCTCTCTCACCCACTTCTTGAGACCGCCGATTCGTTCGTACACCACCATCGCGAATAATTTTGACCAGCAGTTAAGCTTAATAGCCAATATTCTCAACACAAACATATAACATAGAAACGATTGAGACATTGAGTATGCTCCGGTGTATGGGGTGAATTTTTTAATTCAGAAAAGTGAGTGGAGCAGGCACTTATGTTGGTAACAACAAGATATGAAGTGAATAGAAAAGTGCCAGAAGACAATAGAGAATAAAAAATTTTTCAAACCCCACCACCGCCGCGAAAAATTTTTTTATTCTCTATTGTCTTCTGGCACTTTTCTATTCACTTCATATCTTGTTGTTACCAACATAAGTGCCTGCTCCACTCACTTTTCTGAATTAAAAAATTCACCCCATACACCGGAGCATACTCAATGTCTCAATCGTTTCTATGTTATATGTTTGTGTTGAGAATATTGGCTATTAAGCTTAACTGCTGGTCAAAATTATTCGCGATGGTGGTGTACGAACGAATCGGCGGTCTCAAGAAGTGGGTGAGAGAGGGATCTAGTAATGACTTTGAGTTTGAAACGAATATTTTTGTGTTCGTGGATAGCTCACACGGTAGAGCCACGCTCTCACCTGCCAGGCGGAGTTGTCGTACCAATAAGGTCGCAGGTTCAAACCCCACCACCGCCGCGAAAAATTTTTTTATTCTCTATTGTCTTCTGGCACTTTTCTATTCACTTCATATCTTGTTCTAATAATTGATAGTGTGGTGTTGTGGTGAAATACTAGGATGTAAAGAGATGACACAGCAATCATCACAGTATGACAACAATAATTGATAGTGTGGTGTTGTGGTGAAATACTAGGGTGTAAAGAGATGACACAGCAATCATCACAGTCTGACAACAATAATTGATGGTGTGGTGTTGTGGTGAAATACTAGGGTGTAAAGAGATGACACAGCAATCATCACAGTATGACAACAATAATTGATAGTGTGGTGTTGTGGTGAAATACTAGGGTGTAAAGAGATGACAGAGCAATCATCACAGTATGACAATAATAATTGATAGTGTGGTGTTGTGGTGAAATACTAGGGTGTAAAGAGATGACAGAGCAATCATCACAGTATGACAACAATAATTGATAGTGTGGTGTCGTGGTGAAATACTAGGATGTAAAGAGATGACACAGCAATCATCACAGTATGACAACAATAATTGATAGTGTGGCGTTGTGGTGAAATACTAGGGTGTAAAGAGATGACACAGCAATCATCACAGTATGACAACAATAATTGATAGTGTGGTGTTGTGGTGAAATACTAGGATGTAAAGAGATGACAGAGCAATCATCACAGTATGACAACAATAATTGATAGTGTGGTGTTGTGGTGAAATACTAGGATGTAAAGAGATGACACAGCAATCATCACAGTCTGACAACAATAATTGATAGTGTGGTGTTGTGGTGAAATACTAGGATGTAAAGAGATGACACAGCAATCATCACAGTCTGACAACAATAATTGATAGTGTGGCGTTGTGGTGAAATACTAGGGTGTAAAGAGATGATAGAGCAACGGCTGATTATAATGAGCAGACAGGAGGTGCAGAAGTTGTGAGTAGAAATGAAGTGGGTGCGTTGGCGCCGTTCTCAGAAAAAGCTGTTAGAAGAGAGGTGGACATAAGCGGGTGTTCATTGTCGAGTTTGCAACGAAGAATGAGTCTAGGGGGTCCTGTAGACACGATTTGCACCTCATCTAGATCTTCAATTAACACCAGGTGAGAAAACTACAGATAGAAAAAATCAAACAACGGCATAATTGACTTCAGCTTCTTCTCATGTCAACCGTACTGGATGACAATTTGATCCAAGTTGCAAACTTTCAAGGTGGGAATCATGTGAGGATTCACAAGTGATCAGTTTCTCCTTCTGCTGCTATCATATGATACATTGAATTAAATCACTATAATATAAGGGATGCCAACTGCCACACACACAAAACAGCCTGGAAGTTTGTGTAACAAGACTTAATATAGCTTCAATGACAATGAAGATGTCGCCTGTGCTAAATTTTGAATCCTCCCCTTATCCAGGGCTGCCAGCCAGAATGAATAAGATTTTGTAAAAATGCGCATAATTGAGAAAAGAAAATGGAATTTCTTGACAAATTCGGGATAATAATAATGTGTGATTTGTTGACATCAGTTATCGTTTTTCCTTGTGGGAATGTTCGTGTCTTTTGGTCTACTCCTCCCATTTGCTTTACCATCTCCCATACTTCCCTTGCGCAGCCCGATCTCAGTTGTCGCTCCATTTTGTTTACGTATTCAACCTTTTCTTCTTTTATTGTTTTTCTGATCTCCTCTCCCTTTTCAAATTCTAGTTTAATGTCACCACTCATATAGGCAATTTTCTTTTCATTGAGTATATATTTCAGTAGTTTTGTAACCCTTGGCTTATGGTTAGGAAATATCCTAATTTCTTTTTTTTCCACGCACAAATCCACACAAAATGCAATATAACATGTCATAGTTTCCGTCCATTCATCAATACTGTCACCTTCTACCATTAGTGTCTCCCACCGAGTACAGTCAAAACAGCCGTCCAGTCACTAGATTGCCTCTGTAGTCCAGGTATGGCGATATATGACAGCTGGTTTCTCACTTTTTAATTTAGAGATATACGTCTCTATTAAGTGAATTGTGTTATGATCAGATGTGGCTATCGGTTGTTTTCGTAGCGCTTTGTAGGCGTTCTTTATATTTCAATAGCACAGGTCAAGTGTGTTGTTTCGTCGTGTTTTGCAGGTGACGAACTGTTCTATCGAACTGAGAAACTGACCATAGACCCTCCTTACAACGTAATATTAATATTTGACATCAACTGCATACGCTTTGAAGGGACTGATTAGACACATAAAATGTGTATTGATTGACCATAGACGATGATAACGAAATAGACCATAACTTGCCAGTTCCGAAACATCCTGGATCCGTAATTTCGTATCCCAGAATTCCAGGATAACCTTGAAAATCGGCATCCATGCCTAGATCTGTGTCAAAAAGAACTATGCAATGAATTAGGTTAAAATCGAGACTCACCTCGTCCTGGTTAATGATGGTGTACAGAGGCTCCGTCAGTTTCTCCTTTGCTTCACTCTTTTCAAAAAGATCCATCTTAGCCTCAATGAATTCTTTTTCTGCCTTTTCATAGCGTAGTTCCTGAAGGAGTAAAAGAGAGATAGTAAATTACACAATTTCTCTTTTCATTTGGGGAGAGTGTTCCTCTATCATTGTGGACCCGTGCTATATAAATACATTGATTCAAGTCAAATAATATGAAATCATTTCTCTCAATCTTAATTCTAATAGAAACATAGGCTTACACTGAACAACAGCAACTACATGGTCTTGTGGTATGGCACTCGCTTTCGGATTGGAAAGTCTTGGGTTCAGGTCTCACTCGGCGCATAGTTGAATCCTTGGAAAAGACTCTTTACTCACATTCTCTCACCGTACTCGGGTGTAAAATGAGTACCTGGCCGTTAACAGCGTTTTTCTGTCAGAAAAAAAAATTGTATTATCGCCTACAAGCATCATGCCTCATTCTTTATGTTACATGTTGCTGTTGGTCAGGGGCCCTTTGTAAAGCGCTTTGAACATGTTTAGTGGATATTGCGCTATATAGCAGCTCAAAAGCAATAAAATCTGAATCTTAAACTCTTTGAAGACACAGAATTATGGCTCAGATGAAAACCCAGTGACACAAATTTTGGGCCTTTTTTACGCGGTGGGGATTTTAAAAAAAAATGCCTTTAGACAGATTAAATTTGTTGTTTGGTTTTTGTTTTGTTTTTTGCATTGAGAAGATGCAGATCTCAGCTTTGTTCTAAAAGACACCGGGAATCTTTTCAACCTTCCAGTGTCAGACTTTTCAATTCTGTAAGATCTAAAGAATAATTTTACAAATTCATTTATTCATTTGTCTATTTATTCATTTCTAAAACCTTGTAAATTTTATATCCATTTTACACCAGTAGATTTATTGCTATGACATTCCTACGAATATGTACATCATCTTGTCTATTCTCTAAATTTACCCTTATTTCATTTGCATTTGTTTATTAATTTATTTTAATTCAAAAGACCATTTACATTAATTTTACTACTGATGCTTTGTGATATTGTTTTGAAAATATTTATTTGATGTTTTATTATGTACAAAACACTTGTACAAAAATTTTCTAAACGGATTATTATTATTATTATTATTATTATTATTATTATCTTTTTAGTCTTCAGATTGGGGAAACACCCACATAAAGCTACAATAAGTATCCTATCTCACAAATATGCACGAATCATCCAGACATTCATAATTCTGAATGATTTTCCAACAAATTGGTACCAAATTTTAATGTTCTTAACAATTTGTAAAACACCCCCTCGGTTGACATTTTCATGGAATTGCCCATTTTAGAAAGTTCCAGGAATCTCTCACACACACACTTGAGTGTTTGAACACTCTCGTCGTTGCTCATGACTTATAAAATAAAAATTATAAAGTAAAATTGAGCTATTAATAGCGCGATATCCACTAAACATGCTCAAAACGTTACATGGGGTCCCTGGACAACAGCGACACTTAACATGTAGGACGGGACATGACGCCTGTTAGGCAATATTACATTTTTTTTGGCCAGAGACAACACTTATTAACGGCCAGGTACTCATGTGTACGATGAGAGAATGTGAGTAATGAGCCTTTTCCAAGGGCCCAACTATGCGCCGAGCAAGGCTTGAACCCAGGACCTTCCGATCAGAAAGCGAGTGTCTTATCACAAGACCACATAAACATAATATCTCAGTGCTCCTGCAATTAATAGAAGTTACCATCAATAAACTACCTCTACTATTACAATTACCACCACATCATCTACCACAGCAACCTCCACATCATTATCAAAACTACAGCAACCACCACCACCATTACATCATCATCATTATCCTTATAGTTATAGTCATCATCACTATCTACCACTACTACATCATCACCACCACCACTACAATCACAACCACCATCACTATACAACAAGACAGATCGTCATCGCCAATGAAACGCAAAATAATAATAATAATAATAATAATAATAGGAATAATTTTTAAAATAAATATTAAAAAAACAAAACAAACAAACAAAACAACCAAAAACAGAGCAAAAAAATAAAATAATAATGATAATAACAATGTAGTTTATTTATATTTTGCGCCAATCCTCTATACAATAAAGCTCTAGGCTCGTAGGCTACTACTGTAACTGATATGAATGCTAGACTATCTTGAGTCTAAAGCAGTACTACTGCGAATAACGAATACGAATAGTACTACTGCGAATAGGTGACTCGCGGTTTAAAAATTTTTTTTTTTTAATTTTGCAAAGAAAATGATGAATTTTGCAGAAGAAAATAAGTAAATTTTGCAGGTTTCTAAATATTATGTTGTATCAGACCTAACAACTAACTACACGCAACCCATGTAATAAAATATCCCCGTGGAAATACGCTATTTCAAATTCAAAATTATGGGACAAAAATAGCAAATTTTGCCAGAAATTATGCTGATTTATAAGCACAAAGTTGGGAAAACAAAATTTCAATAAAAAATTGCTGTCAATGAAATTGTTATAAAAAAGAAAAATCAAAGCTTTCAGGGTTGCCTGTCTCAAACTTCTCCTTCGATCACTTAAAATCTTATTATACAAAGAAAAACTCCTGTCAACATCGCCAGAGCTGATTGTTGAAAATATAGAACGGCGCATACAATCTGTGAGGGAAGGCACAGTTTCCTGGCAAGAATCCCAAAAAAGCTGCAAGTTTAGAGCTTGTACTCGTGTTGGACTGTTTGTTCCTAAGGGCAACTGGTCCTATCTCGTTCTTTGGTGTAACGTCGAATTTCATCTTCTGGGACATCATTAGTCACTACACATGGCTACATCATGACCTCATCTTCAGCATCGTGGGGAAAAAAAAAAAAAGAATCAAAGAATTTGTCAAAAATTTGCAAACGTGCAGATATTGCGGTTGCTATGCAACTCAGAACTGTCCCCTAATTTTGCGGCCGCAATCTGTGCCAAAAACCGAGGGGCCAGGAATAGAGTAAATCATTATTAGCAGTCGACTGGCCTTGGTCTACACCCTCTAGATTTAAAAATTGAGATTAATTTGTAGTAACTATCATGATTGCCAGAACTCGGTATTCTGGCTGTAGGACTCCATGGCTAGGATGGGTCCAGATGGCTGGTGATCACGGAATTTCTAAGTTAAAACTTTCTAGATTAAATAGATAAAGTATAAAAATATAGCTTACCCTGAACTTAGGCAGTAATGGTAGATAGAATAATGAGAGAATGAGAGATAGTCGAGAGGTCCCCTAGACTTTTATATGAGCCGGGTCAGCAGAGGCAGAGCAGAAGTAGGAATGACCATTGCTATGTAACAGTATATGGTCACTGTAGCCGTACAATTGTTTACGGCTAGAGATCCCTACACTGCTCCCTCCTCCAAAAGGGCAGGGTGGCTGGATGTGGGATACTCACCTGCACCTTTCTGGAGATCTCGAAATTCATAGTGGAAAAATAAAGGAGAGGAGCCCTTAGCTAGGGCGTAGCAACCAAAAAAAAGGGTCAAAAACAAATAAAAAGAAAGCCCTTACCTAGGGCTGGGACAAACAGGAACAAAACGAGACTATGTACAAGGTTGCTAGCCCTAGCACCTAACTGTCCAAGACAGAGCTGTGGAGGGACAGCTCCATCGAGGGCTCCCTCTCTTTCATCTTCTTATTCTCCTCTCGGAGACGGGACACCTCTGCCACCTCGCTCCGGGGGGAGGCCAGCTCCTGCCTGGCTCTCCTCAGTTGGCTCCGCATGCTGCAGAAGTCCTCCCAGCGGCGGCGAGACCGGTCTCGTGGCCAGCTTGTCCCAGGTTCTCCACTCACAGCTCAGTCGGGTCGGGGTGCTTGTCCTTGTGACCCGGCGGGCGAGCTGGACCGTCTCCTGCGGTCTCGGGACCTCCGTCCCTGGCTAGAGGCAATGGGGGAGGTCCTGGGTCTACTGCCAAGTCTTGAGGCGATGGCAGGTGTGCAGGTGTGCTGGAACGTCTTGGAGCACGCCTCCAGGGTTGCCTGCGATTGTAAATCGCACTCTCCGGGTCACGCCTGCCGGCAACCCTCAGCTTCTCTTCCCGGAACCTTATAAAGTCCTGGAAGAGGGAAACGTCATCCGAAAATGAAGGCATCTGCGGAAATTAAAGAAAAAATTCGTGAGAACAGGATGGGTGTTCAGTTGCCTCGTTTGGTTCTTCGTCAGGTTGACACATCTGCCTTGGAACCAGTCGAAACACCTGATTGTAGTAACTACCGTGATTGCCAGAACTTGGTATATTGGCTGTAGGACTCCATGGTGTGGGTAGCCTCCTTACTTAAGGCACAAGACCTGAACCACCGCTCTCTGACTAGTGAAAAATGGTCAAGAAGAGCGAGAGAAAAAAGAAAAAAAAATGGTGACATTATGAAGCTACATACCTAGGAAGAATATGTATTACTAATTGCTTCCGTCATCTGCAGTGCAGTCAATGATAGATAGATTTTACAACAAAGGATGTGAGCTTATGCCTAAACCCATAAAGGAAGAGGGGTAATTATTGGCGAAATGTTAAAAATTATGTTTAAAGCAAGCTCACAAGACTGCTAGAAAACCATTGAAGACAGAGTTGAAAAGATGAAATTCGACTATGGAATTAGAAAAGGCAACAAAGTGCACTTCGAAGACAGAAAAAAAAAATTATAATAATGATTAAAACTGAATGCAATGTCTTTGGTGCAGTGTTATGTGTAAAAAACAGACACAAACTTTAAGAAGAAAGGTCAATCAAGAAGCCTCCAACTCTGTCACGACTCATTTCTGTTGCTATGTACAAAAATAAAAACCCCAGACCATGGAAAGAAACAACAAAGTATGTATGACTGTCTGGAGCAACATCACGGTCTGTATCAACTGAGCAGAATAGCAACGAGTCGATGCCACCACTGTCAACATGGCAGTGACAGTGATGAAGGGGTTCAATTCCAAAGAAAATGCCAGAGAAGCTCAGCCTGATGATACTAGACTGGAACCAAAGGCTGAGGGAGAAGGGGTAGAGGTGACACTTTCACCTCCCCATCAAAGGGCAGAGGTTTCACCTCCCCACTCAGAAACTTCTCACATCATGATGACTCAAGGGCACAAGGGACTACTAGAGACACCAGGAGCAGACACCATGCACAGGGAGCCTGATGATACCCCAAGCAATCACAGGTTTCATGACAGCTGAGAAAAGTGCCCTGAACCCAAGACCTGATGATACCAGGGTTGGAACCCCTCGGGCTCACAGGCTTGATGATACCTGGTGTAAGCCCCCCTGAACCCAGAGACCTGATGATACCAGGGATGGTACCCCTCGGAATCAAAGGCGAGGAAGGGAGAGAGCTACCCAGAGGCCCATCTGATAATGGCTCTAGAACCCGACCCAACCTGATGGAACCAGATTAAGCCAAGATGTGAGAAAGAGCCCATGAGGGTACCACGACGACCATGTGGGCCAGGAAACCATGGTAGTGGTACCCCTATGAACTGATAACATGAACACATGGGTGATCACCTCAAGCAGGAGAGGGAGGGAATTATGTATATACATCAGAAGGTATTTTACTACCTCAATCAGGTGAGTCAGAAGCATAAGCTTCAAAATGATGATGGATACCACCTTGTGGCAGGACCTGTATTATAGAAATTAACATGAATTGGTAACTGACATGGTTCCAACTATGCTTTTTAAAAAATTTCTGACATTATCCCTGGTCATTATCATCTTGTCAATTAATTAATAAAGAGATTCCCTGGCCTGCTAGCAATAATGTAAATACTAAATAAGCTCTATTTTCAGCTGCGTTGTTTTAAAGAAAAAAATGGGAATATATATCCAGCCTTTTACAAGTGCAGCAAGCAACCATTGATATTGTCTTACAATTTTGATTGCTTATATCCCCAATGAAATGTAAAATATTATATCCCTCCTAACATGTTATCTTTTAAAAATTTTGGTCCAATTTTCATAAGTATTATGTTCTGATATAGATATTTTAAGTAATGTTTTGGGACCAGACAAACTTATGCAAACATGAGATCTTCCCACTTTTAATCTATATTGGGTATAACTTCAGGAGGGAAAGCATTTTAGGAGGGGGAGGAATGTGGGGAAGATTTTATGTCACTGATTATTGTGATAGGTTGTTGTTGTTGTTGTTGTAAGTGTTTTGTTATGATATGACTGTCGTGTCTCGATCAAGCTGTTGTGAGTAATCTTCATGTTGTGTTTGTTCACTGTCTCCCGCATAAACGTGACGTCATCGTGTCTATCCTATAAAAGCTTGTGACACCCTTCATTCTCTTCTCTTCGACACCAAGCCTAATTCTAGATCTACTATTTTGCCTATCGTTTGAATCTTACCACAGATCCGATCCGCCATTCTTATGTTTTAGATTTAGACTGTACCGGGACGAT